>NC_139513.1:20581030-21091030 GCF_947247035.1 Vipera ursinii
TTTGGGATGATTTTGAGCCTGAAGAAAACCATTGGAAAGAAAGTCATTTGTGGTCAATAGGACTGTCCTTCTAATAGCAAGATCCAAAGAAGTCCATCTCCTGGCAAGGTCCAAGAAATGAATGATACAGGCATCTTACATTATTTTATTAGAGAGTGAATTTCTGAGAATATTTCCTGCAGTACAAAATAGGGATTGAGCTTTTGGTCTGATCTTCTCTTGCTTTCCCCTTCATGAGATCAATCAGAATCCAAAGCTGTTACCAAACATCATCCTGGGTTACAGATCGTTAGATTGTCAAACCTGTGCACTAGACTTATAATACAGCAATCCAAGTGATTAGTTATAAATGTCCTTAAAGGAACAGCTTCAGGAAATATGATGTGATTCTATGAATTGAAGATGAAAGCCAACTGCAGTCTCTTATCTTGCAGTATGCAGAGTATGAGCTTCTGGCACGTCCTGCCCTTCTTCTTTGCCACTCATGAGATCAACCAGAATCCAAAGCTGCTACCCAACATCACCCTGGGCTACAGCATCTATGAGAACTTTTTCAATGCAAGGATAACATACGAGGTCATGATGGACTTGCTGTCTACAGGGCAGGAGAATGTCCCAAACTACAGTTGTGGAAGACCAAATAATCTTCTGGCTGTGCTTGAAGGGACCGATTCGGAGCTCTTTCCTTCCATTTCAACTATGCTGGGCATCTACAAAATTCCACAAGTAGGAATGAACACTGAAGCTAATTTCATTTTGTAAAGTCTAATGATAGTCCAAAAGGGGTCAGGTCATAAATAAAATGATTTAGATGACAGAGCTTAAAGGACGCCTGAACTATTCTATTTTCATCAGGCATTCAAATACCTTTCTTCATTCTTACATCATTGTATATCTTGATTGTTTTTTAAAGATACACAGGTTACAAAGAGATTTTTCAACTGAACGAACCTCCACCCATAGCTCAAATGAAGTGCTGTCAATCATCCTTTGCATGGAATTTGCATCCTCTTTTCCCACCCTTCTGCCTCTTCTCCCTGTCTTCTGGTCACTGCAGTCTTGGGAGAAAAAAAACATCTTTTCACCCTTATTCCAACCAATTCCAAACAAAATCTCTAAGGATTGGAATGAAAATAACATAGGCAAATATTACTTTAAGAGAGTTTTTTTTCCTATTTGCACCTAAAGACAATAAAAACATACCCAGTTGACACTTTTCTTCCTGCTGCGTTCACTTGACGTTCCATTGTCCCCAATTTATGATCAAAGCAAATCAAATTATATATATTTTTAAAGCCTTTACAATGAAAGAGCACAGCAAAAAGAGAAACAGTGTAATACAGCAATTTGTTATTGGGGAAAGGAAAAAAAAAAGAATAGGACAAGAAAACCGTATATGTAATGAATAGTTCTGTGCAGTTGTATAACTTGGTGAATATAATTGACCAGCTGATATGTGAGTAGTGGGTTAGCATCAGAAAAAAAAAACCCCTTAGAGGTAAGGGCTTATTTTTGTCCTTAAGAGCAAAGCAATCAACCATCTCTTCTGTTTCACCTTAGATCAACTATGGGGTCATCAGCCACATTCCAGAGCAGAAACACCATTTCCCTTTTTTCTACCGAGTGAGTCCAAAACAAGAACCTCCTCACTTGGCAATTATCAAGTTGCTCCTGCATTTCCGATGGACGTGGATTGGCCTCACTGCTCTGGACAATGAAAGCGGAGAAAAGTTCAGAAGAACCTTTGTGCCAGAAGCCTTAAGGAAAGGTGTCTGTGTTGCCTTCTCAGAAAGCTTACCCATGGTTCTTAGATCAGGGAGGGATAAGTACATCCTTCAATATTTTAGTGACAGTAAAGTGAAAAGTATTGTTTGTCAGTTGGACTCTCAGTCCTCATTAATACTAGCAGTACTAATAAAAAACATTGAAAAGACAAAAATCCTGTTTGAGGGAAAAATATGGATTGCTACAGCTTTGTCAGATTTAAATGTGAGATTATTTTACCAATTGGTTAATCTCCAGCATAACCATCTTTTATTATCCTTCTCAACTAAGGCAAAGAAAAGGACACAATATTATGATTTTAATTCACATTATTCTGCTACAGGGAAGTTTGGGAAGGAAGCATTTCAGTGTTCTTATTCAAGCCCTTTGTTGTCTAAGAAAGTTTGGATCACATGCCTGGAAAAAGAGACCTGGGAAATCCCATCCCCAGATCTGGTTGCAAGAATCTTGTCTGAGGATGGCTCCAGTATTTCCACAACAATCCAGGTTGTGGCATCAGTCTCCAGTGCTGCCTTTTCCTCCCAAACGAGTAAGAGGAGGATGCCTTCTGGGGACCACCAGACACTCCAGATGGTTCAACCGTGGCATGTAATGCTTCTTCAATATTTTAATAATGGTTCCCTTTCAATTCTTACATGTTATCATAAAGATAAGCAGAGATGATGGGGATAACCCAAGAACAATTGCCTGTTTCTAATATTTGTTCTGACAAGATGAGACATTTTAGAGAGAGAGAAACAGATAGATTATGCTGCTGAATCTTCTAGATTAAGCCTGGTGTGCTGATTGAGGATGCTTGTGAGAATAGGTTATGATTTCTGAAGAGACTGGAAGGTTCTTTTCACAGTTGCTGAATAAATAAGCAGTAGGATGGGACAATAACCATCATGTTCTACTGAACTTCCATCATTGTTGCACAACATGTTTGGAATCTGAGATTACCAATTTCATCAAGCAGAGCAGGCTAAAATAATAAACTAAAAAGATCTGTATGTGTGTGAGAGGGAGAGACAGACAGACATAGACAGAGAGACAGAAAGAGTGGAAAGAGCCTGGGAGAAACAATGGGAGTGGGAAAGAAAGAGAGGGAGAGAGGTAATTAGAGAGAAAAATAGAATCTTCCTACCACATTTGCATACAGAAGCGCTGCGAAAAAGTACCTCTGTTTTGACTTAGTGCTCAAATGAGAATGTATACATTGCAAGGATGATTCTCCATGTCTTTTCAGCTCCATCCATTTCTAAGAAACTTCCAGATTTACAATTTTTCTGTAAATGACGTTTATTTGGATGAGTATGGAATTTCCACTGCTGACTTTAATATCGTGGACTGGGCAGTATTTCCCAACAAATCTGCTGCTGGGGTGATAATTGGGAATATTGAAAAAGAAGTCTCTTCAGACATCAAGATCTCAGTCGATGAGAGCGCCATCATATGGCCAACATCTTTTAACAAGGTAACCAAGTCTGCCTCTATGTGGGTTTTATTGTTCACCTGTTCCTATCTATCCATGTGATTTTGTGGTTTATCAGTCTTTTAACTTATATGGAGAGTCACCACAGCTAAAAGGATAGGTTGAAGGAGACTATTTCTCCTGTTCCTATCAAAAGATCTATTTTTATGATAAGAGATATCCAGTTTGACATCATAGCGATATAGATGTGGAGAGAGGAGAGCTCCATACCCCACAGCTGATTTCCTTCTGCCGGGCCAAAGGTTGCCCCGGAGAGGCGACAACAAAGGAGGAAACCCTCATTGATAATGGGCAAATGTCAGTTAGCCTATTTGATCCAAGGAAATCCCTCCAAACTGACAGAAGAAGGACAGACTGCATTCATGTAGTCTGATCAAGAGCTACTGACAGCTGGGAAGGGTGAGGACTAGCCCTACAAGAGGATCAATAACAGCATGTCGTGGAACTGGATGAGAAGATCCTGTTTCTAGCTATCATTTTTGAACACTATTCTCTGGAATACATAACAGGAAAATAATGGAAATGGAACACCAAAACGTTTGCTTGATAGGAGATTTTAATACAATTGTTGATAGAAAATTAGATTATAGAAGGAGCAAAGGAGGGGAAAAGGAAGAAAGACAGAATGGCAGAAGAAATTTCCATACAGGATACTTAGAGAGAAAGAAACCCTAAAAAGACCCAGTACACATTTTATTTGAATAGACATACAGTAAATCTTGGCCTAGAATTGATATGATATGGATGTCCCCTGAGCTAAGTAGTAATATTTTTTTTTTATTGAAAAGTTTTATAAAATACAATTTTCCTTTAAAAAAACCCCCCTTCCCCCTCCCTCCTCCCCTCCCTACCTCCCCCCTATCTCCCCCCCTCCCCCTCCCCCTCCTCCCTCCCCTACCTCCCCCCCTCCACTTCCCCTCCTCCCCCCTCCCCCCCCCGACTTCCCAGAGCAAAATACAAGGTATATATCTAAAAGGCAATCATAAACAATCATATACTAACAATTATAAACTCTAAAATCCATCACTCTCTAGCTTGTATATAGTAAACCAATCCTTAATAATACTAAATATATATAAAAAACTAAAATAAAAGAAAACTAGCATCATTCCCATCTATGTTCTTCCACAATTCACTATTACCTTAACATATTCTCATTTGCACATTAATAAATAGTTCTTACACAAATTAACCCACATTAACCCACAAAACTTTCTTCCTCTTCCTCTGTAGTAAGTTGTCCATTAATTCCAAATTAAAAAAAAAATCTATTACCATACATAGCATCCCAAAACCTTTTTTTTTTTAAAAAAAAACACAACTACCACTTAGCTATAAATATTTTGTGGAAGTTCCATAGATTTCTACTGGTCTTATTTTTTTTTCTTTTTTGAGCGTTTTAAGGCAGCACGCGTCACCCTCTGTTCTCTAAGATCATCCAAAAGAGTTGCAGCTTGAACTCCTCCTGTACCCTTCTCGTCTATCTGTGCATCTTCATCCTCTTGATGTTCTCCTTCTCCAGATCCCTCTGCAGCTTCCAGAAGTGTTGATGGGGTTACTTCCAAGACATTATTATAAAAATCATGCGCTTGCTTCACATTACTCAAACAGTATCTTTTGCCATCATACATGAAGCTCAACCCAACTGGGATCTCCCATCTGAACCTTATATCTCTTTGCTTGAGCTCTTGCACAAGAAATATAAAATCCTTCCTTCTCTTTAAAATCTTTGGAGGAATTTCTTTTAAAACCAAAACTTGTTGACCAGCAATCACAACTTTGGTATCGTAGGCAGCTTGTATAACTTCATCTCTAATTTCCCTTTTTACAAAATAAACCACCACATCTCTAGGCAACTTTCTCTGTTTAGCAATCCACGAATTCACACGGAACACTTTGTCCATACCTTGTTTTAATTCAGATGCTGGATGGTTCAATACTCCCTCAAAAGCCTCAGAAACCAGCTGCTTTAAATCTTCCTTAATATCCTCTTTTAGGCCTCTAATTCTCACAGCAAACTGCATCTGGTAAAATTGGGCCAAGCTCTGTTCACTGTCAATTTTGTCTTTTAAATCTTCAATTTCCAATACTTTTGCTTCTAATAAAGCATTCTTTTGAATCAAGTCTTGCACTTGATCATCCAGCACCTCCACACATTTAGCAACTTTTTGCACTGAGGACAAAATGTCTACCTTCATTTCTCTAAGTTTCTGTTCCATCCTTTCTTCCATTCTCTGCTCCAATTTCTCCAATTTCTCCTCCATCTGTAGAAATTTAACACCCATTGACTCCAAAATTAACTGGGTATGTTTTTCAAGATCCTTCGATGTCAATACATCAGGAGAATGCAACGCCTGCAGCAATGATTGTTGTTGCACCGGAGAATTTCCAGCACTCCGAAAAGTTCTAGGGGGAGGTTTAGCCGCCATCTTTTACTTACAATTGTGACGCACTTTCACTTTAAGTTTTAAACAAAGTCCATCAAGCTTGAGAGTAAAATAAAATCTTCTTCATCTCTTCATCTTTCCCTCTTGTACTGCTCTGCCTGCTCTTTCCCTTTCATAGTCTCTCCTTCAAGCAGGGATGGTCGCAGACGCCTGGCTCTGCTCCATAAAGTCCGGAGCAGAGACGCTGGTCAGCTGGGAGCAGCCCAGGCTACGGGGGAGTTCAATCCTTCGGCCGCCCAAGCTCCAAGCTCAGGCGGCCCCGGAGAACTCAACCCCCACCTGGGGGCTCACCCCCTCCTCTTCTCCCGAGGAGGGGGCTTCAGATTCGCCCGAACAGCTGATCGGCGCTGTTTCAGGCGAAAAAGCACCAGCTGAGCCGCGGGCAGCCCGGGAAGGCTCCCTCCGTCGCCGCGGAGCCACCGGAAGTCGAGCTAAGTAGTAATATATATGAGATTGAGGTAAAACCTAACATTTGGGCAGACCATAATCCAATAAAGCTGACCCAGAAAGAGGTAAAGAAGAAATCAAGATGGAGTTTGAATCAATCCTTGTTAAAAGAGAAACACTTTGTAGAGTTATCAATAAAGGAAACTGAGTTTTTCTTTAAAAAAAATAAAAAGGAAGAGATTTAAATTCAGAATACATGGGACACAGCCAAAGCATATTTTAGAGGATGAGCTATAACATATATGGGTAAAAAGAACAAAGAAAAAAAGAACAATTTACAGCACTAAGAGAAGAATTGAAGAAACTGGAATTAGAATTACAAATACATCAAGAAAAGAAAATTGTGAAAAGACAAATGGAGACAGTGAAACATAAATTAAATTTAATAGAGTCAGAAGAATTGGCTCTACAAATAAAAAGGGTAAAACAAAATGTTTTTGAAAATGCAAACAAGCCAAGAAGGTGGTTGGCATATAAACTGAAAAAAGAAAGAGAGAAGAGACTGATAATAAACTACAAGATGAGAAGGGTGACTTACAATTCCAAACTGATGCAATTAAAAAAAGAAAGACTTTTATGAAAAATTATATAGAAGGAATTTCTCGAGAAAAAATGATACAATACTTTGAAAATGCAAACCTACCAAAAATACAAGAAAACCTAAAAAATATATAAAATGGAAAAATTACAATGATGGAAGTGATAAAAGCTATTAAAAAACCAGAAAAACGATAAAACCCCAGGACCGGATGGGCTACCAGCAGAGGTTTACAAATGTCTGCAAGATACATTAAGTCTACCAATGAAGGAAGTGTGTAACGAGGTATTATTAGAGGCCAAACTACCAAACACATGGATGGAAGCAAGTATTACTTTAATATCAAGAGAAGATTCAGATTTGACACAGATAAAAAATTATAGTCCAAAATCATTATTAGATGTGGATTATAATTTTTTGCCTCAATAATAGCAGAGAGATTGAAAAGATTCTTGACTGAAATTACTATTCTTAGATTAGCAAAAATGTTTAAAAATATGTCTAGCAAATGTTGGAAATGTAATCAAAATCCCGGTACATATTATCACTTATGGTGGACATGTGTAAAAGCAAAAAAAAAAAAAATTGGACTAAAATACATACTTGGTGAGAAAAGGTGTTAGGAAAACATGCAAATTTTAAACCTGAACTTTTTTTACTAGGCATAATGCCAGAAAAGTTTGATAAACAAAATGTATATTTAACATTACATGTATTAACCGCAGCAAGGATTGTGTTTGCACGGCACTGGAAAAATGAGATAACACCACCAAAGTAAGCAATAATTAAGAAAATATTGGACTGTGCAGAAATGGACAGACTCACATTGAGAATCAATGGAAAAGAAGATACAGAATACTTCCAAATATAGAACTTATTTTTTATCAATGATTGGAAAAGCGGGACAGAGAGTAAGAATTTAACCATTATGTCTAGGCAAAAATCAACCCAGACAACACATTGTTCATTAAGCACAAATGAATTGTAATGATAGAAAACTAATAGAATACTTTTTTAAAAAATCTATTGCTTATGATGGGAATACCAGCATTGTTGTGATGTAGAACGGAAAACATGTTGTTGGCTATCCCAAAGCTGTTTGTAGCATGTAAGGAAACCTAGGAGCATCACAAACCAGTGAACTGGTCTTTGACACTGAGGGACTTACGGTAGGGCATTTTATTCAGTGGAATCTTTGGTGTTCTCTGAGCTTGGTTGTTTGTTTGCAGGTAATTTCACTGGTTAATTTCCCAACTAAGTAACATCATCAATGCCTGATGATAGCACTGATAATGTTATCTATTCAAGTAATGAAATATCTGCAAACAGGCAGTCAAAACCAGAGAACATCAAGGAATTTACAATTCAACCCTGAGTTACACAGATTTTCTTCTATTGAATCATTCAATGTTTTTTCAGAACTGGAGTCTTCTTTGAGACTGAGTTGATAGTAAATTGAGATCTAAGAAATACGTATTGTAAGAAGGCAGAGGAAATGTTGTGACAGATGGTGTTCTAGCAATTGCTAAGACAAGACGAAGTAACCTTTTGCTTTCCATGCTTTGGACTAGACTTTCCACAGTTTTGTATCTTTGACCAGTTGGCTGAAGCTGACAGGATCTGAAGCCCAAATGCAGAATAATCCTAGGATAATGATGATTGGACTGGAGAGTCAGCAGCTCTTTCTGAACATTAAGGGAACTCTGAGATCATAGCCTGCTAAAATGAAATTGTTAGTGGAGAAATTTCACTGAAACAAACATATTTTAATTGTATGTGGGAAAAGATCTTGAAAGTACCCTCTTGAGTTCATGAACCCACTTTGGTGCTCACTTCCATTTTTAAAAGTAATCCCCTCATTCATACATTTCTCTGATTTTTTTCTGTTCAGAAGGTCCCCTTTTCTAGGTGTACGGAACGTTGCCTCCCAGGATATACCAAGCTGATGAGAGAGGGAGAACCAGTTTGTTGCTATGACTGTTCTCCATGTATGGAAGGAACCATCTCTGTGCAGGAAGGTAGGTAATTCAAGAACAAAAAAGCAGCACCAGTCTTTTATTCTAAGGATAATATGGTAGCAATAGGAATTGCAGTTAGACTTATTTACTGCTTCATAGTGCTTTACAGCATGCTCTAAGCATATTGCCCCTCAACAATCTGGGTCCTCATTTTACTGACCTTGAAAGGATGGAAGACTGATTCAACCTTGAGCTGGTCAGTATTGAACTCCAGGCAGTGGGCTGATTTAGCCTGCAATACTGCATTCTAATCACTGTACCACCACGGCTCTGGTATTAGCAAGATTTGTTCTCGTATACCAATATACCATTATATTCAAGAAACAGACTAAAAACACTGCAAGAACTGTTCAGTGAAGGTAAAATTCACCATGGTGGATGTTTTCACAAGTTCCTGAAACAATAACAAGCAATCTTGAAAAATATTGAGAGACCTTAAGAAACATGACAGCATTTGAAACACCTATACAAAACAAACCTAACCTCAAATTCTAGTAAGATATTTTTTCTGGCAATTGCAAGAACAAATTTAGGAGAGAATTGGAAAAATAGATATTTTGTCAGTGATGTCAGATTGGGAGGTCACTTTGGAGAATATGCAGCAATGTCACAAATACCTACAGCATTGATTCCTGGCAGCATTAAGTCATGTGGACATGACCTCCCAGAATTCCTTGGGAGTCATGGAATTCAGGGAATTGGGGAATTTTGGCTGAGGAATTCTGGGAATTGAAGTGCACGTCTTAATGTTGTGTAGGTTGAGAAACACTGATCTACAGAATCTGTGATGAAGCTTAAGTAACTTTTTTTTAAAAAATAGGTCTCGTATGTGGAACACATTGCACAGCAGGATATAAGCTTTAGAACATGATTTTTAATCAGAAAGTTGTGAGATGAATCAAAACTAATATCAGATGCCAGCAAGAATCTTTACACTTTAAAGTAAAACACAAACACAGAAACAAATAGATTATATGTGGAAGTGGTGTGTGTCTGTGTGTCTCTCTCTGTGTGTGTGTTTATTCTGCTCACAGCTTGGAGAAACAACAAAAGGGAAGAGAGGAATGTTTTCCATAAACATAATTATCTACTTTATTCATGCTTAGTAAGTAAGCATTTTTCCCTTGCATTTCATTATTCTAATCATATCATTTTTAAAAAAATAGAGAGAAAAAAACTTCATTGCTTTATCTACATCCTGCTTCTTGTCAGTTGGTCATGATGCGTGGAATACCATTGAATCACTATTTAAAAATTCGTTGTGTTTTTCAGATGTAGCCCAATGTGCAAAATGTCCACATGACCATCTCTCCAATGAGAAGCGGGATCAGTGTGTCCCCAAAGTTATAACTTTCCTGTCCTTCAGAGAAAACCTAGGTCTCATCCTAGCTGTCTCTGCCCTTTTTTTGTCTCTTATCACTGTCTTAGTTCTAGGAATTTTTATTAAATATCGAGAAACTCCCATAGTCAAAGCTAACAACCGTGATCTCACCTACATTCTTCTGATCTTTCTCTTGCTTTCCTTCTTGACTTCCCTTCTGTTCATTGGTCAACCCAAGAAAGTGACCTGCCTTCTTCGACAAACTGCCTTCAGTGTTGTTTTCTCAGTTGCTGTGTCATCCTTGCTGGCCAAGACTATCATGGTGGTGATGGCATTTCTGGCCACAAAGCCAGGCAGCAAAATGAGGAAATGGCTGGGGAAATCTCTGGCCAATTTCATTATCTTCTCCTGCTCTGGTGTTCAGGTGGGCATCTGTTTCATATGGCTGGGAATCTTTCCCCCATTCCCAGATTCTGACTTGTATTCCCAAAAAGGGAAGATTGTACTGCAATGCAATGAAGGTTCAGTCATCATGTTCTATTCTGCCCTTGGCTACTTGGGCTTTCTGGCTTTCATTTGTTTCTTGGTGGCTTTTCTAGCCCGAAAACTACCAGGGGCCTTCAACGAAGCCAAGTGGATCACCTTCAGCATGCTGCTCTTCTGCAGTGTTTGGGTTTCTTTTGTCCCTGCCTACCTAAGCACCAAAGGAAAATACATGGTGGCTGTGCAGATCTTCTCCATCCTGACCTCCAGCCTGGGCTTACTTGGCTGCATCTTTGTCCCCAAATGTTACATCATCATTCTAAGACCTGAGATGAACTTGAAGGAGAATCTAATAATGAAAAATAATAAGTGAACTTGATTGTGGCAGTTATATTTTATCCAAATTATTGCTAAGTTAAAATAAGACATTACAAACAGTTATTTTTTCAACGCTGCTAACATCGAATGCTATTGCTTGACAAGAGATAAAGAAGTAGCCATTTCATATGTTAAACTTGTGTATTGCTTTAAAAGGTTGGGAGGGGGCATGAGTAGAATTTCACCTTCAAGGCCATCTCTCTAGGTAAAGAAGATAAGACCTTGGCGGGTTTCCTAATGGAAGGGAAACTGATTCTTTAATTTAATTGGAGAATATGATTAATGACAAAATTAGAAAGGTGGAGAATTGTGTTTTAATATATTGTGCAAGGGGTGAAGATTTCAGATTCCAGCTTCCTTCGAAGAAGCATAAAGGACTTTTACGGTAAACAATGCCTCAAGTCAGTTGAAAAGCCCACACGTCAGAAACTTGACATATTTGTTCAAAGACTTTTTCTTCCTCCCATGTGATTAATCTTACTATCAATAAATAGCATAGTGAAGTTTGTTGATGTTTCCTCCACCAATTTAAAATCATGTTATTTGTCTTCTAATCTACATTTCTTCAATATCCATTCAATGTACGAGATGAATAAAGAAAGGAATGTACAGTGTTGTCACATTTCTTTACTGATCTGGAAACATACTGTTTAACTCTGTTTTGTTCAGAATCTGGCTTCGAGTCCTTGTGTAAATTTTTTAAAAGGACAAAGAGATATTGTCAGATTGTCAGTTCTCAAAAACATTCCATAGCTCAACATAATTTCTTTTAATTATTCATTTATTTTAAAAGATTTGTAATGCCACCTATCTTGTGATATATTTTATGTTTTATAATCTTCAAAAGCCATGATCTTAACAAGTATTGTTGTTTTCCGTTTATCCAATCAGGAAGTGACATCTGCTTTGCATACTTAATTTATCTTTCCAATTTCTATCCACCCTCTTTCTCCTGTCTCTCCAAATTTTAAGCTGGACCAGCCAAATTCATTTCGCTCAGTGTTCTAGTCCCTAACAGCAGCATGAAAATATGAGTCTCACTCAGGATTGTAGTTCCGAAGAGCAGAATGAGGATATGAGTCTCCCTCAGGGTTCTAGTCCCTAACATCTGCATACTAGGCTGGCCCAGAGGGACTCTTTTCTCTAAAATCAGCAAGCAGGTCACTTCATCAGCCCTCATGACAACTGAACTGACCTTCAAACATAAAAATGGAATTGCTTTTTTTTCCTTTTACTGACTACAAAGGTTGGCTCACAGAAGCAGAATAGCAAAAATGCCAAGCAAATAAAATGCAGGTCCCACAAGTTTTTGAAACCAATTTAGAGATGTTTTATCAAGAAGATTTGCTAATTATATTTTTTAGATAAGATGCAAATCTCTTGCCAATGAAAACAATGATGAAAAAACCCAGAGCCAGGAAACTACAAAACAATCAGTCTGGTATCAATACCTGAGAAGATCGTGTAAAAGATAATCAAAAACAGATCTGTGAATATCTCAAAGCAAATAAAATTATAACTGGGAGCCAACAAGGGTTTGTTAAAAACAGTTCATGACAAACCAAGTTAATTTCTTTCTTTGACAAAGTGACTAAATTAGTAGACCAACAAAATTCTATGGACATAGTATATTTAGATTTCAGTAAGGCACTTGGCAAAGTAGACCATAACCTATTTCTTGGTAAGCTAGAAAAATATGGGACAGACATCATCATCACCAGATGGATTTGTAACTGGCTGATAAACAGATCAATGAGTAATCCTTAATGATACTATGGCTACATGAAGTGAAGTAAGCAGTGAAGTACCACAACTATCCTCCTTAGGTACACTACTCATCAATATTTTCATAAATGACTTAGATGAGGGAGTAGAAGGAAGGGAATAAGCTGGCAGGAATAGCAACATCCCAGAAGACATATGCAGGATCCAAAAGGATCTTGACAGACTTGAGCAATGGGCTTTCTTCAACAAAGTGAAATTTAATGTGGAAAAAAGCAAGGTTTTACACTTAGGCAAGAAAAACAACAGATAGCTGTGAGAGGGACCTTGGAGTCCTCATGGACAATCACTTAAACATGAGCCAGCAGTGTGTGGCAGCAGCCAAAAATGCTAATACAATCCTTGGTTGTGTAAACAGAGGCATAGAATCAAAACCACATGAAGTATTAGCAGCGCTTTATAAAGCCTTAGTAAGGCCACACCTGGAATACTCCATCCAGTTTTGGTTGCTACGTTACAAAACAGATGTTGAGACTTTGGAAAAAGTACAAAGAAGAGCAACTAAGATGATTAAAGGCCTGGAGACTAAAAGATATGAAGAACGGTTGCAGGATTTGGATATGGCCAGTCTAGAAAAAAGAAAGGCTTGGGGTAACATGATAGCAGTATTCCATTATTTGAGGGGCTCCCAGAAAGATGAGGGGGTGATCTTATTTTCCAAAGCACCAGAAGAGAAGACAAGAAAGAGTGGATGGAAACTATTCAAGGATAGAAGCCACCTAGAAGTAAGGAGAATGTTACTAATGGTGAGAGCAACCAACCAATGGAACAGCTTGCCTTCAGAAATTGTGGGTGCTCCATCACTGAAGGTTTTCAAAAAAGAGCCTGGACAACCATTTATCATAAATTATAGAGGGTCTCTTGTCTGAGCAGGAGGTTGGACGAGAAGATCCAATTATATTATTTTATGTTCTATATTCTTAGTTTCCTTGAGTGAGGTATATGGAAATTCACACAGGGAGAAATGAGACAAAGAATTCATTCCCACTCTCTCAGTTGGCCTAGACTAGAAAGAGTGCAGAGAAGAGCAACAAAGATAATTAGGAGAATGGAGGCTAAAATGTATATTCAGAAGTGTTGCTGGAATTGGATATGTCTAGTTTAATGAAAAGAAGGACTAAGGGTGACCTGATAGCAATATTCCAAAATCTAAGGGGTTGCTATTCAGTTATTGTATGGACCAGGTTTGATCTACCACATCCAACCCAAGCCTACCAGAAGTCATCTACAAGCATGATCAATGGTGTCTTGTACTGTATTCTGGCCTCAACCATGACTGCCATGGATCCATAATCTATTTCTTCCAGAGCATTTTAAAGCTGTAGGTGTCAAGGTTCTGACTGACGAAGCCAACAAAAACACAGCCGAGATTATCCAATTCTAATGCAAAACTTTACTGAGCACATAATTTTGACACAGGTGAAAGGAAAACCAGCTCTATTGAATTGGTGCTTAAATCAGTAAATAACAACAACAACAACAACATAATAATAATAATAATAATAATAATAATAATAATAATAATAATAATGATAATGATAATGATAATAATAATAATAATAATAATAATAATAATAATAATAATAATAATAATAATAATAATAAGTTGGAAGGGACCTTGGAGGTCATCTAGTCCAACCCCCTGCTCAGATTGCCAGCAGATAACACCCAGGGGTATGGCCTTCTCAGTGGGTGCGCCTGCCCCCTGGAACCAGCTGCCCATGGAGCTTAGGACTGCCCCCGACCTTCGTTCATTTCACTGTCCAGGGTGTGAGTCATTAGCGGTCTAAAGTTAAAAATTATGGAAATATTACAGTATATTATTCTACACAGTATACTGTCTGAGAAGATAATAATAACAATAAAAGTAAAATGTTACTTTATGGCAAAGGAATAATATTAATGTTTAATAGTTAACAATGTGTCTGTGCAAGGATAGACTCTGTCATGGCTGGTGAATTTTTATTCTGAATTTTGCAAGCTGACATGCAAAATTTAGAAAAATGATAGGGTATTGTGGAAAACATTCTGCAAGAAATAAAAAGATGTAAATGACGTCAGAATGGGTAGGTGGTTTACTGAACCTCAGAGAGATGAGAGTTATTTAACTTAATTCTAAGAAAGAGACAATAGGAAACCACTTCTGAAAAACCTTGCCAGGAAAACTGCAGGAACCTGTCCAGGAAATCTCTAAGAATTGGAAATAAACAGAAGAAAAAATATATTAAGTGAATAATAAAGACAGACAAAGTTGGAGATTTTCCAAGATGCATAGTATTATTCAGGAAGAATCTTCCCCGCTTCCCAGTTTATTATTCCAGAAAAGAGCTCTTCCTTTTTTTCCCATCAAGCAGTCAAAGAAGAACTTCATATCTCCCAAGTTGAAGCCCCCCTTAGCCTTTTAAACTTCTAGCTGTATTAGGGGGCACTGGTGTCACTAGATACCTTGCATGATGTTGTTATTATTAAGGGCTATGATGCCCTTAATAATAACAATATCATCCAAGGTATCCATGATATCACTGCTGACTTAACGCAACCACATGGATAGAATTTCTCCAGAAAAAGTCTTTTAGTTCTTCCTCTACGGATATAAGGGAGTCCACTAAAAACAAGCAAACACCTGGCAGTGTAACCCATCCAAAATCAAAGACGATTAACTCCTGGGATTTAAGGCACCCTTTCAACTAAATTGAGTCATCAAAGCAGAAACAATAAATAACAAGGACATATCTAAACCTTTTCCAGAATAATTCAACTTAATTATTCCTCCAATTAGCAATAAAATCAATATAAAGAGATTTATTTCATTGACCCCTGTTTTTTTATATGGAAATGATTTTCCAAACTGAATTTTAAATAGATGCATCCAGTTGATAAGACAGTTAAATCATTGGTAAAAAAAATGTAGGTTCTGCTATAAAAGTTTAGCTTCTGGAGATAATAATTTTTGGGATCAGGTCTAGAGTTTCCAAATGGGATGATTTTGGGCCTGAAGAAAACCATTGGAAAGAAGGTCCTCTGTGGTCAATAGGGCTGTCCTTCTAAAAGCAAGTTCCAAAGAGGTCCGTTATCTGGCAAGGTCCTATAAATGAATGATGCAGAGATCTCACATTTTTCATTGAATGGTGATTTTCTGAGAATATGTTGTACATTACGATATAGGGACTAAGCTTTCTGGTCTGGTCTTCTTATGCTTTTCCCTTCAAGGGGTCAGCCAAATTAGTTTGTGGATTAGAGGGTGATGCAATCCATAACTAATTTCAGATTATTAGATTGTCAGATTTCCAGTTTAAACTCATAAGACTGATTAGTTATGATTAGTTATAAATGTCATAAAGCAACACCTTTAGGAAATATGATGTGATTTTATGAATTGAAGATGAAAACCCTTCATCTTGCTGAGTACCACCAGACACTCCAGATGGTACAACCGTGGCATGTAATGTTCTTCAAAATGTTGTTAATGGTTCCCTTTCAATTCTTACATGTTACATTAAAGATAAGCATCATCTTATGGGGATAACCCAACAACAATTGCCTGTTTCTAATATTTGTTCTGACAAGATGAGGCATTTTAGAGAGAGAAAAAGAGATAGTGTTGCTGAATCTTCTAGATTAAACCTCGTGCATTGATTCAGGATGCTTGTGAGAATAGGTTATGATTTCTCAAGAGACTGGAAGGTTTTTTCCACAACTGCTGAATAAATAAGCAGTAGGATGTGACAATAACCATCATACTCTATTGAACTTCCAACATTGACCTGATATAGTTTTGACTTCCTATCTTGCCACGCAAAAAGGAGTCAAGTCTTTCTTCCTCTTAGCATCTTCAGGAAACAAGTAGGTCAGTTGACCTGCCTCTCACTACAATTTCTGGTTATAGCTTGGTGATTTTCTCTTCTAGATTTGCCATCTCCCAAGAACCTTTTCCTTTTCCTTTGAAAATTTAATCTTAGCATGTAGAGCTCAATTAATTCTGCAAATCCTTTCACCATCTATTCATTCCATAAAGCTACTATAGAAGAATAAAATTTGCAGAGCTCGAAAAAGCATATAATAATATATAGGTAAGAAATGTGCAAGGGACGGGGTGGCTCAGTGGGTTAGGACGCTGAGCTTGTTGATCAGAAGATTGGCAGTTTGGCGGGTCGAATCCCGAGTGCCGCGTAACAGACTGAGTACCTGTTACTCGTCCCAGCTTCTGCCAACCTAGCAGTTCGAAAGCACGTAAAAATGCAAGTAGAAAAATAGGGAGGGAAGGTAACAGTGTTCCATGTGCCTTTGGCATCTAGTCATGCAGGCCACATGACCACAGAGACATCCTCAGACAAGCGCTGGGTCTTCGGCTTTGAAATGGATATGAGCACAGGAGTCTTCTCCAGCACCACAGTTCAAAGGCTTCAATTCTTTGCCTCTCAGCCTTTCTTATTGTCCAACTTTCACTGCCATACATTGCAACTGGGAAGACCATAGCCTTGAGTATATGCACTTTTGTTGGCAGGGTGATGTATCTGCTCTAGATTTGCCATGGCTTTCCTAACCAGGAGCAAGCATCTTTTAATTTCTTGGCTTCAGTCCCCATCTGCAGTATTCTAGGAAAATAAAATCTGTCACTACCTCCATTTCTTCCTCATCTATTTGCCAGGAATTGAGAGGGCCGGATGCCATGATCTTGGTTTTCTTAATGTTAAGTTTCAAGCCAACTTTTGGACTCTCCTTCTTCACCCGCAACAAGAGGCTCTTTAGTTCCTCTTCACTTTGTGCCATTAGAGTGGTATCATCTGCATATCTTAGGTTGTTGATATTTCTCCTGGCAATCATAATTCCAACTTTTGATTCATCTAGCCCTGCATTTCTCATGATGTTCTGCATATAAGTTAAATAGGCAGGGCGACAGTATACAGCCTTGCCGGACTCCTTTCCCAATTTTGAACCAATCGGTGGTTCCGTGTCCAATTCTCACTGTTGCTTCTTGATCCGCACATAGGTTTCCCAAGAGACAAATAAGATGGTCTGGTACTCCCATCTCTTTAAGAACTTGCACAATTTGTTGTGATCACACAATCAAAGGCTTTAGCATAGTCAATGAAGCAGAAGTAGGTGTTTTTCTGGAACTCTCTAGCTTTCTCCATGATCCAGCGTATGTTGGCAATTTGATCTCTAGTTCCTCTGCCTCTTTGAAATCCTGCCTGTACTTCTGGCAGTTCTCGATCCACATACTGCTGGAGTCTAGCTTGTAGAATTTTAAGCATAACTTTACTAGCATGAGAAATGAGTGCAATGGTGCGATAGTTGTATAGTTCTTCTGTGTAATTTTGCCACCTCTTCTTAATCTCTTCTGCCTCTGTTAGGTCCCTGCCATTTTGGTTCTTTATCGTGCCCATTTTTGCATGAAACGTTCCCTTCAATAGAGAGGATCTCTGGTCCTCTCTATTCTATTGCTTTCTTCTATTTCTTTGCACTGTTCATTTAAGAAGGCATTCTTATCTCTTCTAGCTATTTTCTGGAATTCTGCATTCAATTGGGTATATCTTTCTTTTTCTCCCTTGCCTTTTGCTTCCCTCCTTTCCTCAGCTATTTGCAAAGCTTCCTCAGACAGCCATTTTGCTTTCTTGCATTTCTCTTTCTTTGGGATGGTTTTAGTTGCTATCTCTTGTACAATGTTCTGAACCTCCATCCATAGATCTTCAGGCACTCTGTCTATCAGATCTAATTCCTTAAATCTATTTGTCACCTGTATTCATCAGGGATATGATTTAGTTCATATCTGAGTGGCCTAGTGCTTTCCCCTACTTTCTTCAGTTTAAGCCTAAATTTTGCAACGAGAAGCTCATGATCTGAACCACAGTCAGTTCCTTGTCTTGTCTTGTATAGAGCTTCTCCTTCTTTGGCTGCAGAGCACATAGTCAATCTGATTTCTGTGTTGACCATCTGATGATGTCCATGTGTAGACATCTCTTGAGTTGTTGAAAAAGAGAGTTTGCTACGACCATTGTATTCTCTTGACAAAATTCTGTCAGCCTGTGCCCTGCTTCCTGTCAAACCCTCGTCTCCGCCGGGAATAACAAGCACTCAGGAAAAACCACGACGTAGTACGGATGACTGCAGAGAGCACCTTTAATGTCAGGATCTCCAAGCATTAACAAAGTTAGCGTTGAGAGCCACACGCCCTCAACGCACCTTTTATTCCATACCTGTAATTAGGTAGCAGCCCCACCCCTAGGCCCCACCCCTCCCCCGTGCAGACCAGCATCCGCCTGGCCTGTGTAAATACTCCACCCCCCTACTCCTTCAACCCACGCCCAGCTCCCTCCACCGGCACCGTGCTTCCCAGCGTGAAGGTAAGTACAAGCCCACCCCCCTCCTAACATCCTGAGCGTGCTCTCCGCCACCACTGCATCTCCCCGCGCCACACCCATGACCCCCTGGCAGCCCCCAAGGTCCGGGCGCAGCTGTTCAACACCCCACGTCACTGCCGGCGTGCCCACAGTAACAGCCACCGGGTCTGTAAGACCATCGCCCATAGCCACTACCGCCAGGCCGTAGTCAGCTCCAGAAAGCGTTGTGCTGCTTCCGTGGGCGTCCGCAGCTGTTCTGGGCCGTCGCTCAGCTGACCGAACTGCGCGACCATCAGCGGGCATCCCTGGCCGCCTCTCAGCTGCTTGAACGATATGGCCCCCGGTAACAGTTTCTGCCCACCTGTCAGCTGACGAGTTTGGGCGTGGCCGCTGCTGTTGCTGAGGGCTGCGGGCTGCGACTGAATCCCTCTCCCGGTAAGTATGTCGAGCCCGAAGGGCTCGACACTTCCATTGTTCTGTACCAGCCTGCTACCAGCCCTGCAGAAAAGGCAGGGACAACCCCTTTACAAACGGCAAGAGGCTGGAATTAAGCCTGCCAAATTTATTAAGATAAAACAGAGAAAAACAAGACACCAACCATGAAACAGGAGCTATGAAACAGGAACTAATCAAGCGGTTGCCTTCAGCAAACCAGCCCTCCCACGCATTCCCCTTTTATACAGTTCAGGGCATGGCTTCTCTCTGCCTCCTTCCGAGGTGCCCCATTGCATTCCTCTGTTTACTCCTGATTGACTGCCTCCTGCATCGGGTGTCCTTGAACAGGGCCAGCTGTGGGTCATCTTCATCCACGCTGTCAGGCTCACACAGCTGGGTCTCCGTTGTGACCAGGTGGGAGGGGCCTGGCTGAGGGCTCTCATCAGCAAGATCTTCAACCCCCTCAGCAAGCTCTTCAACACCCCCCTCCTCCTCTGAGTCATCCGACCCAACTGCCAAACCCACAGGCTAACCCTGAATCACAACATCCATTTTGTACTCCAAGGCCAAACTTCCCTGTTATTCTGGTTATCTTTTGGCTTCCTATTTTAGCATTCCCATCCCCCATGATGATAAGGACATCATTTTTTGGTGTTAGTTCTATAAGGTGCTGTAGGGCTTCATAGAACTGATCAATTTCATCCTCTTCAGCACTGGTGGTTGGGGTACAGACTTGGACTACTGTGATATTGAATGATGTGCCTTAGATTTGAACTGTGATCATTCTGTCATTTTGGGGATTGTATCCCAGTATTGCTTTTCCTACTCTTTTATTGACTATGAAGGCTATTCCATTTCTCCTGAGGGATTGTTGCCTGCAGTAGTATACCTGATGGTCATCTGAATTAAATTTACCCATTCCTGTCCTTTTTAGTTAGCTGATTCCTAAGATGTCAATGTTCAGTGTTGTCATCTCTTGTTTGACCACGTTCAGCTTTCCTTGATTCGTGGATCTTACATTCCAGGTTCCTATGGAGAAAAAATCTTTACAGCATCGAACTTTCCTTTCACCACCAGATACATCCACAGCTAAGCATCCTTTCAGCTTTGGCCCAGTCGCTTCATTCTTTCTGGTGCTACTAGTACTAGCCCTCTGCTCTTCCCCAGTAGCATATTGGATGCCTTCTGACCTGAGGGGCTCATCTTACAGCATCATATCTTTTTGCCTTTTGGTACTGTCCATAGGGTTTTCATGGCAAAGATACTGGAGTGGGTTGCCATTTCCTTCTCCAGTGGATGACATTTTGTCAGAACTCTCTGCTATCACCTGTCTGTCTTGGGTGGCCCTGCACGGCATAGCTCATAGTTTCATTGAATTATGCAAGCCCCTTTGCCACAACAAGGCAGTAATCCATGAAGGGATTCAGATTGTAATTAAGTGTAATTAAACCTTTTAGCCACATGTTTTCCCATTGTACAGGTTTTATAGTATACCCTGATCTTTTTTGTCCATTTAATCATATACTGTTTCATGTATTCATTTTCCAAATTCAATTTAAGTCACACTTTATAAACCTTGGCAATAGCATGTTCATCATTACCACATAATACAATTTCAAATTCATTTTTACAAAGTCAAACCCAAAACTTTTTTGTCTACTTTCTTTCTATTGTAAGTATGTAAACCAGTGACAGACAAATCCTTCTGACTCCAACTCTTCTTTGGACTTCAGAGTAAGTTCACTTATTTAACCATAGATTAACCAGTCTGGCCTCACTATCATTTCTTTTCTAAAAGAAAGCTTCCTAAGGTGACACCCAAAGCGTTAACTTCATAGAGAACTTTATTTTAGATTTATTCCAGAACCTTAGGATGGCACACCTAACAAAAAGATTCTTAAAGTCAACATTTATTTTAATCTTGTCATATCATAAGTAAGCATGCCATCCAAATCTTAGTTCATGACCTTCTAATTGGAGTAATCTCTTATTTTGGAGAGTCACCCACTCTTTCATCCAGATCCAACAGCAAGTATCAAAATACAGTTTCAAATATGGCAAACCCAAAGCTCCTCTTCCTTTACCATTTTGCAGTAGTTTACCTAACCCTAACCCTAACCCTAATTCTCATTTTCTCCCCTTGCCATCTGAATTTAGATTTATTCTTTTGCCATTGGTTAACTGCAGTGTTACTTGTCAATATCAGTAAAGTCTGGAATAAAAATAACATATTTGATAAGACATTCATCTTACTTACACAGATTTATCCAGTAGGAATAACTGCAAATTCTCCATCATGAGAAATCTTTTCTAGTATCATTCCAAACAGGTACATTTTTTAGTTTTTTTTTAATTTTATTCATTTATAATGTAAAATATGAAAATACAAAAGCAAATAGTAAAGGACAACAATAGGAAAAGGGAAAATGAAAAAGTGGGGAAAAGTGGGGCAGGAGAAGGAAAAAAAGGTATTGACTCCCTGTTGCAATAAAATAAGATATTAAAATCGAATCTCAACTTTTTACATTTCTATAGTAATACGAACTAGCCATTTTGTATCAACAAATCAGTCTAATCAGTAAAACCCAAAATCATCGTATCATTTTTTCCACCTCAAGCACAAAGTCAGGAAGGGGTTTCCAAGTAGAAACAAAAGTACTTATATTCTTTTATTTTATCAAAACAGTGAATTGGGCCACCTCTGCTAATTCCATCAGCTTTTGTAAATATTTGTCCATGGTGAGAATGGAAGCCTCCTTCCATTTTTGTACATAGAGCAGTTTTGTTGCTGTCACCATATATAAAATCAGAGTTCCAAATTATTTTTCCGAGTATAAAATTGTTTTGAAACAATTTAGACTTTGTACTTGTACAGATATTTAACCTTTTTCTTTGCCACGAAACCCTAGTTTCTTGCCAATGTTTTATAATCTTGAAAATTGAAGTTCTTAACAAATATTTTTGTTTTCTGTTTATCCAATCAGGAATTGACATCTGCTTTGCATATTTAACATTTTTTTTCCAATTTCCCTGCACCCACTTCATTCACTCTGTCAATATGCACAGTTTTTGTTCCTTTTCCCCCTCTCTGTACAATTATCAAAATCACAATGATTACTTCATCTTCCACTAAAGCCTAAGGGACTTTTTTCATCCACAGTTATTTTGAAACAAGGTAGCTGTTAGTAACCCTCATCAATGGATTTCACAAATATTTAGTAATTCTTATAAAAATCTGAAAATCTTGTCCACAAGGACCTCAGGGTTGATGAAGAACACATGGTGAGACTCCTGTAGGCATAAATGTACAGGTCGGAATTTTAATGCTGTCCTTTTAATGTGCCAGATCAAACTTTATCTTGCTTGATCAAGTCAGTGCATCTGTGTTCTTTGGCAAGAGAACTGTGCTTCTCCTTAGACAGCTCTGAGGCCAAAGACAGTGGGCACGTGTCTCACAGAACTACAGAAGATCTTCATCATGATATCTGAAATACTGCTGATGCTGCTTCTCCTGGTATCCCATTTCCCATATGGGACGCTGATGACCAAATGTCCATTGAACATACAAAAAGAGGGAGGTAACATATTTAATTATTACAAGTCAGGAGATTTCCTGATTAGTGGAATCATTTCTACATCAAGCTCAGCATTTAAACCATACCTCTTCTTTAAGCCTCCATATCACAGATTTCAAAGGTAATTCCTGACGTGTACTTAACACTAGTGATTAATTTTATGTTTTCCACTATTTTCCTTTTAATAGGGATGGTTAGCTGTATGAATGCTACAATTTTATGTTTTAATTTTTAACATTGACATCTATGATTCTAGTGGTCTACTGTTAAAATCTGTTCTGAATTTTGCAGGCTGATCCACAAAGATCAGAAATATGATAAGCTATTGTTGGAAAACTTTCTGAAAGAAAAAGATGTAAAAGACATCAGAATTGGTCGGCGATCTAATGAACCTTGGAGAGATGAGAGTTATTTAATCGCCCTATTAAATGAATGTTTGATGTGGTGGTTAATGTTTCAGGTTAGAAATCATGAAGGCATGACCTCTAGTCCTTCCTTGGATATAAATTAAGCTGGCTGGCCCTGGATCAGTCACTTTCTCTTAATCCTAGGAAGAAGGCAATGGCAAATCACCTCTAAAAAACCTTGCCAGGAAAACTACAGGAACTTGTCCAGGCATTCTCTGAGAATCACCTAGACATTTCCCAGAATAATTCCACTTAAATATTCCTCCAATTAGCAATCAAATCAACATAAAGAGACTTATTTCATAGAACCTTGTTTTTTATGTGAAAATGATTTTCTGAAGTGAATTTTAAATAAATGTATCCAGTTGCTAAGACAGTTGATCCATTACTATAAAATGCATTTCCAAGTCACCATTTGGAGAAAATAATGAATATAGAACATAGAGTTGGAAGCGACCTGGGAGGTCTTCTAGTCCAACCCCTGCTGGAGCCATTTCAAACAAATGGTGTCCAGTCTCTTTTTGAAAGCCTCCAGTGATGGAGCACATACAACTTCTGAAGGAAAGCTATTCCATTGGTTGATTGCTCTCACAGTTAGAAAATTTCTCCTTAGTTCTAGGTTGCTTCTCTCCTTGGTTAATTTCTATCCATTGTTTCTTTTTGGTGCTTTGGATAATAATAATAATAATAATAATAATAATAATAATAATAATAATAATAATAATAATAATAATAATAATAATGGAGGGAACTTGGAGGTCATGGTTGGGATCAGATCTACAATTTCCAATTGGGATGATTTTGAGCCTGAAGAAAACCATTGGAAAGAAAGTCATTTGTGGTCAATAGGACTGTCCTTCTAATAGCAAGATCCAAAGAAGTCCATCTCCTGGCAAGGTCCAAGAAATGAATGATACAGGCATCTTACATTATTTTATTAGAGAGTGAATTTCTGAGAATATTTCCTGCAGTACAATATAGGAATTGAGCTTTTGGTCTGATCTTCTCTTGCTTTCCCCTTCATGAGATCAATCAGAATCCAAAGCTGTTACCAAACATCATCCTGGCTTACAGATCATTAGATTGTCAAATTTGTGCACTAGACGTATAATACAGCAATCCAAGTGATTAGTTATAAATGTCCTTAAAGGAACAGCTTCAGGAAATATGATGTGATTTTATGAATTGAAGATGAAAGCCAACTGCAGTCTCTTATCTTGCAGTATACAGAGTATGAGCTTCTGGCACGTCCTGCCCTTCTTCTTTGCCACTCATGAGATCAACCAGAATCCAAAGCTGCTACCCAACATCACCCTGGGCTACAGCATCTATGAGAACTTTTTCAATGCAAGGATAACATACGAGGTCATGATGGACTTGCTGTCTACAGGGCAGGAGAATGTCCCAAACTACAGTTGTGGAAGACCAAATAACCTTCTGGCTGTGCTTGAAGGGACCGATTCGGAGCTCTTTCCTTCCATTTCAACTATGCTGGGCATCTACAAAATTCCACAAGTAGGAATGAACACTGAAGCTAATTTCATTTTGTAAAGTCTAATGATAATCCAAAAGGGGTCAGATAATAAATAAAATGATTTAGATGACACATCTTAAAGGACGCCTGAACTATTCTATTTTCATCAGGCATTCAAATACCTTTCTTCATTCTTACATCATTGTATATCTTGATTGTTTTTTAAAGATACACAGGTTACAAAGAGATTTTTCAACTGAACGAACCTCCACCCATAGCTCAAATGAAGTGCTGTCAATCATCCTTTGCATGGAATTTGCATCCTCTTTTCCCACCCTTCTGCCTCTTCTCCCTGTCTTCTGGTCACTGCAGTCTTGGGAGAAAAAAAAACATCTTTTCACCCTTATTCCAACCGATTCCAAACAAAATCTCTAAGGATTGGAATGAAAATAACACAGGCAAATGTTACTTTAAGAGAGTTTTTTTTTCCTATTTGTACCTAAAGACAACAAAAACATACCCAGTTGACACTTTTCTTCCTGCTGCGTTCACATGACGTTCCATTTTCCCCAATCTACAGTACAATCAAAGCAAATCAAATTATATATATTTTTAAAGCCTTTACAATAAAAGAGCACAGCAAAAAGAGAAAGTGTAATACAGCAATTTGTTATTGGGGAAAGGAAAAAAAAGAATAGGACAAGAAAACAGCATATCTAATGAATAGTTCTGTGCAGTTGTATAACTTGGTGAATATAATTGACCAGCTGATATGTGAGTAGAGGGTTAGCAAGAGAAAAAAAAAACCCTTAGAGGTAAGCACTTATTTTTGTCCTTAAGAGCAAAGCAATCAACCATCTCCTCTGTTTCACCTTAGATCAACTATGGGGTCATCAGCCACATTCCAGAGCAGAAATATAATTTCCCTTTTTTCTACCGAGTGAGTCCAAAACAAGAACCTCCTCACTTGGCAATTGTCAAGTTGCTCCTGCATTTCCGATGGACGTGGATCGGCCTCGTTGCTCCCGATAATGAAAGCGGAGAAAAGTTCAGAAGAACCTTTGTGTCAGAAACATTAAGGAAAGGTGTCTGTGTTGCCTTCTCAGAAAGCTTACCCACGGTTCCAAGATCAGGGAGGGATAAGGACATCCTTCAATATTTTAGCGACACTAAAGTGAAAAGTATTGTTTGTCAGTTGGACTTTCAGTCCTCATTAATACTAGCAGTACTAATACAAAACATTGAAAAGACAAAAATCCTGTTTGAGAGAAAAGTATGGATTGCTACAGCTTTGTCAGATTTAAATGTGAGATTATTTTACCAAATGGTTAATCTCCAGCATAACCATCTTTTATTATCCTTCTCAACTAAGGCAAAGAAATGGACACAATATCATGATTTTAATTCACATTATTCTGCTACAGGGAAGTTTGGGAAGGAAGCATTTCAATGTTCTTATTCAAGCCCTTTGTTGTCTAAGAAAGTTTGGATCACATGCCTGGAAAAAGAGACCTGGGAAATCCCATCCACAGATCTGGTTGCAAGAATCTTGTCTGAGGATGGCTCCAGTATTTCCACAACAATCCAGGTTGTGGCATCAGTCTCCAGTGCTGCCTTTTCCTCCCAAACGAGTAAGAGGAGGATGCCTTCTGGGGACCACCAGACACTCCAGATGGTTCAACCGTGGCTTGTAATGCTTCTTCAATATTTTAATAATGGTTCCCTTTCAATTCTTACATGTTATCATAAAGATAAGCAGAGATGCTGGGGATAACCCAAGAACAATTGCCTGTTTCTAATATTTGTTCCTGCAAGATGAGACATTTTAGAGAGAGATAAACAGATAGATTGTGCTGCTGAATCTTCTAGATTAAACCTGGTGTGCTGAGATTACCAATTTCATAAAGCAGAGCAGGCTAAAATAATAAACTAAAAAGATCTGTATGTGTGTGAGAGGGAGAGACAGACAGACATAGACAGAGAGACAGAAAGAGTGGAAAGAGCCTGAGAGAAACAATGGGAGTGGGAAAGAAAGAGAGGGAGAGAGGTAATTAGAGAGAAAAATAGAATCTTCCTACCACATTTGCATACAGAAGCGCTGCGATAAAGTACCTTTGTTTTGACTTAGTGCTCAAATGAGAATGTATACATTGCAAGGATGATTCTCCATGGCTTTTCAGCTCCATCCATTTCTAAGAAACTTCCAGATTTACAATTTTTCTGTAAATGACGTTTATTTGGATGAGTATGAAATTTCCACTGCTGACTTTAATATCGTGGACTGGGCAGTATTTCCCAACAAATCTGCTGCTGGGGTGATAATTGGGAATATTGAGAAAGAAGTCTCTTCAGACATCAAGATCTCAGTCGATGAGAGCGCCATCATATGGCCAACATCTTTTAACAAGGTAACCAAGTCTGCCTCTATGTGGGTTTTATTGTTCACCTGTATCTATGTATCCATGTGATTTTGTGGTTTATCAGTCTTTTAACTTATATGGAGAGTCACCACAGCTAAAAGGATAGGTTGAAGGAGACTATTTCTCCTGTTCCTATCAAAAGATCTATTTTTATGATAAGAGATATCCAGTTTGATGTCATAGCGATATAGATGTGGGGAGAGGAGAGCTCCATACCCCATAGCTGATTTCCTTCTGCCGGGCCAAAGGTTGCCCCGGAGAGGCGACAACAAAGGAGGAAACCCTCATTGATCATCGGCAAATGTCAGTTAGCCTATTTGATCCAAGGAAATCCCTCCAAACTGACAGAAGAAGGACAGACTGCATTCATGCAGTCTGTCCAAGAGCTACTGACAGCTGGGAAGGGTGAGGACTAGCCTTACGAGAGGATCAATAACAGCATGTCGTGGAACTGGGTGAGAAGATCCTGTTTCTAGCTATCATTTTTGAACACTATTCTCTGGAATACATAACAGGAAAATAATGGAAATGGAACACCAAAACATTTGCTTGATAGGAGATTTTAATACAATTGTTGATAGAAAATTAGATTAAAGAAGGAGCAAAGGAGGGAAAAAGGAAGAAATACAGAATGGCAGAAGAAATTTCCATACAGGATACTTAGAGAGAAAGAAACCCTAAAAAGACCCAGTACACATTTTATTTGAATAGACATACAGTAAATCTTGGCCTAGAATTGATATGATATGGATGTCCCCTGAGCTAAGTAGTAATATATATGAGATTGAGGTAAAACCTAACATTTGGGCAGACCATAATCCAATAAAGCTGACCCAGAAAGAGGTAAAGAAGAAATCAAGATGGAGTTTGAATCAATCCTTGTTAAAAGAGAAACACTTTGTAGAATTATCAATAAAGGAAATGGAATTTTTCTTTAAAAAAAATAAAAAGGAAGAGATTTAAATTCAGAATACATGGGACACAGCCAAAGCGTATTTTAGAGGATGAGCTATAACATATATGGCTAAAAAGAACAAAGAAAAAAAGAACAATTTACAGCACTAAGAGAAGAATTGAAGAAACTGGAATTAGAATTACAAATACATCAAGAAAAGAAAATTGTGAAAAGACAAATGGAGACAGTGAAACATAAATTAAATTTAATAGAGTCAGAAGAATTGGCTCTACAAATAAAAAGGGTAAAACAAAATGTTTTTGAAAATGCAAACAAGCCAAGAAGGTGGTTGGCATATAAACTGAAAAAAGAAAGAGAAAAGAGATTGATAATAAACTACTAGATGAGAAGGGTGACTTACAATTCCAAACTGATTCAATTAAAAAAGAAAGACTTTTATGAAAAATTATATAGAAGGAATTTCTCGAGAAAAAATGATACAATACTTTGAAAATGCAAACCTACCAAAATACAAGAAAACCTAAAAATATATATCAAATGGAAAAATTACAATGATGGAAGTGATAAAAGCTATTAAAAAACCAGAAAAACGATATAACCCCAGGACCGGATGGGCTACCCGCAGAGGTTTACAAATGTCTGCAAGATACATTAAGTCTACCAATGAAGGAAGTGTGTAACGAGGTATTATTAGAGGCCAAACTACCAAACACATGGATGGAAGCAAGTATTACTTTAATATCAAGAGAAGATTCAGATTTGACACAGATAAAAAATTATAGTCCAAAATCATAATTAAATGTGGATTATAATTTTTTTGCCTCAATAATAGCAGAGAGATTGAAAAGATTCTTGACTGAAATTACTATTCTTAGATTAGCAAAAATGTTTAAAAAATATGTCTAGCAAATGTTGGAAATGTAATCAAAATCCCGGTACATATTATCACTTATGGTGGACATGTGTAAAAGCAAAAAAAAATTTGGACTAAAATACATACTTGGTGAGAAAAGGTGTTAGGAAAACATGTAGATTTTAAACCTGAACTTTTTTTACTAGGCATAATGCCAGAAAAGTTTGATAAACAAAATGTATATTTAACATTACATGTATTAACCGCAGCAAGGATTGTGTTTGCACGGCACTGGAAAAATGAGATAACACCACCAAAGGAAGCAATAATTAAGAAAATATTGGACTGGGCAGAAATGGACAGACTCAGATTGAGAATCAAAGGAAAAGAAGATACAGAATACTTCCAAATATAGAACTTATTTTTTATCAATGATTGGAAAAGCGGGACAGAGAGTAAGAATTTAACCATTATGTCTAGGCAAAAATCAACCCAGACAACACATTGTTCATTAAGCACAAATGAATTGTAATGATAGAAAACTAATAGAATACTTTTTTAAAATATCTATTGCTTATGATGGGAATACCAACATTGTTGTGATGTAGAATGGAAAACATGTTTTTGGCTATCCCAAAGCTGTTTGTAGCATGTAAGGAAACCTAGGAGCATCACAAACCAATGAACTGGCCTTCGACACTGAGGGACTTACGGTAGGGCATTTTATTCAGTGGAATCTTTGGTGTTCTCTGAGCTTGTTTGTTTGTTTGCAGGTAATTTCACTGGTTAATTTCCCAACTAAGTAACATCATCAATGCCTGATGATAGCACTGATAATGTTATCTATTCAAGTGATGAAATATCTACAAACAGGCAGTCAAAACCAGAGAACATCAAGGAATTTACAATTCAACCCTGAGTTACACAGATTTTCTTCTATTGAATCATTCAATGTTTTTTCAGAACTGGAGTCTTCTTTGAGACTGAGTTGATAGTAAATTGAGATCTAAGAAATACATATTGTAAGAAGGCAGAGGAAATGTTGTGGCAGATGGTGTTCTAGCAATTGCTAAGACAAGACGAAGTAACCCTTTGCTTTCCATGCTTTGGACTAGACTTTCCACAGTTTTGTATCTTTGACCAGTTGGCTGAAGCTGACAGGATCTGAAGCCCAAATGCAGAATAATCCTAGGATAATGATGATTGGACTGGAGAGTCAGCAGCTCTTTCTGAACATTAAGGGAACTCTGAGATCATAGCCTGCTGAAATGAAATTGTTAGTGGAGAAATTTCACTGAAACAAACATATTTTAATTGTATGTGGGAAAAGATCTTGAAAGTACCCTCTTGAATTCATGAACCCACTTTGGTGCTCACTTCCATTTTTAGAAGTAATCCCCTCATTCATACATTTCTCTGATTTTTTTTTCTGTTCAGAAGGCCCCCTTTTCTAGGTGTACGGAACGTTGCCTCCCAGGATATACCAAGCTGATGAGAGAGGGAGAACCAGTTTGTTGCTATGACTGTTCTCCATGTATGGAAGGAAGCATCTCTGTGCAGGAAGGTAGGTAATTCAAGAACAAAGAAGCAGCACCAGTCTTTTATTCTAAGGATAATATGGTAGCAATAGAAATTGCAGTTAGACTTATTTACTGCTTCATAGTGCTTTACAGCATGCTCTAAGCAGTTTACAAAGTCAGCATATTGCCCCTCAACAATCTGGGTCCTCATTTTACTGACCTTGAAAGGATGGAAGACTGATTCAACCTTGAGCTGGTCAGTATCGAACTCCAGGCAGTGGGCAGAGTTAGCCTGCAATACTGCATTCTAATCACTGTACCACCACGGCTCTGGTATTAGCAAGATTTGTTCTCATATACCAATATACCATTAGATTCAAGAAACAGACTAAAAACACTGCAACAACTGTTCAGTGAAGGTAAAATTCACCATGGTGGATGTTTTCACAAGTTCCTGAAACAATAACAAGCAATCTTGAAAAATATTGAGAGACCTTAAGAAACATGACAGCATTTGAAACACCTATACAAAACAAACCTAACCTCAAATTCTAGTAAGATATTTTTTCTGGCAATTGCAAGAACAAATTTAGGAGAGAATTGGAAAAATAGATATTTTGTCAGTGATGTCAGATTGGGAGGTCACTTTGGAGAATAAGCAGCAATGTCACAAATACCTACAGCATTGATTCCTGGCAACATTAAGTCATGTGGACATGACCTCCCAGAATTCCTTGGGAGTCATGGAATTCAGGGAATTGGGGAATTCTGGCTGAGGAATTCTGGGAATTGAAGTGCACGTCTTAATGTTGTGTAGGTTGAGAAACACTGATCTACAGTATCTGTGATGAAGCTTAAGTAACTTTTTTTTAAAAAAAAATAGGTCTCATATGTGGAACACATTGCACAGCAGGATATATTTAAAGCTTTAGAACATGACTTTTAATCAGAAAGTTGTGAGATGAATCAAAACTAATATCAGATGCCAGCAAGAATCTTTACACTTTAAAGTAAAACACAAACACAGAAACAAATAGATTATATGTGGAAGTGGTGTGTGTCTGTGTGTCTCTCTGTGTGTGTGTGTTTATCCTGCTCACAGCTTGGAGAAACAACAAAAGGGAAGAGAGGAATGTTTTCCATAAACATAATTATCTACTTTATTTATGCTTAGTAAGTAAGCATTTTCCCCTTGCATTTCATTATTCTAATCATATCATTTTTAAAAAAATAGAGAGAGAAAAAACTTCATTGCTCTATCTGCATCCTGCTTCTTGTCAGTTGGTCATGATGCGTGGAATACCATTGAATCACTATTTAAAAATTTGTTGTGTTTTCTAGATGTAGCCCAATGTGCAAAATGTCCACATGACCATCTCTCCAATGAGAAGCGGGATCAGTGTGTCCCCAAAGTTATAACTTTCCTGTCCTACAAAGAAAACCTAGGTCTCATCCTAGCTGTCTCTGCCCTATTTTTGTCTCTTATCACTGTCTTAGTTCTAGGAATTTTTATTAAATATCGAGAAACTCCCATAGTCAAAGCTAACAACCGTGATCTCACCTACATTCTTCTGATCTTTCTCTTGCTTTCCTTCTTGACTTCCCTTCTGTTCATTGGTCAACCCAAGAAAGTGACCTGCCTTCTTCGGCAAACTGCCTTCAGTGTTGTTTTCTCAGTTGCTGTGTCATCCTTGCTGGCCAAGACTATCATGGTGGTGATGGCATTTCTGGCCACAAAGCCAGGCAGCAAAATGAGGAAATGGCTGGGGAAATCTCTGGCCAATTTCATTATCTTCTCCTGCTCTGGTGTTCAGGTGGGCATCTGTTTCATATGGCTGGGAATCTTTCCCCCATTCCCAGATTCTGACTTATATTCCCAAAAAGGGAAGATTGTACTGCAATGCAATGAAGGTTCAGTCATCATGTTCTATTCTGCCCTTGGCTACTTGGGCTTTCTGGCTTCCATTTGTTTCTTGGTGGCTTTTCTAGCCCGAAAACTACCAGGGGCCTTCAACGAAGCCAAGTGGATCACCTTCAGCATGCTGCTCTTCTGCAGTGTTTGGGTTTCTTTTGTCCCTGCCTACCTGAGCACCAAAGGAAAATACATGGTGGCTGTGCAGATCTTCTCCATCCTGACCTCCAGCCTGGGCTTACTTGGCTGCATCTTTGTCCCCAAATGTTACATCATCATTCTAAGACCTGAGATGAACTTGAAGGAGAATCTAATAATGAAAAATAATAAGTGAACTTGATTGTAGCAGTTATATTTTATCCAAATTATTGCTAAGTTAAAATAAGACATTACAAACAGTTATTTTTTCAACGCTGCTAACATCGAATGCTATTGCTTGACAAGAGATAAAGAAGTAGCCATTTCTTATGTTAAACTTGTGTGTTGCTTCAAAAGGTTGGGTGGGGGCATGAGTAGAATTTCACCTTCAAGGCCATCTCTCTAAGTAAAGAAGATAAGACCTTGGCGGGTTTTCTAATGGAAGGGAAACTGATTCTTTAATTTAATTGGAGAATATGATTAATGACAAAATTAGAAAGGTGGAGAATTGTGTTTTAATATATTGTGCAAGGGGTGAAGATTTCAGATTCCAGCTTCCTTCGAAGAAGCATAAAGGACTTTTAAGGTAAACAATGCCTCAAGTCAGTTGAAAAGCCCACACGTCAGAAATTTGACATATTTGTTCAAAGACTTTTTCTTCCTCCCATGTGATTAATCTTACTATCAATAAATAGCATAGTGAAGTTTGTTGATGTTTCCTCCACCAATTTAAAATCATGTTATTTGTCTTCTAATCTACATTTCTTCAATATCCATTCAATGTACGAGATGAATAAAGAAAGGAATGTACAGTGTTGTCACATTTCTTTACTGATCTGGAAACATACTGTTTAACTTTGTTTTGTTCAGAATCTGGCTTCGAGTCCTTGTGTAAATTTTTTAAAAGGACAAAGAGATATTGTCAGATTGTCAGTTCTCAAAAACATTCCATAGCTCAACATAATTTCTTTTAATTATTCATTTATTTTAAAAGATTTGTAATGCCTCCTATCTTGAGATATATTTTATGTTTTATAATCTTCAAAAGCCATGATCTTAACAAGTATTGTTGTTTTCCATTTATCTAATCAGGAAGTGACATCTGCTTTGCATACTTACGTTTACGTTTACGTTTACGTTTACGTTTTATTTAATTTATATACCGCCCTTCTCCCTGGGGACTCAGGGCGGTTCACAGGGCATATAAATAAAAATACAATACTATACAAAAGTTAAAACAAAGATTAAATCAATGCCCAATTAAAAAACAATAATACAATCTAAAATGACAATTTAAAACCCAGCTCCCCCATTAGGCCAGACCGGCCAATTCAAACAAATGGGTCTTCAGACCACGACGGAAAGTTCGGAGGTCCGATGCCGTCCGGAGCTCCACCGGCAGTTGGTTCCACAAAGCCGGGGCACCCACAGAGAAGGCTCTCCCCCTGGGGGCCGCCAGTCGGCATTCCCTGACCGGAGGCACCCTGAGGAGGCCCTCTCTGTGGGAACGCACAGGGCGGAGGGGAGTTGAAGCCGGCAGCAGGTGGTCCCCGAGGTACCCCGGACCCATGCCATGTAGGGACTTAAAGATCATAACCAAGACCTTGAACCTCACCCGGAAGACAACTGGTAACCAATGCAGCTCACGGAGCAAAGGTGTAACATGGGAGTACCGGGAAACTCCCAAGACAACTCTCGCGGCCGCATTCTGTACCAGTTGGAGCCTCCGAGTGGTCTTCAAGGGAAGCCCCATGTAGAGAGCATTACAGTAGTCAAGGCGAGAGGTCACGAGCGCATGAGTGACCGTGCACAGGGCATCCCGGTCCAGATAGGGCCGCAACTGGCGCACCAGGCGAACCTGGGCAAAAGCCCCCCTAGTCACGGCCACTACATGATCTTCAAGGGTAAGCCGTGAATCTAGGAGGACTCCCAAGTTGCGAGCCCTATCCACGGGGGGTAAGAGCTCACCCCCCATAGAAAGAGATGGAACATTTTGAATGTCCCGGGATGCCAGAATGCACAGCCACTCAGTCTTGTCAGGGTTGAGCTGAAGTCTGTTCCTCCCCATCCAGACCCGAACCGCCTCCAGGCAACGGGACATCACAGCGAGGGCATCACTGGGGTGGTTTGGGGTCGAAAAGAAAAGTTGGGTATCATCGGCATATTGATGATACCCAACTCCAAAACCACGAATGATCTCACCCAGCGGTTTCATGTAGATGTTGAACAGGAGAGGCGAGAGAACCGACCCCTGAGGAACTCCACAAATGAGAGACCTAGGGGCCGATCTCTGCCCCCCTGCCAACACCGACTGCGAACGTCCCAGGAGATAGGAGGAGAACCACCGAAGAACCGTGCCTCCCACTCCCAATCCCCTGAGACGCCGCAGCAAGATACCATGGTCGATGGTATCGAAAGCCGCCGAGAGGTCTAATAGGACTAGGACAGAGGAATATCCCCTGTCCCGAGCCCTCCAGAGATCATTCACCAGAGCGACCAATGCCGTCTCCGTGCTGTACCCGGGCCTGAAACCCGATTGGTAGGGGTCCAGATAATCCGCTTCATCCAGGACCAGAGGGAGCTGATGCGCCACCACACTCTCAACAACCTTCGCAAGAAAGCGAAGGTTGGAGACTGGACGAAAGTTGTTCAATACAGCTGGGTCCAAGGCAGGCTTCTTGAGGAGAGGTCTCACCACCGCCTCCTTCAAGACGGTGGGGAAATAACCCTCACTCAAAGAAGCAGATATAACCGCCTGGAGCCAGCCTCGTGTCCTCTCCCTAGCTGCATAAACCAGCCAGGAAGGGCACGGATCCAACAAACATGTGGAGGAGCTCAGCCTCCCCATAATCCTGTCCACTTCATCAGGGGTCACAGAATCAAACTCTTCCCAGATAACATTGACAAGACCGTCCGTGTCCTGATCGCCTGACTCTGCCCAGCTGGAGTCCAAACCGGTCCGAATCCGAGCGACTTAATTTATCTGTCCAATTTCTATCCACCCTCTTTCTCCTGTCTCTCCAAATTTTAAGCTGGACCAGCCAAATGCATTTCGCTCAGTGTTCTAGTCCCTAACAGCAGCATGAAAATATGAGTCTCACTCAGGATTGTAGTTCCGAAGAGCAGAATGAGGATATAAGTCTCCCTCAGGGTTCTAGTCCCTAACATCTACATACTAGGCTGGCCCAGAGGGACTCTTTTCTCTAAAATCAGCAAGCAGGTCACTTCATCAGCCCTAATGACAACTGAACTGACCTTCAAAAATAAAAACGGAATTGCTTTTTTTCCTTTTACTGACTACAAAGGTTGGCTCACAGAAGCAAAATAGCAAAAACGCCAAGCAAATAAAATGCAGGTCCCACAAGTTTTTGAAACCAATTTAGAGATGTTTTATCAAGAAAATTTGCTCATTAGATAAGATACAAATCTCTTGCCAATGAAAACAATGACGAAAAAACCCAGAGCCAGGAAACTACAAACCAATCAGTCTGGTATCAATACCTGAGAAAGTCGTGGAAAAGATAATCAAAAATAGATCTGTGAATATCTCAAGGCAAATAAAGTTATAACTGGGAGCCAACCTGGGCTTGTTAAAAACAGTTCATGACAAACCAAGTTAATTTCTTTTTTTGACAAAGTGACTAAATTAGTAGACCAACAAAATTCTATGGACATAGTATACTTAGATTTCAGGAAGGCACTTGGCAAAGTAGACCATAACCTATTTCTTAGTGAACTAGAAAAATATGGGACAGACATCATCATCACCAGATGGATTTGTAACTGGCTGATAAACAGATCAATGAGTAATCCTTAATGATACTATGGCTACATGAAGTGAAGTAAGCAGTGAAGAACCACAACTATCCTTCTTAGGTACAGTACTCAACAATATTTTCATAAATGACTTAGATGAGGGAGTAGAAGAAAGGGAATAAACTGGCAGGAATAGCAACATCCCAGAAGACATATGCAGGATCCAAAAGGATCTTGACAGACTTGAGCAATGGGCTTTCTTCAACAAAGTGAAATTTAATGTGGAAAAAAGCAAGGTTTTACACTTAGGCAAGAAAAACAACAGATAGCTGTGAGAGGGACCTTGGAGTCCTCATGGACAATCACTTAAACATGAGCCAGCAGTGTGTGGCAGCAGCCAAAAATGCTAATACAATCCTTGGTTGTGTAAACAGAGGCATAGAATCAAAATCACATGAAATATTAGCAGCGCTTTATAAAGCCTTAGTAAGGCCACACCTGGAATACTCCAACCAGTTTTGGTTGCTACGTTACAAAACAGATGTTGAGACTTTGGAAAAAGTACAAAGAAGAGCAACTAAGATGTTTAAAGGCCTGGAGACTAAAACATATGAAGAACGGTTGCAGGATTTGGATATGGCCAGTCTAGAAAAAAGAAAGGCTTGGGGTAACATGATAGCAGTATTCCATTATTTGAGGGGCTCCCAGAAAGATGAGGGGGTGATCTTATTTTCCAAAGCGCCAGAAGACAAGACAAGAAAGAGTGGATGGAAACTAATCAAGGATAGAAGCCACCTAGAAGTAAGGAGAATGTTACTAATGGTGAGAGCAACCAACCAATGGAACATCTTGCCTTCAGAAATTGTGGGTGCTCCATCACTGAAAGTTTTCAAAAAAGAGCCTGGACAACCATTTATCTTAAATTATAGAGGGTCTCTTGTCTGAGCAGGAGGTTGGATGAGAAGATCCAATTATATTATTTTATGTTCTATATTCTTAGTTTCTTTGAGTGAGGTATATGGAAATTCACAAAGGGAGAAATGAGACAAAGAATTCCCCTGGTGCTCTGTACTTGCAAATGACAAGAGCACTGATTCAGTAGAGGAAAGTGATAAATTTTGGGGGAGAGGGAAATTCATTCCCACTCTCTCAATTGGCCTAGACTAGAAAGAGTGCAGAGAAGAGCAACAAAGATAATTAGGAGAATGGAGGCTAAAATGTATATTCAGAAGTGTTGCTGGAATTGGATATGTCTAGTTTAATGAAAAGAAGGACTAAGGGTGACCTGATAGCAATATTCCAAAATCTAAGGGGTTGCTATTCAGTTATTGTATGGACCAGGTTTGATCTACCACATCCAACCCAAGCCTACCAGAAGTCATCTACAAGCATGATCAATGGTGTCTTGTACTGTATTCTGGCCTCAACCATGACTGCCATGGATCCATAATCTATTTCTTCCAGAGCATTTTAAAGCTGTAGATGTCAAGGTTCTGACTGACGAAGCCAACAAAAACACAGCCGAGATTATCCAATTCTAATGCTAAACTTTACTGAGCGCATAATTTTGACACAGGTGAAAGGAAAAAAAGCTCGATTTAATTGGTGCTTAAATCAGTATATAATAATAATAATAATAATAATAATAATAATAATAATAATAATAATAATAATAATAATAATAATAATAATAATAGTAAGTAGTTGGAAGGGACCTTGGAGGTCATCTAGTCCAACCCCATGCTCAGGCAGGAAACCCTACACCATTTCAAACAAATGGCTGTCCAGTCTCTTCTTAAAAACTTCCAGTGTTGGAGCATTCACCACTTCTGGAGGCAGGTTGCTTCACTGGTTAGTTGTTCTAACTGTCAGGAAGTTTCTCCTTAGTTCTAGGTTGCTTCTCTCCTTGACTAGTTTCCATCCGTTGCTTCTTGTCCTGCTTTCAGGTGCTTTGGAGAATAGCTTGGCTCCCTCTTTTTTGTGGCAGCCCCTGAGATATTGGAACACTGCTATCATGTCACCCCTCACACTTCTCTTCGTTAAACTACACATACCCAATTCCAGCAACCGTTCCCTATATGTTTTAGCCTCCAGTCCCCCAATCATCTTTGTTGCTCTTCTCTGTACTCTTTCTAGAGTCTCAACATCTTTTTTACATCGTGGTGACCAAAACTGGATGCAGTATTCCAGGTGTGCCCTTACCAAGGCATTGTAAAGTGGTATTAGTACTTCATGTGATCTTGATTCTATCCCTCTGTTAATGCAGCCTAGCACTGTGTTGGCTTTTTTTGGCAGCTGCAGCACACTCTTGGCTCATGTTGAAGTGATTGTCCACTAGGACTCCGAGATCTCTCTCACAGTTACTACTATTGAGCAAGGTACCACCTATACTATACCTGTGCATTTGATTTTTCCTGCCTAAATGTAGAACCTTACTTTTTTCACAATTGAATTTCATTTTGTTAGATAGTGCCCAGTGTTCGAGTCTGTCCAGATCCTCCTGTATCTTAAACCTATCTTCTGGAGTGTTGGCTATTCCTACCAGCTTGGTGTCGTCTGCAAATTTGATGAGTTCCCCATCTATACCCTCATCCAAATCGTTGATGAAGATGTTGAAGAGCACTGGGCCCAGAACAGAGCCCTGGGGCACCCCACTACCCACTTCCTTCCATGTAGATGCAGTTCCATTGAGGACCACACGCTGAGTACGGCCTGTCAGCCAGGTACGAATCCATCTGGTGGTGATGCTATCTAACCCACATTTTTCTATCTTATCAAGTAGTAGCTTGTGATCTACTTTATCAAATGCCTTACTGAAGTCCAAGTAAATTATATCTACAGCATTCCTCTGGTCCACTAATTGTGTCACTTGGTCAAAGAATGTAATAAGATTTGTCTGGCACGATCTGTTTTTGACTAACCCATGTTGACTTTTAGTGATGACTTTGTTTGTATCAAGGTGTTCGCTGATTTGTTGTCTGATTATCTTTTCCAGATATGTGGTTGCCAGTCCCAATTCTTTCAGGCAACCCAGAAGCATAGCATAATTGATGGCATTAAAAGCTAGACTCTAAAGTTAAATCATGATTGAATATTGAAAGCCTGGGAGAGATGCAGCAGAGGCAAGATGAATACCCCACCAGAGATTCAGGGTCCACCAGTGGCACAATCAGTACTTTCTCTGTGCTGTGACTCAATGAGAAACCCAAATATAAAAGGACCAGATATTCTCCTTCCCCCAGAGTACTCATTGCACAGTACGTTTCTTGAATAACAGGATTAAGAAATACCCTGAGTTGTTGTTTTGATGATTAAATTGGAAATACACCCATAAGTCAAGTAAAGTTTTCCACCTCATGCAGAGTAGTAAATGAGGTCATACAGAGAATCGACTGTGATTCTCAAATCCCTGTCTAATTATCAAAATCAGAATGATTACTTCATCTTCCACTAAAGCCTAGGGGACTTTTCCCACCCAAGGTTATTTTGAAACAAGGTAGATGTTAGTAACCCACATCAATGGATTTCACAAATATTTATTAATTCTTATAAAAATCTGAAGCTCTGGTCCACGAGGAGCTCAAGGATGATGAAGAACACACGGTGAGACTCCTGTCGGCACAAATGTACAGGTCTGACTTTTAATGCTGCCCCTTTAATGTGCCAGATTAAAGTTTCTCTTGCTTGATCAAGTCACTGGATCTGTGTTCTTTTGCAAGAGAACTGTGCTTCTCCTTAGACAGCTCTGAGGCCAAAGACAGTGGGTGCCTGTCTCAGAGAACTACAGAAGATCTCCATCATGATATGTGAAATGCTGCTGATGCTGCTTCTCCTGGTATCCCATTTTCCATGTGGGACGCTGATGACCAAATGTCCATTGAACGTACAAAAAGAGGCAGGTAACATATTTAATTATTACAAGTCAGGAGATTTCCTGATTAGTGGAATCATTTCTACATCAAGCTCAGTATTTGAACCATACCTCTTCTTTAAGCCTCCAAACCACAGATTTGAAAGGTAATTCCTGATAAGTACTTTAGACTAGTGATTAATTTTATCTTTTATCTTTTATCTTTTCCACTATTTTCCTTTTAATAGGGAAGGTTAGCTGATATAAATGTTAACATTTTATATGTATAATTCCTGACATGTACTTAACGCTGGTGATTAATTTTATGTTTTCCACTATTTTCCTTTTAATATGGATGGTTAGCTGGTATGAATGCTACAATTTTATGTTTTAATTTTTAACATTGACATCTATGATTCTAGTGGTCTACTGTTAAAATCTGTTCTGAATTTTGCAAGCTGATCCACAAAGTTCAGAAATATGATAAGCTATTGTTGGAAAACTTTCTGAAAGAAAAAGGTGTAAAAGACATCAGAATTGGTAGGCGATCTAGTGAACCTTGAAGAGATGAGAGTTATTTAATCGCCCTATTAAATGAATGTTTGATGTGGTGGTTAATGTTTCAGGTTAGAAATCATGAAAGCATGACCTCTAGTCCTTCCTTGGATATAAATTAAGCTGGCTGGCCCTGGATAAGTCACTTTCTCTTAATCCTAGGAAGAAGGCAATGGCAAATCATCTCTAAAAAACCTTGCCAGGAAAACTACAGAAACTTGTCCAGGCATTCTCTGAGAATCACCTAGACCTTTCCCAGAATAATTCCACTTAAATATTCCTCCAATTAGCAATCAAATCAACATAAAGAGACTTATTTCATAGAACCTTGTTTTTTATGTGAAAATGATTTTCTGAAGTGAATTTTAAATAAATGTATCCAGTTGCTAAGACAGTTGATCCATTACTATAAAATGCATTTCCAAGTCACCATTTGGAGAAAATAATGAATATAGAACATAGAATTCGAAGCGACCTGGGAGGTCTTCTAGTCCAACCCCTGCTGGAGCCATTTCAAACAAATGGTGTCCAGTCTCTTTTTGAAAGCCTCCAGTGATGGAGCACATACAACTTCTGAAGGAAAGCTATTCCATTGGTTGATTGCTCTCACAGTTAGAAAATTTCTCCTTAGTTCTAGGTTGCTTCTCTCCTTGGTTAATTTCTATCCATTGTTTCTTTTTGGTGCTTTGGATAATAATAATAATAATAATAATAATAATAATAATAATAATAATAATAATAACAACAACAACAACAACAACAACAACAACAACAACAACAACAACAACAATAACAACAACAACAACTTCAGAATTCAAACAGAGAAGCACCTGCAACATAACACCCTGGACTTAACAATTGTCAATAAGAAAGACAATAAAGTTTGGATAGTGGATATGGCAGTGCCTGGAGACAGCAAAATAGACGAGAAAGAACTGGAGAAGATAACAAAATACAAAGACCTACAAATAGAAATAGAAAGACTGTGGCAAAGGCAAGGGTAGTACCAATAGTAATGGGTGCCTTTGGTGCAATCCCAAAACAATTGGAGAACCACTTGAACACCATTGGCATTGACAAATTCTCCATTAGTCAATTGCAAAAGGCAGCCTTACTAGGAACTGCTTCCATCCTGCGATGATATCTGTAATACCATCAAACATCCACATCTGCCTATCCCAGGTCCTTGGTAAGGACTCGATAGGTCGACAAAAATGCCAAATCCAGTCTGAACATCTGGCTGACTGTGCAATGAATAATAATAATAATAATAATAATAATAATAATAATAATAATAATAATAATAATAATAATAATAATAATAATATTGGAAGGGACCTTGGAGGTCATGGTTGGGATCAGATCTACAATTTCCAATTGGGATGATTTTGAGCCTAAAGAAAACCATTGGAAAGAAAGTCATTTGTGGTCAATAGGACTGTCCTTCTAATAGCAAGATCCAAAGAAGTCCATCTCCTGGCAAGGTCCAAGAAATGAATGATACAGGCATCTTACATTATTTTATTAGAGAGTGAATTTCTGAGAATATTTCCTGCAGTACAATATAGGAATTGAGCTTTTGGTCTGATCTTCTCTTGCTTTCCCCTTCATGAGATCAATCAGAATCCAAAGCTGTTACCAAACATCATCCTGGGTTACAGATCGTTAGATTGTCAAACCTGTGCACTAGATGTATAATACAGCAATCCAAGTGATTAGTTATAAATGTCCTTAAAGGAACAGCTTCAGGAAATATGATGTGATTCTATGAATTGAAGATGAAAGCCAACTGCAGTCTCTTATCTTGCAGTATACCGAGTATGAGCTTCTGGCATGTCCTGCCCTTCTTCTTTGCCACTCATGAGATCAACCAGAATCCAAAGCTGCTACCCAACATCACCCTGGGCTACAGCATCTATGAGAACTTTTTCAATGCAAGGATAACATACGAGGTCATGATGGACTTGCTGTCTACAGGGCAGGAGAATGTCCCAAACTACAGTTGTGGAAGACCAAATAACCTTCTGGCTGTGCTTGAAGGGACCGATTCGGAGCTCTTTCCTTCCATTTCAACTATGCTGGGCATCTACAAAATTCCACAAGTAGGAATGAACACTGAAGCTAATTTCATTTTGTAAAGTCTAATGATAGTCTAAAAGGGGTCAGATCATAAATAAAATGATTTAGATGACAGAGCTTAAAGGACGCCTGAACTATTCTATTTTCATCATGCATTCAAATACCTTACTTCATTCTTAAATCATTGTATATCGTGATTGTTTTTAAAAGATAAACAGGTTACAAAGAGATTTTTCATCTGAACGAACCTCCACCCATAGCTCAAATGAAGTGCTGTCAATCATCCTTTGCATGGAATTTGCATCCTCTTTTCCCACCCTTCTGCCTCCTCTCCCTGTCTTCTGGTCACTGCAGTCTTGGGAGAAAAAAAAACAACTTTTCACCCTTATTCCAACCAATTCCAAACAAAATCTCTCTATATTTTTAAAGCCTTTACAATAAAAGAGCACAGCAAAAAGAGAAACAGTGTAATACAGCAATTTGTTATTGGGGAAAGGAAAAAAAAGAATAGGACAAGAAAACAGCATATCTAATGAATAGTTCTGTGCAGTTATATAACTTAGTGAATATAATTGACCAGCTGATATGTGAGTAGAGAGTTAGCATCAGAAAAAAAAAACCCTTAGAAGTAAGCACTTATTTTTGTCCTTAAGAGCAAAGCAATCAACCATCTTTTCTGTTTCACCTTAGATCAACTATGGGGTCATCAGCCACATTCCAGAGCAGAAATATAATTTCCCTTTTTTCTACCGGGTGAGTCCAAAACAAGAGCCTCCTCACTTGGCAATTATCAAGTTGCTCCTGCATTTCCGATGGACGTGGATTGGCCTTGTTGCTCCAGACAATGAAACCGGAGAAAAATTCAGAAGAACCTTTGTGCCAGAAGCCTTAAGGAAAGGTGTCTGTGTTGCCTTCTCAGAAAGCTTACCCATGGTTCTTACATCAGGGAGGGATAAGTACATCCTTCAATATGTTAGCGACAGTAAAGTGAAAAGTATTGTTTGTCACTTGGACTTTCAGTCCTCATTAATACTAGCATTACTAATACCAAACATTGAAAAGACAAAAATCCTGTTTGAGGGAAAAGTATGGATTGCTACAGCTTTGTCAGATTTAAATGTGAGATTATTTTACCAATATGTTAATCTCCAGCATTACCATCTTTTATTATCCTTCTCAACTAAGGCAAAGAAATGGACACAATATCATGATTTTCTTTCACGTCATTTTGCTACAGGGATGTTTGGGGAGGAAGCATTTCAGTGTTCTTATTCAAGACCTTTGTTGTCTAAGAAAGTTTGGATCACATGCCTGGAAAAAGAGACCTGGGAAATCCCATTCCCAGATCTGGTTGCAAGAATCTTGTCTGAGGATGGCTCCAGTATTTCCACAACTATCCAGGTTGTGGCATCAGTCTCCAGTGCTGCCTTTTCCTCCCAAACGAGTAAGAGGAGGATGCCTTCTGGGGACCACCAGACACTCCAGATGGTTCAACCGTGGCATGTAATGCTTCTTCAATATTTTAATAATGGTTCCCTTTCAATTCTTACATGTTATCATAAAGATAAGCAGAGATGATGGGGATAACCCAAGAACAATTGCCTGTTTCTAATATTTGTTCTGACAAGATGAGACATTTTAGAGAGAGAGAAACAGATAGATTGTGCTGCTGAATCTTCTAGATTAAGCCTGGTGTGCTGATTGAGGATGCTTGTGAGAATAGGTTATGATTTCTGAAGAGACTGGAAGGTTCTTTTCAGAATTGCTGAATAAATAAGCAGTAGGATGGGACAATAACCATCATGTTCTACTGAACTTCCATCATTGTTGCACAACATGTTTGGGATCTGAGATTACCAATTTCATCAAGCAGAGCAGGCTAAAATAATAAACTAAAAAGATCTGTATGTGTGTGAGAGGGAGAGACAGACAGACATAGACAGAGAGACAGAAAGAGTGGAAAGAGCCTGGGAGAAACAATGGGAGTGGGAAAGAAAGAGAGGGAGAGGTAATTAGAGAGAAAAATAGAATCTTCCTACCACATTTGCATACAGAAGCGCTGCGATAAAGTACCTCTGTTTTGACTTAGTGCTCAAATGAGAATGTATACATTGCAAGGATGATTCTCCATGTCTTTTCAGCTCCATCCATTTCTAAGAAACTTCCAGATTTACAATTTTTCTGTAAATGACGTTTATTTGGATGAGTATGGAATTTCCACTGCTGACTTTAATATCGTGGACTGGGCAGTATTTCCCAACAAATCTGCTGCTGGGGTGATAATTGGGAATATTGAAAAAGAAGTCTCTTCAGACATCAAGATCTCAGTCGATGAGAGCGCCATCATATGGCCAACATCTTTTAACAAGGTAACCAAGTCTGCCTCTATGTGGGTTTTATTGTTCACCTGTTCCTATCTATCCATGTGATTTTGTGGTTTATCAGTCTTTTAACTTATATGGAGAGTCACCACAGCTAAAAGGATAGGTTAAAGGAGACTATTTCTCCTGTTCCTATCAAAAGATCTATTTTTATGATAAGAGATATCCAGTTTGACGTCATAGCGATATAGATGTGGGGAGAGGAGAGCTCCATACCCCACAGCTGATTTCCTTCTGCCGGGCCAAAGGTTGTCCCGGAGAGGCGACAACAAAGGAGGAAACCCTCATTGATAATGGGCAAATGTCAGTTAGCCCATTTGATCCAAGGAAATCCCTCCAAACTGACAGAAGAAGGACAGACTGCATTCATGCAGTCTGACCAAGAGCTTCTGACAGCTGGGAAGGGTGAGGACTAGCCCAATGAGAGGATCAATAACAGCATGACATGGAACTGGGTGAGAAGATCCTGTTTCTAGCTATCATTTTTGAACACTATTCTCTGGAATACATAACAGGAAAATAATGGAAATGGAACACCAAAACGTTTGCTTGATAGGAGATTTTAATACAATTGTTGATAGAAAATTAGATTATAGAAGGAGCAAAGGAGGGGAAAAGGAAGAAAGACAGAATGGCAGAAGAAATTTCCATACAGGATACTTAGAGAGAAAGAAACCCTAAAAAGACCCAGTACACATTTTATTTGAATAGACATACAGTAAATCTTGGCCTAGAATTGATATGATATGGATGTCCCCTGAGCTAAGTAATAATATATATGAGATTGAGGTAAAACCTAACATTTGGGCAGACCATAATCCAATAAAGCTGACCCAGAAAGAGATAAAGAAGAAATCAAGATGGAGTTTGAATCAATCCTTGTTAAAAGAGAAACACTTTGTAGAATTATCAATAAAGGAAACAGAGTTTTTCTTTAAAAAAAATAAAAAGGAAGAGATTTAAATTCAGAATACATGGGACACAGCCAAAGCATATTTTAGAGGATTAGCTATAACATATATGGCTAAAAAGAACAAAGAAAAAAAGAACAATTTACAGCACTAAGAGAAGAATTGAAGAAACTGGAATTAGAATTACAAATACATCAAGAAAAGAAAATTGTGAAAAGACAAATGGAGACAGTGAAACATACCGTATTTTCCAGAGTATAAGACGACTGGGCATATAAGACGACCCCCTACATTTCCTGTTAAATTATAGGGTTTGGGCTATACTCGCCGTATAAGACTACCCCTCTTCCAATGCACACCAAATAAAAATTAAAAAACATCAGATTTGATTTTAATATGGTAATTTTAATTCAAATGCTTATGACATGCAGGCGCTTAGTAGGAAAACTGTCACTTATAAACATAAGGCTGTTTGTCATCAAATATGTAGACATAAAACAGTGCAAGTGGATTAAATAATAATAATAATAATAATAATAATAATAATAATAATAATAATAATAATAATAATAATAATAATAATAATAATAATAATTTGTAAGGGACCTTGGAGGTCATCTAGTCCAACCCCCTGCTAAGGCAGGAAACCCTATACCATTTCAGACAAATGGCTGTCCAGTCTCTTCTTAAAAACTTCCAGTGTTGGAGCATTCACCACTTCTGGAGGCAGGTTGTTCCACTGGTTAATTGTTCTAACTGTCAGGAAGTTTCTCCTTAGTTCTAGGTTGCTTCTCTCCTTGATTAGTTTCCATCCATTACTTCTTGTCCTGCTTTCAGGTGCTTTGGAGAATAGCTTGACTCCCTCTTCTTTGTGGCAGCCCCTGATTCCAGCAACCATTCTCTATTTTCCTAATTCACTTTTTCACTTTTCCTAATTAACTCTAAAGCTTTCCCTGCACAGAGCCTTAAGTAACACAAGCTGCCTGCAATTAGTGCAGGTTCGCATCCCACCAGGCTCAAGGTTGACTCAGCTTTCCATCCTTCCAAGGTAGGTAAAATGAGGACCCACATTGTTGGGGGCAATAAGCTGACTTTGTAATAATGCTGCTGGGTGTGTGTGAAAGCCCTAATAAACAGGCATATACACAGAATGAAGGCTATTGCTAAGCACATTGATTTGTGCTTTAAATTGTAAGCCACCCTGAGTCTTCGGAGAAGGGCAGGATATAAATGGGATTTAAAAAAAAAAGACCAAATGGGAGATCCGCTCCAGGGTTTCCAGCCAGCCCTGTCCCTAAAGTTTCAGCACCCGGCGTATAAGACGACCCCTGACTTTTGAGAAGATTTTCATGGGTTAAAAAGTAGTCTTATACGCCGGAAACTACGGTAAATTAAATTTAATAGAGTCAGAAGAATTGGCTCTACAAATAAAAAGGGTAAAACAAAACTTTTTTGAAAATGCAAACAAGCCAGGAAGATGGTTGGCATATAAACTGAAAAAAGAAAGAGAGAAGAAACTGATAATAAACTACAAAATGAGAAGGGTGACTTACAATTCCAAACTGATGCAATTAAAAAAAGAAAGACCTTTATGAAAAATTATATAGAAGGAATTTCTTGAGAAAAAATGATACAATACTTTGAAAATGCAAACCTACCAAAAATACAAGAAAACCTAAAAAATATATTAAATGAAAAAATTACAATGATGGAAGTGATAAAAGCTATTAAAAAACCAGAAAAACGATAAAACCCCAGGACCGGATGGGCTACCCACAGAGGTTTACAAATGTCTGCAAGATACATTAAGTCTACCAATGAAGGAAGTGTGTAACGAGGTATTATTAGAGGCCAAACTACCAAACATGGATGGAAGCAAGTATTACTTTAATATCAAGAGAAGATTCAGATTTGACACAGATAAAAAATTATAGTCCAAAATCATAATTAAATGTGGATTATAATTTTTTTGCCTCAATAATAGCAGAGAGATTGAAAAGATTCTTGACTGAAATTACTATTCTTAGATTAGCAAAAATGTTTAAAAATATGTCTAGCAAATGTTGGAAATGTAATCAAAATCCCGGTACATATTATCACTTATGGTGGACATGTGTAAAAGCAAAAAAAAATTTGGACTAAAATACATACTTGGTGAGAAAAGGTGTTAGGAAAACATGTAGATTTTAAACCTGAACTTTTTTTACTAGGCATAATGCCAGAAAAGTTTGATAAACAAAATGTATATTTAACATTACATGTATTAACCGCAGCAAGGATTGTGTTTGCACGGCACTGGAAAAATGAGATAACACCACCAAAGGAAGCAATAATTAAGAAAATATTGGACTGGGCAGAAATTGACAGACTCAGATTGAGAATCAAAGGAAAAGAAGATACAGAATACTTCCAAATATAGAACTTATTTTTTATCAATGATTGGAAAAGCGGGACAGAGAGTAAGAATTTAACCATTATGTCTAGGCAAAAATCAACCCAGACAACACATTGTTCATTAAGCACAAATGAATTGTAATGATAGAAAACTAATAGAATACTTTTTTAAAAAATCTATTGCTTATGATGGGAATACCAACATTGTTGTGATGTAGAATGGAAAACATGTTGTTGGCTATCCCAAAGCTGTTTGTAGCATGTAAGGAAACCTAGGAGCATCACAAACCAATGAACTGGCCTTCGACACTGAGGGACTTACGGTAGGGCATTTTATTCAGTGGAATCTTTGGTGTTCTCTGAGCTTGTTTGTTTGTTTGCAGGTAATTTCACTGGTTAATTTCCCAACTAAGTAACATCATCAATGCCTGATGATAGCACTGATAATGTTATCTATTCAAGTGATGAAATATCTACAAACAGGCAGTCAAAACCAGAGAACATCAAGGAATTTACAATTCAACCCTGAGTTACACAGATTTTCTTCTATTGAATCATTCAATGTTTTTTTTTTCAGAACTGGAGTCTTCTTTGAGACTGAGTTGATAGTAAATTGAGATCTAAGAAATACATATTGTAAGAAGGCAGAGGAAATGTTGTGACAGATGGTGTTCTAGCAATTGCTAAGACAAGACGAAGTAACCCTTTGCTTTCCATGCTTTGGACTAGACTTTCCACAGTTTTGTATCTTTGACCAGTTGGCTGAAGCTGACAGGATCTGAAGCCCAAATGCAGAATAATCCTAGGATAATGATGATTGGACTGGAGAGTCAGCAGCTCTTTCTGAACATTAAGGGAACTCTGAGATCATAGCCTGCTGAAATGAAATTGTTAGTGGAGAAATTTCACTGAAACAAACATATTTTAATTGTATGTGGGAAAAGATCTTGAAAGTACCCTCTTGAATTCATGAACCCACTTTGGTGCTCACTTCCATTTTTAGAAGTAATCCCCTCATTCATACATTTCTCTGATTTTTTTTCTGTTCAGAAGGCCCCCTTTTCTAGGTGTACGGAACGTTGCCTCCCAGGATATACCAAGCTGATGAGAGAGGGAGAACCAGTTTGTTGCTATGACTGTTCTCCATGTATGGAAGGAACCATCTCTGTGCAGGAAGGTAGGTAATTCAAGAACAAAGAAGCAGCACCAGTCTTTTATTCTAAGGATAATATGGTAGCAATAGGAATTGCAGTTAGACTTATTTACTGCTTCATAGTGCTTTACAGCATGCTCTAAGCATATTGCCCCTCAACAATCTGGGTCCTCATTTTACTGACCTTGAAAGGATGGAAGACTGATTCAACCTTGAGCTGGTCAGTATCGAACTCCAGGCAGTGGGCAGAGTTAGCCTGCAATACTGCATTCTAATCACTGTACCACCACGGCTCTGGTATTAGCAAGATTTGTTCTCATATACCAATATACCATTAGATTCAAGAAACAGACTAAAAACACTGCAACAACTGTTCAGTGAAGGTAAAATTCACCATGGTGGATGTTTTCACAAGTTCCTGAAACAATAACAAGCAATCTTGAAAAATACTGAGAGACCTTAAGAAACATGACAGCATTTGAAACACCTATACAAAACAAACCTAACCTCAAATTCTAGTAAGATATTTTTTCTGGCAATTGCAAGAACAAATTTAGGAGAGAATTGGAAAAATAGATATTTTGTCAGTGATGTCAGATTGGGAGGTCACTTTGGAGAATATGCAGCAATGACACAAATACCTACAGCATTGATTCCTGGCAGCATTAAGTCATGTGGACATGACCTCCCAGAATTCCTTGGGAGTCATGGAATTCAGGGAATTGGGGAATTCTGGCTGAGGAATTCTGGGAATTGAAGTGCACGTCTTAATGTTGTGTAGGTTGAGAAACACTGATCTACAGTATCTGTGATGAAGCTTAAGTAACTTTTTTTTAAAAAAATAGGTCTCGTATGTGGAACACATTGCACAGCAGGATATAAGCTTTAGAACATGATTTTTAGTCAGAAAGTTGTGAGATGAATCAAAACTAATATCAGATGCCAGCAAGAATCTTTACACTTTAAAGTAAAACACAAACACAGAAACAAATAGATTATATGTGGAAGTGGTGTGTGTCTGTATGTCTCTCTCTGTGTGTGTGTTTATTCTGCTCACAGCTTGGAGAAACAACAAAAGGGAAGAGAGGAATGTTTTCCATAAACATAATTATCTACTTTATTCATGCTTAGTAAGTAAGCATTTTTCCCTTGCATTTCATTATTCTAATCATATCATTTTTTAAAAAAATAGAGAGAAAAAAACTTCATTGCTTTATCTACATCCTGCTTCTTGTCAGTTGGTCATGATGCGTGGAATACCATTGAATCACTATTTAAAAATTCGTTGTGTTTTTCAGATGTAGCCCAATGTGCAAAATGTCCACATGACCATCTCTCCAATGAGAAGCGGGATCAGTGTGTCCCCAAAGTTATAACTTTCCTGTCCTTCAGAGAAAACCTAGGTCTCATCCTAGCTGTCTCTGCCCTTTTTTTGTCTCTTATCACTGTCTTAGTTCTAGGAATTTTTATTAAATATCGAGAAACTCCCATAGTCAAAGCTAACAACCGTGATCTCACCTACATTCTTCTGATCTTTCTCTTGCTTTCCTTCTTGACTTCCCTTCTGTTCATTGGTCAACCCAAGAAAGTGACCTGCCTTCTTCGGCAAACTGCCTTCAGTGTTGTTTTCTCAGTTGCTGTGTCATCCTTGCTGGCCAAGACTATCATGGTGGTGATGGCATTTCTGGCCACAAAGCCAGGCAGCAAAATGAGGAAATGGCTGGGGAAATCTCTGGCCAATTTCATTATCTTCTCCTGCTCTGGTGTTCAGGTGGGCATCTGTTTCATATGGCTGGGAATCTTTCCCCCATTCCCAGATTCTGACTTATATTCCCAAAAAGGGAAGATTGTACTGCAATGCAATGAAGGTTCAGTCATCATGTTCTATTCTGCCCTTGGCTACTTGGGCTTTCTGGCTTTCATTTGTTTCTTGGTGGCTTTTCTAGCCCGAAAACTACCAGGGGCCTTCAACGAAGCCAAGTGGATCACCTTCAGCATGCTGCTCTTCTGCAGTGTTTGGGTTTCTTTTGTCCCTGCCTACCTAAGCACCAAAGGAAAATACATGGTGGCTGTGCAGATCTTCTCCATCCTGACCTCCAGCCTGGGCTTACTTGGCTGCATCTTTGTCCCCAAATGTTACATCATCATTCTAAGACCTGAGATGAACTTGAAGGAGAATCTAATAATGAAAAATAATAAGTGAACGTGATTGTGGCAGTTATATTTTATCCAAATTATTGCTAAGTTAAAATAAGACATTACAAACAGTTATTTTTTCAACGCTGCTAACATCGAATGCTATTGCTTGACAAGAGATAAAGAAGTAGCCATTTCATATGTTAAACTTGTGTATTGCTTTAAAAGGTTGGGAGGGGGCATGAGTAGAATTTCACCTTCAAGGCCATCTCTCTAGGTAAAGAAGATAAGACCTTGGCGGGTTTTCTAATGGAAGGGAAACTGATTCTTTAATTTAATTGGAGAATATGATTAATGACAAAATTAGAAAGGTGGAGAATTGTGTTTTAATATATTGTGCAAGGGGTGAAGATTTCAGATTCCAGCTTCCTTCGAAGAAGCATAAAGGACTTTTACGGTAAACAATGCCTCAAGTCAGTTGAAAAGCCCACACGTCGGAAACTTGACATATTTGTTCAAAGACTTTTTCTTCCTCCCATGTGATTAATCTTACTATCAATAAATAGCATAGTGAAGTTTGTTGATGTTTCCTCCACCAATTTAAAATCATGTTATTTGTCTTCTAATCTACATTTCTTTAATATCCATTCAATGTACGAGATGAATAAAGAAAGGAATGTACAGTGTTGTCACATTTCTTTACTGATCTGGAAACATACTGTTTAACTTTGTTTTGTTCAGAATCTGGCTTTGAGTCCTTGTGTAAATTTTTTAAAAGGACAAAGAGATATTGTCAGATTGTCAGTTCTCAAAAACATTCCATAGCTCAACATAATTTCTTTTAATTATTCATTTATTTTAAAAGATTTGTAATGCCACCTATCTTGTGATATATTTTATGTTTTATAATCTTCAAAAGCCATGATCTTAACAAGTATTGTTGTTTTCCGTTTATCCAATCAGGAAGTGACATCTGCTTTGCATACTTAATTTATCTTTCCAATTTCTATCCACCCTCTTTCTCCTGTCTCTCCAAATTTTAAGCTTGAGCAGCCAAATGCATTTCGCTCAGCGTTCTATTCCCTAACAGCAGCAAGAAAATATGAGTCTCACTCAGGATTGTAGTTCCGAAGAGCAGAATGAGGATATGAGTCTCCCTCAGGGTTCTAGTCCCTAACATCTACATACTAGGCTGGTCCAGAGGGACTCTTTTCTCTAAAATCAGCAAGCAGGTCACTTCATCAGCCCTCATGACAACTGAACTGACCTTCAAACATAAAAACGGAATTGGTTTTTTTCCTTTTACTGACTACAAAGGTTGGCTCACAGAAGCAGAATAGCAAAAATGCCAAGCAAATAAAAAGCAGGTCCCACAAGTTTTTGAAACCAATTTAGAGATGTTTTATCAAGAAAATTTGCTAATTATATTTTTTAGATAAGATGCAAATCTCTTGCCAATGAAAACAATGACGAAAAAACCCAGAGCCAGGAAACTACAAAACAATCAGTCTGGTATCAATACCTGAGAAGATCGTGTAAAAGATAATCAAAAACAGATCTGTGAATATCTCAAAGCAAATAAAGTTATAACTGGGAGCCAACATGGGTTTGTTAAAAACAGTTCATGACAACCCAAGTTAATTTCTTTCTTTGACAAAGTGACTAAATTAGTAGACCAACAAAATTCTATGGACATAGTATATTTAGATTTCAGTAAGGCACTTGGCAAAGTAGACCATAACCTATTTCTTGGTAAGCTAGAAAAATATGGGACAGACATCTTCATCACCAGATGGATTTGTAACTGGCTGATAAACAGATCAATGAGTAATCCTTAATGATACTATGGCTACATGAAGTGAAGTAAGCAGTGAAGTACCACAACTATCCTCCTTAGGTACACTACTCATCAATATTTTCATAAATGACTTAGATGAGGGAGTAGAAGGAAGGGAATAAGCTGGCAGGAATAGCAACATCCCAGAAGACATATGCAGGATCCAAAAGGATCTTGACAGACTTGAGCAATGGGCTTTCTTCAACAAAGTGAAATTTAATGTGGAAAAAAGCAAGGTTTTACACTTAGGCAAGAAAAACAACAGATAGCTGTGAGAGGGACCTTGGAGTCCTCATGGAGAATCACTTACACATGAGCCAGCAGTGTGTGGCAGCAGCCAAAAATGCTAATACAATCCTTGGTTGTGTAAACAGAGGCATAGAATCAAAATCACATGAAGTATTAGCAGCGCTTTATAAAGCCTTAGTAAGGCCTTAGTAAGGCCACACCTGGAATACTCCATCCAGTTTTGGTTGCTACGTTACAAAACAGATGTTGAGACTTTGGAAAAGTACAAAGAAGAGCAACTAAGATGATTAAAGTCCTGGAGACTAAAAGATATGAAGAACGGTTGCAGGATTTGGATATGGCCAGTCTAGAAAAAAGAAAGGCTTGGGGTAACATGATAGCAGTATTCCATTATTTGAGGGGCTCCCAGAAAGATGAGGGGGTGATCTTATTTTCCAAAGCACCTGAAGACAAGACAAGAAAGAGTGGATGGAAACTAATCAAGGATAGAAGCCACCTAGAAGTAAGGAGAATGTTACTAATGGTGAGAGCAACCAACCAATGGAACATCTTGCCTTCAGAAATTGTGGGTGCTCCATCACTGAAAGTTTTCAAAAAAGAGCCTGGACAACCATTTATCATAAATTATAGAGGGTCTCTTGTCTGAGCAGGAGGTTGGACGAGAAGATCCAATTATATTATTTTATGTTCTATATTCTTAGTTTCCTTGAGTGAGGTATATGGAAATTCACACAGGGAGAAATGAGACAAAGAATTCCCCTGGTGCTCTGTACTTGCAAATGACAAGAGCATTGATTCAGTAGAGGAAAGTGATAAATTTTGGGGGAGAGGGAAATTCATTCCCACTCTCTCAATTGGCCTAGACTAGAAAGAGTGCAGAGAAGAGCAACAAAGATAATTAGGAGAATGGAGGCTAAAATGTATATTCTGGCCTCAACCATGACTGCCATGGATCCATAATCTATTTCTTCCAGAGCATTTTAAAGCTGTAGGTGTCAAGGTTCTGACTGACAAAGCCAACAAAAACACAGCCGAGATTATCCAATTCTAATGCAAAACTTTACTGAGCACATAATTTTGACACAGGTGAAAGGAAAACTAGCTCTATTTAATTGGTGCTTAAATCAGTAAACAACAACAACAACAACAACAACAACAACAACAACAACAACAACAACAACAACAATAATAATAATAATAATAATAATAATAATAATAATAATAATAATAATAATAATAATAAGAAGAAGAAGAAGAAGAAGAAGAAGAAGAAGAAGTTGGAAGGGACCTTGGAGGTCATCTAGTCCAACCCCCTGCTCAGGCAGGAAGCCCTACACCATTTCAGACAAATGGCTGGCCAGTCTCTTCTGAAAAACTTCCAGTGTTGGAGCATTCACCACTTCTGGAGGCAGGTTGTTCCACTGGTTAGTTGTTCTAACTGTCAGGAAGTTTCTCCTTAGTTCTAGGTTGCTTGTCTCCTTGACTAGTTTCCATCTGTTGCTTCTTGTCCTGCTTTCAGGTGCTTTGGAGAATAGCTTGACTTCCTCTTCTTTGTGGCAGCCCCTGAGATATTGGAACACTGCTATCATGTCACCCCTCACCCTTCTCTTCATTAAACTACACATACCCAATTCTAGCAACCGTTCCCTATTTGTTTTAGCCTCCAGTCCCCCAATCATCTTTGTTGCTCTTCTCTGTACTCTTTCTAGAGTCTCAACATCTTTTTTACATCATGGTGACCAAAACTGAACGCAGTATTCCAGGTGTGCCCTTACCAAGGCATTGTAAAGTGGTATTAGTACTTCATGTGATCTTGATTCTATCCCTCTGTTAATGCAGCTTAGCACTGTGTTAGCTTTTTTGGCAGCTGCAGCACACTGCTGGCTCATATTGAAGTGATTTTCCACTAAGACTCTGAGATCCCTCTCATAGTTACTACTATTGAGCAAGGTACCACCTATACTATACCTGTGCATTTGATTTTTCCTGCCTAAATTTAGAACCTTACTTTTTTCACCATTCAATTCCATTTTGTTAGATAGTGCCCAGTGTTCGAGTCTGTCCAGATCCTCCTGTATCTTAAGCCTATCTTCTGGAGTATTGGCTATTCCTGCCAGCTTGGTGTCGTCTGCAAATTTGATGAGTTCCCCATCTATCCCCTCATCCAAATCGTTGATGAAGATATTGAAGAGCACTGGGCCCAGAACAGAGCCCTGGGGCACTCCAGTACACACTTCCTTCCATGTAGATGCAGTTCCATTGAGGACCACACACTGAGTACGGCCTGTCAGCCAGCTACGAATCCACCTGGTGGTGATGCTATCTAACCCACATTTTTCTATCTTGTCAAGTAGTAGGTTGTGATCTACTTTATCAAATGCCTTACTGAAGTCCAAGTAAATTATATCTACAGCATTCCTCTGGTCCACTAATTGTGTCACTTGGTCAAAGAATGTAATAAGATTTGTCTGGCATGATCCGTTTTTGACAAACCCATGTTGACTTTTAGTGATGACTTTGTTTGCATTAAGGTGTTCGCTGATTTGTTGTTTGATTATCTTTTCCAGAAATGTGGTTCCCAGTCCCAATTCTTTCAGGCAACCCCGAAGCATAGCATAATTGATGGCATTAAAAGCTAGACTCTAAAGTCATATCATGATTGAATATTGAAAGCCTGGGAGAGATGCAGCAGAGGCAAGATGAATACCCCACCAGAGATTCAGGGTCCACCAGTGGCACAATCAGTACTTTCTCTGTGCTGTGACTCAATGAGAAACCCAAATATAAAAGGACCAGATATTCTGCTTCCCCCAGAGTACTCATTGCACAGTACGTTTCTTGAATAACAGGATTAAGAAATACCCTGAGTTGTTGTTTTGATGATTAAATTGGAAATACACCCATAAGTCAAGTAAGGTTTTCCACCTCATGCAGAGTAATAAATGAAGTCATACAGAGAATCGACTGTAATTCTCAAATCCCTGTCTAATTATCAAAATCAGAATGATTACTTCATCTTCCACTAAAGGCTAGGGGACTTTTCCCACCCAAGGTAATTTTGAAACAAGGTAGATGTTAGTAACCCACATCAATGGATTTCACAAATATTTATTAATTCTTATAAAAATCTGAAGCTCTGGTCCACGAGGAGCTCAAGGATGATGAAGAACACACGGTGAGACTCCTGTCGGCACAAATGTACAGGTCTGACTTTTAATGCTGCCCCTTTAATGTGCCAGATTAAAGTTTATCTTGCTTGATCAAGTCACTGGATCTGTGTTCTTTTGCAAGAGAACTGCATCTACATGGAAGGAAGTGTGTACTGGGGTGCCCCAGGGCTCTGTTCTGGGCCCAGTGCTCTTCAATATCTTCATTAATAATTTGGATGAGGGGATAGATGGGGAACTCATCAAATTTGCAGACGACACCATGCTGGCAGGAATAGCCAATATTCCAGAAGATAGGCTTAAGATACAGAAGGATCTGGACAGACTCGAACACTGGGCACTATCTAACAAAATGAAATTCAATGGTGAAAAAAGTAAGGTTCTACATTTAGGCAGGAAAAATCAAATGCACAGGTATAGTATAGGTGGTACCTTGCTCAATAGTAGTAACTGTGAGAGGGATATCAGAGTCCTAGTAGACAATCACTTCAATATGAGCCAGCAGTGTGCTGCAGCTGCCAAAAAAGCCAACACAGTGCTAGGTCCCTTCCAACTTCTTCTTCTTCTTCTTCTTCTTCTTCTTCTTCTTCTTCTTCTTCTTCTTCTTCTTCTTCTTCTTCTTCTTCTTCTTCTTCTTCTTCTTCTTCTTCTTCTTCTTCTTCCTGTTGCTGTTGCTGTTGTTGTTATTGTTGTTGTTGTTATTGTTGTTGTTGTTATTGTTGTTGTTGTTGTTATTATTATTATTATTATTATTATTATTATTATTATTATTATTATTATTATTATTATTATGCTTCTCCTTAGACAGCTCTGAGGCCAAAGACAGTGGGTGCCTGTCTCAGAGAACTACAGAAGATCTCCATCATGATATGTGAAATACTGCTGCAGCTGCTTCTCCTGGTGTCCCATTTTCCATGTGGGATGCTGACAATGAAATGTCCACTAAATATACAGAAAGAAGACCACAGATTTAATTATTATAAGCCAGGAGATTTCCTGATTAGTGGAATTATATCTACATCTAGCACCATATTTAATATTTTATGTTTCCCCTGATGATGTGGACAGGATCATGGGGAGGCTGAGCTCCACCACCTGTTTGTTGGATCCATGCCCCTCCTGGCTGGTTTATGTGGCCCGAGAGGAGACACGAGGCTGGTTCCAGGCAGTAATAACTGCTTCTTTGAAGGAGGGTGTCTTCCCCGCCGCCTTGAAGGAGGCGGTGGTGAGGCCCCTCCTCAAAAAGCCTGTCCTGGACCCAGCTGTTCTAAATAACTATCGTCCAGTCTCCAACCTTCCCTTTATGGCGAAGGTTGTTGAGAGTGTGGTGGCGCATCAGCTTCCTCTGTTCCTGGAGGAAACTGATTATCTGGACCCATACCAATTGGGTTTCAGGCCCGGACACAGCACGGAGATGGCATTGGTCGCGCTGGTGAATGATCTCTGGCAGGCTCGGGACAGGGGTTGTTCCTCTGTCCTAGTCCTATTAGATGTCTCAGCGGCTTTTGATACCATCGACCATGGTATCCTACTGCGGCGTCTCAGGGGGTTGGGAGTGGGAGGCACCGTTTTATGGTGGTTCTCCTAATATCTCCTGGGCCACTCGCAGTTGGTGTTGATGGGAGGGCAGAAATCCACCTCGAGGCCTCTCGTTTGTGGAGTTCCTCAGGGGTTGGTTCTCTCGCCCCTCCTGTTCAACATCTATATGAAGCCGCTGGGTGAGATCATTTGTGGTTTCGGGGTGGGGTATCATCAGTACGCTGATGATACCCAACTTTTTCTCTCCACCCCAAACCACCCCAGCGATGCCCTTGCCATGATGTCCCGTTGCCTGGAGGTGGTCCAGGTCTGGATGGGGAGAAACAGGCTTCGTCTCAATCGTGCCAAGGCTGAGTGGCTGTGCATATCGGCATCTCGGGTTAACCAGACTATTCCACCTTTAATGATGGGGGGTGAGGTGTTACCCCCCGTTGATAGGGCTCGCAACTTGGGCGTCCTCCTGGATTCACGGCTCAATTTTGAAGACCATATAGGAGCCGTGACCAGGGGGGCTTTTGCCCAGGTTCGCCTGGTGCGCCAGTTGTGACCCTACCTGGACCGAGATGCCCTACACACAGTCACTCATGCGCTCGTGACCTCCCGTTTAGACTACTGCAATGCTCTCTACATGGGGCTGCCCTTGAGGACCACTCGGAAGCTTCAGCTGGTGCAGAATGTGACCGCGCGAGTTGTGATGGGGGTTTCCCAATACTCCCATGTAACACCTCTACTCCGCGAGCTGCATTGGCTCCCGGTTGCCCTCCGGGTGAGATTCAAGGTGCTGGTGATGACCTATAAAGCCCTAAATGGCTTGGGTCCGTGATATCTAAGGGAATCAAGCATCAAGTTCCCTTCATCCAGTGCGCTCCCACAGGGAGGGTCTTCTCAGGGTGCCGCCGGTAAAAGATTGCCGGCAGATAACACCCAGGGGAGGGCCTTCTCAGTGGGTGCGCCTGCCCCCTGGAACCAGCTGCCCATGGAGCTTAGGACTGCCCCCGACCTTCATTCATTTCACCGGGACCTGAAGACCTGGCTCTTCGAACTCTGTGGCCCGGGCTGAGAATTTTAATTTTAATTGGGGTTTTTATTTTTTTTCAGGGAAAGGGCGGTATATAAATCCAATAAAATAAATAAAATAAATAAATAAACCATACTTCTTTGAGCCTCCAAACCACAGATTTCATAGGTAATTCCTGATAAGTACTTTACACTAGTGATTAATTTTATCTTTTATCTTTTATTTTTTCCACTATTTTCCTTTTAATAGGGAAGGTTAGCTGATATAAATGTTAACATTTTATATGTTTTAATTTTTAATGTTGACATCTACAACATTAGCGGTCTACAGTTAAAATTATGGAAATATTATAGAATATTATAATAATAATAATAATAATAATAATAATAATAATAATAATAATAATAATAATAATAAATAAACCTTTATTGTCAAAGTACAACATGTGTACATTGAGATTAGCTGAGCCTCCCCCCGTGCTCTCTCCCCCCAACACACAGTGACAACAAACCCTCCATCCCACCACACCATGTGAACCAACTACACCACACACCGGCCTCCCAAGTCAATTCTGCATAAGATTATGTCCCTTTTAAAAGCCCAACAGCCCACGGATAAAAGCTATTTTTCAGCCTGTTGGTATGGCTGGCCATATTCCTATATCTCCTACCGGATGGTAGGAGAGTAAAGAGATACCGTCCAGGGTGTGAGTCATTAGCGGTCTAAAGTTAAAAATTATGGAAATATTACAGTATATTATTCTACACAGTATACTGTCTGAGAAGATAATAATAACAATAAAAGTAAAATGTTACTTTATGGCAAAGGAATAATATTAATGATTTAATAGTTAACAATGTGTCTGTGCAAGGATAGACTCTGTCATGGCTGGTGAATTTTTATTCTGAATTTTGCAAGGTGACATGCAAAATTTAGAAAAATGATAGGGTATTGTGGAAAACATTCTGCAAGAAATAAAAAGATGTAAAAGACGTCAGAATGGGTAGGTGGTTTACTGAACCTCAGAGAGATGAGAGTTATTTAACTTAATTCTAAGAAAGAGACAATAGGAAACCACTTCTGAAAAACCTTGCCAGGAAAACTGCAGGAACCTGTCCAGGAAATCTCTAAGAATTGGAAATAAGAAGAAAAAATATATTAAGTGAATAATAAAGACAGACAAAGTTGGAGATTTTCCAAGATGCATAGTATTATTCAGGAAGAATCTTCCCCGCTTCCCAGTTTATTATTCCAGAAAAGAGCTCTTCCCTTTTTTTCATCAAGCAGCCAAAGAAGAACTTCATATCTCCCAAGTTGAAGCCCCCTTTAGCCTTTTAAACTTCTAGCTGTATTAGGGGGCACTGGTGTCACTAGATACCTTGCATGATATTGTTATTATTAAGGGCTATGAGCCAACCTAGCAGTTCGAAAGCACGTAAAAATGCAAGTAGAAAAATAGGGAGGGAAGGTAACAGTGTTCCATGTGCCTTTGGCATCTAGTCATGCAGGCCACATGACCACAGAGACATCCTCAGACAAGCACTGGGTCTTCGGCTTTGAAATGGATATGAGCACAGGAGTCTTCTCCAGCACCACAGTTCAAAGGCTTCAATTCTTTGCCTCTCAGCCTTTCTTATTGTCCAACTTTCACTGCCATACATTGCAACTGGGAAGACCATAGCCTTGAGTATATGCACTTTTGTTGGCAGGGTGATGTATCTGCTCTAGATTTGCCATGGCTTTCCTAACCAGGAGCAAGCATCTTTTAATTTCTTGGCTTCAGTCCCCATCTGCAGTATTCTAGGAAAATAAAATCTGTCACTACCTCCATTTCTTCCTCATCTATTTGCCAGGAATTGAGAGGGCTGGATGCCATGATCTTGGTTTTCTTAATGTTAAGTTTCAAGCCAACTTTTGGACTCTCCTTCTTCACCCACAACAAGAGGCTTTTTAGTTCCTCTTCACTTTGTGCCATTAGAGTGGTATCATCTGCATATCTTAGGTTGTTGATATTTCTCCTGGCAATCATAATTCCAACTTTTGATTCATCTAGCCCTGCCTTTCTCATGATGTTCTGCATATAAGTTAAATAGACAGGGTGACAGTATACAGCCTTGCCGGACTCCTTTCCCAATTTTGAACCAATCGGTGGTTCTGTGTCCAATTCTCACTGTTGCTTCTTGACCCGCATATAGGTTTCTCAAGAGACAAATAAGATGGTCTGGTACTCCCATCTCTTTAAGAACTTGCACAATTTGTTGTGATCACACAATCAAAAGCTTTAGCATAGTCAATGAAGCAGAAGTAGGTGTTTTTCTGGAACTCTCTAGCTTTCTCCATGATCCAGCATATGTTGGCAATTTGATCTCTAGTTCCTCTGCCTCTTTGAAATCCTGCCTGTACTTCTGGCAGTTCTCGATCCACATACTGCTGGAGTCTAGCTTGTAGGATTTTAAGCATAACTTTACTAGCATGTGGAATGAGTGCAATCGTGCGATAGTTGTATAGTTCTTCTGTGTAATTTTGCCACCTCTTCTTAATCTCTTCTGCCTCTGTGAGGTCCCTGCCATTTTGGTTCTTTATCGTGCCCATTTTTGCATGAAACGTTCCCTTCATCTGTCCAATTTTCTTAAAGAGATCTCTGGTCCTCCCTATTCTATTGTTTTCTTCTATTTCTTTGCACTGTTCATTTAAGAAGGCATTCTTATCTCTTCTAGCTATTTTCTGGAATTCTGCATTCAATTGGGTACATCTTTCTTTTTCTCCCTTGCCTTTTGCTTCCCTCCTTTCCTCAGCTATTTGCAAAGTTTCCTCAGACAGCCATTTTGCTTTCTTGCATTACTTTTTCTTTGGGATGGTTTTAGTTGCTATCTCTTGTACAATGTTCTGAACCTCCATCCATAGATCTTCAGGCACTCTGTCTATCAGATCTAATTCCTTAAATCTATTTGTCACCTGTATTCATCAGGGATATGATTTAGTTCATATCTGAGTGGCCTAGTGCTTTCCCCTACTTTCTTCAGTTTAAGCCTAAATTTTGCAATGAGAAGCTCATGATCTGAACCACAGTCAGTTCCTTGTCTTGTCTTATATAGAGCTTCTCCTTCTTTGGCTGCAGAGCACATAGTCAATCTGATTTCTGTGTTGACCATCTGATGATGTCCATGTGTAGACATCTCTTGAGTTGTTGAAAAAGAGAGTTTGCTACGACCATTGTATTCTCTTGACAAAATTCTGTCAGCCTGTGCCCTGCTTCCATTGTTCTGTACCAGCCTGCTACCAGCCCTGCAGAAAAGGCAGGGACAACCCCTTTACAAACGGCAAGAGGCTGGAATTAAGCCTGCCAAATTTATTAAGATAAAACAGAGAAAAACAAGACACCAACCATGAAACAGGAGCTATGAAACAGGAACTAATCAAGCGGTTGCCTTCAGCAAACCAGCCCTCCCACGCATTCCCCTTTTATACAGTTCAGGGTGTGGCTTCTCTCTGCCTCCTTCCGAGGTGCCCCATTGCCTTCCTCTGTTTACTCCTGATTGACTGCCTCCTGCGTCGGGTGTCCTTGAACAGGGCCAGCTGTGGGTCATCTTCATCCACGCTGTCAGGCTCACACAGCTGGGTCTCCGTCGTGACCAGGTGGGAGGGGCCTGGCTGAGGGCTCTCATCAGCAAGATCTTCAACCCTGTCAGCAAGCTCTTCAACACCCCCTCCTCCTCTGAGTCGTCCGACCCAACTGCCAAACCCACAGGCTGACCCTGAATCACAACATCCATTTTGTACTCCAAAGCCAAACTTCCCTGTTACTCTGGTTATCTTTTGGCTTCCTATTTTAGCATTCCCATCCCCCATGATGATATGGATATAGTTTTTTTGCTGTTAGTTCTATAAGGTGATGTAGCGCTTCATATAACTGGTCAATTTCATTCTTCATTCTTTCTGGAGCTACTAGTATTACACCTGCTGCCGGCATCAACTTCCCTCCGCCCTGTGCGTTCCCACAGAGAGGGCCACCTCAGGGTGCCACCGGTCAGAGAATGTCGATTGGTGGCCCCCAGGGGGAGATCCTTCTCTGTGGGTGCCCCGGAGCTATGGAATCAGTTACCGGTTGAGCTCCGGACGGCGCCCGATCTTCACTCCTTTCCCCGCGATCTAAAAACATACTTGTTCGAACAAGCTGGCCTGGCCTGATGGGGGATAGGTGGGGTTTTTACTGTATTTTATTGGGGTTTTACTATGTATTAATTGTTTTTTAGTGGGCATGTATTTAATCATTTTTTAACTTTTGTAATTCTGTGTTTTTTATTCTTGCCCTGTTCACCGCCCTGAGTCCTTCGGGAGAAGGGCGGTATAGAAATATTAATAAATTAAAATTAAAATTAAAAATCCGACCCGACTGCCAAACCCACAGGCTGACCCTGAATCACAACATCCATTTTGTACTCCAAGGCCAAACTTCCCTGTTATTCTGGTTATCTTTTGGCATCCTATTTTAGCATTCCTATCCCCCATGATGATAAGGACATCGTTTTTTGCTGTTAGTTCTATAAGGTGATGTAGCGCTTCATATAACTGGTCAATTTCATTCTTCATTCTTTCTGGAGCTACTAGTATTAGCCCTCTGCTCTTCCCCAGTAGCATATCCGATGCCTTCTGACCTGAGGGGCTCATCTTACAGCATCATATCTTTTTGCCTTTTGGTACTGTCCATGGGGTTTTCATGGCAAAGATACTGGAGTGGGTTGCCATTTCCTTCTCCAGTGGATCACATTTTCTCACAACTCTCTGCTATCACCTGTTTATTTTGGGTGGCCCTGCATGGCATAGCTCATAGTTTCATTGAATTATGCAAGCCCCTTTGCCACGACAAGGCGTTAATCCATGAAGGGATTCAGATTGTAATTAAGTGTAATTAAACCCTTTAGCCACATGTTTTCCCATTGTACAAGTTTTATAGTATACCCTGAATTTTTTTGTCCATTTAATCATATACTGTTTCATATATTCATTTTCCAATTTCAATTTAAGTCACACTTTATAAACCTTGGCAATAGCATGTTCATCATTACCACATAATACAATTTCAAATTCATTTTTACAAAGTCAAACCCAAAACTTTTTTGTCTACTTTCTTTCTATTGTAAGTATGTAAACCAGTGACAGACAAATCCTTCTGACTCCAACTCTTCTTTGGACTTCAGAGTAAGTTCACTTATTTAACCATAGATTAACCAGTCTGGCCTCACTATCATTTCTTTTCTAAAAGAAAGCTTCCTAAGGTGACACCCAAAGCGTTAACTTCATAGAGAACTTTATTTTAGATTTATTCCAGAACCTTAGGATGGCACACCTAACAAAAAGATTCTTAAAGTCAACATTTATTTTAATCTTGTCATATCATAAGTAAGCATGCCATCCAAATCTTAGTTCATGACCTTCTAATTGGAGTAATCTCTTATTTTGGAGAGTCACCCACTCTTTCATCCAGATCCAACAGCAAGTATCAAAATACAGTTTCAAATATGGCAAACCCAAAGCTCCTCTTCCTTTACCATTTTGCAGTAGTTTACCTAACCCTAACCCTAACCCTAATTCTCATTTTCTCCCCTTGCCATCTGAATTTAGATTTATTCTTTTGCCATTGGTTAACTGCAGTGTTACTTGTCAATATCAGTAAAGTCTGGAATAAAAATAACATATTTGATAAGACATTCATCTTACTTACACAGATTTATCCAGTAGGAATAACTGCAAATTCTCCATCATGAGAAATCTTTTCTAGTATCATTCCAAACAGGTACATTTTTTAGTTTTTTTTTTAAATTTTATTCATTTATAACGTAAAATATGAAAATACAAAAGCAAATAGTAAAGGACAACAATAGGAAAAGGGAAAATGAAAAAGTGGGGAAAAGTGGGGCAGGAGAAGGAAAAAAAGGTATTGACTCCCTGTTGCAATAAAATAAGATATTAAAATCGAATCTCAACTTTTTACATTTCTATAGTAATACGAACTAGCCATTTTGTATCAACAAATCAGTCTAATCAGTAAAACGCAAAATCATCGTATCATTTTTTCCACCTCAAGCACAAAGTCAGGAAGGGGTTTCCAAGTAGAAACAAAAGTACTTATATTCTTTTATTTTATCAAAACAGTGAATTGGGCCATCTTTGCTAATTCCATCAGCTTTTGTAAATATTTGTCCATGGTGAGAATGGAAGCCTCCTTCCATTTTTGTGCACAGAGTAGTTTTGTTGCTGTCACCATATATAAAATCAGAGTTCCAAATTATTTTTCTGAGTACAAAATTGTTTTGAAACAATTTAGACTTTGACTTGTACAGATATTTAACCTTTTTCTTTGCCACGAAACCCTAGTTTCTTGCCAATGTTTTATAATCTTGAAAATTGAAGTTCTTAACAAATATTTTTGTTTTCTGTTTATCCAATCAGGAATTGACATCTGCTTTGCATATTTAACATTTTTTTCCAATTTCCCTGCACCCACTTCATTCACTCTGTCAATATGCACAGTTTTTGTTCCTTTCCCCCCTCTCTGTACAATTATCAAAATCACAGCAATTACTTTGTCTTCCACTAAAGCCTAGGGGACTTCTTTCATCCACAGTCATTCTGAAACAAGGTAGATGTTAATAACCCTCATCAACAGATTTCACAAATATTTAGTCATTCTTATAAAAATCTGAAAATCTGGTCCACAAGGACCTTAAGGTTGATGAAGAATACATGGTGAGACTCCTGTAGGCACAAATGTACAGGTCGGAATTTTAATGCTGTCCTTTTAATGTGCCAGATTAAACTTTACCTTGCTTGATCAAGTCAGTGCATCTGTGTTCTTTGGCAAGAGAACTGTGCTTCTCCTTAGACAGCTCTGAGGCCAAAGACAGTGGGCACCTGTCTCACAGAACTACAGAAGATCTTCATCATGATATCTGAAATACTGCTGATGCTGCTTCTCCTGGTATCCCATTATCCATGTGGGACGCTGATGACCAAATGTCCATTGAACGTTGCAAAAGAGGGAGGTAACAAATTTAATTATTACAAGTCAGGAGATTTCCTGATTAGTGGAATCATTTCTACATCAAGCACAGTATTTAAACCATACCTCTTCTTTAAGCCTCCATATCACAGATTTCAAAGGTAATTCCTGACATGTACTTAACGCTGGTGATTAATTTTATGTTTTCCACTATTTTCCTTTTAATAGGGATGGTTAGCTGGTATGAATGCTACAATTTTATGTTTTAATTTTTAACATTGACATCTATGATTCTAGTGGTCTACTGTTAAAATCTGTTCTGAATTTTGCAAGCCGATCCACAAAGTTCAGAAATATGATAAGCTATTGTTGGAAAACTTTCTGAAAGAAAAAGATGTAAAAGACATCAGAATTGGTCGGCAATCTAGTGAACCTTGGAGAGATGAGAGTTATTTAATCGCCCTATTAAATGAATGTTTGATGTGGTGGTTAATGTTTCAGGTTAGAAATCATGAAGGCATGACCTCTAGTCCTTCCTTGGATATAAATTAAGCTGGCTGGCCCTGGATCAGTCACTTTCTCTTAATCCTAGGAAGAAGGCAATGGCAAATCATCTCTAAAAAACCTTGTCAGGAAAACTACAGGAACTTGTCCAGGCATTCTCTGAGAATCACCTAGACATTTCCCAGAATAATTCCACTTAAATATTCCTCCAATTAGCAATCAAATCAACATAAAGAGACTTATTTCATAGAACCTTGTTTTTTATGTGAAAATGATTTTCTGAAGTGAATTTTAAATAAATGTATCCAGTTGCTAAGACAGTTGATCCATTACTATAAAATGCATTTCCAAGTCACCATTTGGAGAAAATAATGAATATAGAACATAGAGTTGGAAGTGACCTGGGAGGTCTTCTAGCCCAACCCCTGCTGGAGCCATTTCAAACAAATGGTGTCCAGTCTCTTTTTGAAAGCCTCCAGTGATGGAGCACATACAACTTCTGAAGGAAAGCTATTCCATTGGTTGCTCTCACAGTTAGAAAATTTCTCCTTAGTTCTAGGTTGCTTCTCTCCTTGGTTAATTTCTATCCATTGTTTCTTTTTGGTGCTTTGGATAATAATAATAATAATAATAATAATAATAATAATAATAATAATAATAATAATAATAATAATAATAATAATAATAATAATAATAATAATAATGGGACCTTGGAGGTCATGGTTGGGATCAGATCTACAATTTCCATTTGGGATGATTTTGAGCCTGAAGAAAACCATTGGAAAGAAAGTCATTTGTGGTCAATAGGACTGTCCTTCTAATAGCAAGATCCAAAGAAGTCCATCTCCTGGCAAGGTCCAAGAAATGAATGATACAGGCATCTTACATTATTTTATTAGAGAGTGAATTTCTGAGAATATTTCCTGCAGTACAAAATAGGGATTGAGCTTTTGGTCTGATCTTCTCTTGCTTTCCCCTTCATGAGATCAATCAGAATCCAAAGCTGTTACCAAACATCATCCTGGGTTACAGATCGTTAGATTGTCAAATTTGTGCACTAGACGTATAATACAGCAATCCAAGTGATTAGTTATAAATGTCCTTAAAGGAACAGCTTCAGGAAATATGATGTGATTCTATGAATTGAAGATGAAAGCCAACTGCAGTCTCTTATCTTGCAGTATACAGAGTATGAGCTTCTGGCACGTCCTGCCCTTCTTCTTTGCCACTCATGAGATCAACCAGAATCCAAAGCTGCTACCCAACATCACCCTGGGCTACAGCATCTATGAGAACTTTTTCAATGCAAGGATAACATACGAGGTCATGATGGACTTGCTGTCTACAGGGCAGGAGAATGTCCCAAACTACAGTTGTGGAAGACCAAATAACCTTCTGGCTGTGCTTGAAGGGACCGATTCGGAGCTCTTTCCTTCCATTTCAACTATGCTGGGCATCTACAAAATTCCACAAGTAGGAATGAACACTGAAGCTAATTTCATTTTGTAAAGTCTAATGATAATCCAAAAGGGGTCAGATCATAAATAAAATGATTTAGATGACAGAGCTTAAAGGACGCCTGAACTATTCTATTTTCATCAGGCATTCAAATACCTTTCTTCATTCTTACATCATTGTATATCTTGATTTTTTTAAAATATACACAGGTTACAAAGAGATTTTTCAACTGAACGAACCTCCACCCATAGCTCAAATGAAGTGCTGTCAATCATCCTTTGCATGAAATTTGCATCCTCTTTTCCCACCCTTCTGCCTCTTCTCCCTGTCTTCTGGTCACTGCAGTCTTGGGAGAAAAAAAAACATCTTTTCACCCTTATTCCAACCGATTCCAAACAAAATCTCTAAGGATTGGAATGAAAATAACACAGGCAAATGTTACTTTAAGAGAGTTTTTTTTCCTATTTGCACCTAAAGAGAATAAAAACATACCCAGTTGACACTTTTCTTCCTGCTGCGTTCACATGACGTTCCATTTTCCCCAATCTACGATCAAAGCAAATCAAATTATATATATTTTTAAAACCTTTACAATAAAAGAGCACAGCAAAAAGAGAAACAGTGTAATACAGCAATTTGTTATTGGGGAAAGGAAAATAAAAGAATAGGACAAGAAAACAGCATATCTAATGAATAGTTCTGTGCAGTTGTATAACTTGGTGAATATAATTGACCAGCTGATATGTGAGTAGAGGATTAGCAAGAGAAAAAAAAACCCTTAGAGGTAAGCACTTATTTTTGTCCTTAAGAGCAAAGCAATCAACCATCTCCTCTGTTTCACCTTAGATCAACTATGGGGTCATCAGCCACATTCCAGAGCAGAAACACTATTTCCCTTTTTTCTACCGGGTGAGTCCAAAACAAGAACCTCCTCACTTGGCAATTATCAAGTTGCTCCTGCATTTCCGATGGACGTGGATCGGCCTCGTTGCTCCGGACAATGAAAATGGAGAAAAGTTCAGAAGAACCTTTGTGTCAGAAACATTAAGGAAAGGTGTCTGTGTTGCCTTCTCAGAAAGCTTACCCACGGTTCCAAGAGCAGGGAGGGAAAAGAACATCCTTCAATATTTTACTGACAGTAAAGTGAAAAGTATTGTTTGTCAGTTGGACTTTCAGTCCTCATTAATACTAGCAGTACTAATACAAAACATTGAAAAGACAAAAATCCTGTTTGAGAGAAAAGTATGGATTGCTACAGCTTTGTCAGATTTAAATGTGAGATTATTTTACCACATGGTTAATCTCCAGCATAACCATCTTTTATTATCCTTCTCAACTAAGGCAAAGAAATGGACACAATATCATGATTTTAATTCACATTATTCTGCTACAGGGAAGTTTGGGAAGGAAGCATTTCAGTGTTCTTATTCAAGCCCTTTGTTGTCTAAGAAAGTTTGGATCACATGCCTGGAAAAAGAGACCTGGGAAATCCCATCCCCAGATCTGGTTGCAAGAATCTTGTCTGAGGATGGCTCCAGTATTTCCACAACAATCCAGGTTGTGGCATCAGTCTCCAGTGCTGCCTTTTCCTCCCAAACGAGTAAGAGGAGGATGCCTTCTGGGGACCACCAGACACTCCAGATGGTTCAACCGTGGCATGTAATGCTTCTTCAATATTTTAATAATGGTTCCCTTTCAATTCTTACATGTTATCATAAAGATAAGCAGAGATGATGGGGATAACCCAAGAACAATTGCCTGTTTCTAATATTTGTTCTGACAAGATGAGACATTTTAGAGAGAGAGAAACAGATAGATTGTGCTGCTGAATCTTCTAGATTAAGCCTGGTGTGCTGATTGAGGATGCTTGTGAGAATAGGTTATGATTTCTGAAGAGACTGGAAGGTTCTTTTCACAATTGCTGAATAAATAAGCAGTAGGATGGGACAATACCCATCATGTTCTACTGAACCTCCGTCATTGTTGCACAACATGTTTGGGATCTGAGATTACCAATTTCATAAAGCAGAGCAGGCTAAAATAATAAACTAAAAAGATCTGTATGTGTGTGAGAGGGAGAGACAGACAGACATAGACAGAGAGACAGAAAGAGTGGAAAGAGCCTGGGAGAAACAATGGGAGTGGGAAAGAAAGAGAGGGAGAGAGGTAATTAGAGAGAAAAATAGAATCTTCCTACCACATTTGCATACAGAAGCGCTGCGATAAAGTACCTCTGTTTTGACTTAGTGCTCAAATGAGAATGTATACATTGCAAGGATGATTCTCCATGTCTTTTCAGCTCCATCCATTTCTAAGAAACTTCCAGATTTACAATTTTTCTGTAAATGACATTTATTTGGATGAGTATGGAATTTCCACTGCTGACTTTAATATCGTGGACTGGGCAGTATTTCCCAACAAATCTGCTGCTGGGGTGATAATTGGGAATATTGAAAAAGAAGTCTCTTCAGACATCAAGATCTCAGTCGATGAGAGCGCCATCATATGGCCAACATCTTTTAACAAGGTAACCAAGTCTGCCTCTATGTGGGTTTTATTGTTCACCTGTTCCTATCTATCCATGTGATTTTGTGGTTTATTAGTCTTTTAACTTATATGGAGAGTCACCACAGCTAAAAGGATAGGTTGAAGGAGACTATTTCTCCTGTTCCTATCAAAAGATCTATTCTTATGATAAGAGATATCCAGTTTGATGTCATAGCAATATAGATGTGGGGAGAGCAGAGCTTGATACTCTGCAGCTAATTTCCTTCTGCTAGAGAGCCTCAAAGGGCTAAAGGTCACCCCAGAGAGGCGACAACAAAGGAGGAAACCCTCATTGATCATGGGCAAATGTTAGTTAGCCCATTTGATCCAAGGAAATTCCTCCAAACTGACAGAAGAAGGACAGACTGCATTCATGCAGTCTGTCCAAGAGCTACTGACAGCTGGGAAGGGTGAGGACTAGCCCTATGAGAGGATCAATAACAGCATGACGTGGAACTGGATGAGAATATCCTGTTTCTAGCTATCATTTTTGAACACTATTCTCTGGAATACATCAGGAAAATAATGGAAATGAAACATCAAAACGTTTGCTTGATAGGAGATTTTAATACAATTGTTGATAGAAAATTAGATTAAAGAAGGAGCAAAGGAGGGAAAAAGGAAGAAAGACAGAATGGCAGAAGAAATTTCCATACAGGATACTTAGAGAGAAGGAAACCCCCAAAAGACCCAGTACACATTTTATTCGAATAGACATAAATCTTGGCCTAGAATTGACATGATATGGATGAGCTAAGTACTAATATATATGAGATTGAGGTAAAACCTAACATTTGGGCAGACCATAATCCAATAAAGCTGACCCAGAAAGAGGTAAAGAAGAAATCAAGATGGAGTTTGAATCAATCCTTGTTAAAAGAGAAACACTTTGTAGAGTTATCAATAAAGGAAACTGAGTTTTTCTTTAAAAAAAATAAAAAGGAAGAGATTTAAATTCAGAATACATGGGACACAGCCAAAGCGTATTTTAGAGGATGAGCTATAACATATATGGGTAAAAAGAACAAAGAAAAAAAGAACAATTTACAGCACTAAGAGAAGAATTGAAGAAACTGGAATTAGAATTACAAATACATCAAGAAAAGAAAATTGTGAAAAGACAAATGGAGACAGTGAAACATAAATTAAATTTAATAGAGTCAGAAGAATTGGCTCTACAAATAAAAAGGGTAAAACAAAATGTTTTTGAAAATGCAAACAAGCCAAGAAGGTGGTTGGCATATAAACTGAAAAAAGAAAGAGAGAAGAGACTGATAATAAACTACAAGATGAGAAGGGTGACTTACAATGTCAAACTGATGCAATTTAAAAAAGAAAGACTTTTATGAAAAATTATATAGAAGGAATTTCTCGAGAAAAAATGATACAATACTTTGAAAATGCAAACCTACCAAAAATACTAGAAAACCTAAAAAATATATTAAATGAAAAAATTACAATGATGGAAGTGATAAAAACTATTAAAAAACCAGAAAAACGATAAAACCCCAGGAACGGATGGGCTACCCGCAGAGGTTTACAAATGTCTGCAAGATACATTAAGTCTACCAATGAAGGAAGTGTGTAACGAGGTATTATTAGAGGCCAAACTACCAAACCCATGGATGGAAGCAAGTATTACTTTAATATAAAAGAGAAGATTCAGATTTGACACAGATAAAAAATTATAGTCCAAAATCATTATTAAATGTGGATTATAAGGCATAGGCATAATGCCAGAAAAGTTTGATAAACAAAATGTATATTTACCATTACATGTATTAACCGCAGCAAGGATTGTGTTTGCACGGCACTGGAAAAATGAGATAACACCACCAAAGGAAGCAATAATTAAGAAAATATTGGACTGGGCAGAAATGGACAGACTCACATTGAGAATCAAAGGAAAAGAAGATACAGAATACTTCCAAATATAGAACTTATTTTTTATCAATGATTGGAAAAGCGGGACAGAGAGTAAGAATTTAACCATTATGTCTAGGCAAAAATCAACCCAGACAACACATTGTTCATTAAGCACAAATGAATTGTAATGATAGAAAACTAATAGAATACTTTTTTAAAAAATCTATTGCTTATGATGGGAATACCAACATTGTTGTGATGTAGAACGGAAAACATGTTGTTGGCTATCCCAAAGCTGGTTGTAGCATGTAAGGAAACCTAGGAGCATCACAAACCAGGGAACTGGTCTTTGACACTGAGGGACTTACGGTAGGGCATTTTATTCAGTGGAATCTTTGGTGTTCTCTGAGCTTGGTTGTTTGTTTGCAGGTAATTTCACTGGTTAATTTCCCAACTAAGTAACATCATCAATGCCTGATGATAACACTGATAATGTTATCTATTCAAGTAATGAAATATCTGCAAACAGGCAGTCAAAACCAGAGAACATCAAGGAATTTACAATTCAACCCTGAGTTACACAGAGTTTCTTCTATTGAATCATTCAATGTTTTTTCAGAACTGGAGTCTTCTTTGAGACTGAGTTGATAGTAAATTGAGATCTAAGAAATACGTATTGTAAGAAGGCAGAGGAAATGTTGTGACAGATGGTGTTCTAGCAATTGCTAAGACAAGACGAAGTAACCCTTTGCTTTCCATGCTTTGGACTAGACTTTCCACAGTTTTGTATCTTTGACCAGTTGGCTGAAGCTGACAGGATCTGAAGCCCAAATGCAGAATAATCCTAGGATAATGATGATTGGACTGGAGAGTCAGCAGCTCTTTCTGAACATTAAGGGAACTCTGAGATCATAGCCTGCTGAAATGAAATTGTTAGTGGAGAAATTTCACTGAAACAAACATATTTTAATTGTATGTGGTAAAAGATCTTGAAAGTACCCTCTTGAATTCATGAACCCACTTTGGTGCTCACTTCCATTTTTAGAAGTAATCCCCTCATTCATACATTTCTGATTTTTTTTCTGTTCAGAAGGCCCCCTTTTCTAGGTGTACGGAACGTTGCCTCCCAGGATATACCAAGCTGATGAGAGAGGGAGAACCAGTTTGTTGCTATGACTGTTCTCCATGTATGGAAGGAACCATCTCTGTGCAGGAAGGTAGGTAATTCAAGAACAAAGAAGCAGCACCAGTCTTTTATTCTAAGGATAATATGGTAGCAATAGGAATTGCAGTTAGACTTATTTACTGCTTCATAGTGCTTTACAGCATGCTTTAAGCATATTGCCCCTCAACAATCTGGGTCCTCATTTTACTGACCTTGAAAGGATGGAAGACTGATTCAACCTTGAGCTGGTCAGTATCGAACTCCAGGCAGTGGGCAGAGTTAGCCTGCAATACTGCATTCTAATCACTGTACCACCACGGCTCTGGTATTAGCAAGATTTGTTCTCATATACCAATATACCATTAGATTCAAGAAACAGACTAAAAACACTGCAACAACTGTTCAGTGAAGGTAAAATTCACCATGGTGGATGTTTTCACAAGTTCCTGAAACAATAACAAGCAATCTTGAAAAATATTGAGAGACCTTAAGAAACATGACAGCATTTGAAACACCTATACAAAACAAACCTAACCTCAAATTCTAGTAAGATATTTTTTCTGGCAATTGCAAGAACAAATTTAGGAGAGAATTGGAAAAATAGATATTTTGTCAGTGATGTCAGATTGGGAGGTCACTTTGGAGAATATGCAGCAATGACACAAATACCTACAGCGTTGATTCCTGGCAGCATTAAGTCATGTGGACATGACCTCCCAGAATTCCTTGGGAGTCATGGAATTCAGGGAATTGGGGAATTCTGGCTGAGGAATTCTGGGAATTGAAGTGCAGGTCTTAATGTTGTGTAGGTTGAGAAACACTGATCTACAGTATCTGTGATGAAGCTTAAGTAACTTTTTTTAAAAAAAATAGGTCTCGTACATGGAACACATTGCACAGCAGGATATATTTAAAGCTTTAGAACATGATTTTTAATCAGAAAGTTTTGAGATGAATCAAAACTAATATTAGATGCCAGCAAGAATCTTTACATTTTAAAGTAAAACACAAACACAGAAACAAATAGATTATATGTGGAAGTGGTGTGTGTCTGTGTGTCTCTCTCTCTGTTTGTGTTTATCCTGCTCACAGCTTGGAGAAACAACAAAAGGGAAGAGAGGAATGTTTTCCATAAACATAATTATCTACTTTATTCATGCTTAGTAAGTAAGCATTCTACCCTTGCATTTCATTATTCTAATCATATCATTTTTAAAAAAATAGAGAGAAAAAAAACTTCATTGCTTTATCTACATCCTGCTTCTTGTCAGTTGGTCATGATGCGTGGAATACCATTGAATCACTATTTAAAAATTCGTTGTGTTTTTCAGATGTAGCCCAATGTGCAAAATGTCCACATGACCATCTCTCCAATGAGAAGCGGGATCAGTGTGTCCCCAAAGTTATAACTTTCCTGTCCTTCAGAGAAAACCTAGGTCTCATCCTAGCTGTCTCTGCCCTTTTTTTGTCTCTTATCACTGTCTTAGTTCTAGGAATTTTTATTAAATATCGAGAAACTCCCATAGTCAAAGCTAACAACCGTGATCTCACCTACATTCTTCTGATCTTTCTCTTGCTTTCCTTCTTGACTTCCCTTCTATTCATTGGTCAACCCAAGAAAGTGACCTGCCTTCTTCGACAAACTGCCTTCAGTGTTGTTTTCTCAGTTGCTGTGTCATCCTTGCTGGCCAAGACTATCATGGTGGTGATGGCATTTCTGGCCACAAAGCCAGGCAGCAAAATGAGGAAATGGCTGGGGAAATCTCTGGCCAATTTCATTATCTTGTCCTGCTCTGGTGTTCAGGTGGGCATCTGTTTCATATGGCTGGGAATCTTTCCCCCATTCCCAGATTCTGACTTATATTCCCAAAAAGGGCAGATTGTACTGCAATGCAATGAAGGTTCAGTCATCATGTTCTATTCTGCCCTTGGCTACTTGGGCTTTCTGGCTTCCATTTGTTTCTTGGTGGCTTTTCTAGCCCGAAAACTACCAGGGGCCTTCAACGAAGCCAAGTGGATCACCTTCAGCATGCTGCTCTTCTGCAGTGTTTGGGTTTCTTTTGTCCCTGCCTACCTGAGCACCAAAGGAAAATACATGGTGGCTGTGCAGATCTTCTCCATCCTGACATCCAGCCTGGGCTTACTTGGCTGCATCTTTGTCCCCAAATGTTACATCATCATTCTAAGACCTGAGATGAACTTGAAGGAGAATCTAATAATGAAAAATAATAAGTGAACTTGATTGTAGCAGTTATATTTTATCCAAATTATTGCTAAGTTAAAATAAGACGTTACAAACAGTTATTTTTTCAACGCTGCTAACATCGAATGCTATTGCTTGACAAGAGATAAAGAAGTAGCCATTTCATATGTTAAACTTGTGTATTGCTTTAAAAGGTTGGGAGGGGGCATGAGTAGAATTTCACCTTCAAGGCCATCTCTCTAGGTAAAGAAGATAAGACCTTGGCGGGTTTTCTAATGGAAGGGAAACTGATTCTTTAATTTAATTGGAGAATATGATTAATGACAAAATTAGAAAGGTGGAGAATTGTGTTTTAATATATTGTGCAAGGGGTGAAGATTTCAGATTCCAGCTTCCTTCGAAGAAGCATAAAGGACTTTTAAGGTAAACAATGCCTCAAGTCAGTTGAAAAGCCCACACGTCGGAAACTTGACATATTTGTTCAAAGACTTTTTCTTCCTCCCATGTGATTAATCTTACTATCAATAAATAGCATAGTGAAGTTTGTTGATGTTTCCTCCACCAATTTAAAATCATGTTATTTGTCTTCTAATCTACATTTCTTCAATATCCATTCAATGTACGAGATGAATAAAGAAAGGAATGTACAGTGTTGTCACATTTCTTTACTGATATGGAAACATACTGTTTAACTTTGTTTTGTTCAGAATCTGGCTTCGAGTCCTTGTGTAAATTTTTTAAAAGGACAAAGAGATATTGTCAGATTGTCATTTCTCAAAAACATTCCATAGCTCAACATAATTTCTTTTAATTATTCATTTATTTTAAAAGATTTGTATTGCCACCTATCTTGTGATATATTTTATGTTTTATAATCTTCAAAAGCCATGATCTTAACAAGTATTGTTGTTTTCCGTTTATCCAATCAGGAAGTGACATCTGCTTTGCATACTTAATTTATCTTTCCAATTTCTATCCACCCTCTTTCTCCTGTCTCTCCAAATTTTAAGCTGGACCAGCCAAATGCATTTCGCTCAGCGTTCTAGTCCCTAACAGCAGCATGAAAATATGAGTCTCACTCAGGATTGTAGTTCCGAAGAGCAGAATGAGGATATGAGTCTCCCTCAGGGTTCTAGTCCCTAACATCTACATACTAGGCTGGCCCAGAGGGACTCTTTTCTCTAAAATCAGCAAGCAGGTCACTTCATCAGCCCTCATGACAACTGAACTGACCTTCAAACATAAAAACGGAATTGCTTTTTTTCCTTTTACTGACTACAAAGGTTGGCTCACAGAAGCAGAATAGCAAAAATGCCAAGCAAATAAAATGCAGATCCCACAAGTTTTTGAAACCAATTTAGAGATGTTTTATCAAGAAGATTTGCTAATTATATTTTTTAGATAAGATGCAAATCTCTTGCCAATGAAAACAATGACGAAAAAACCCAGAGCCAGAAAACTACAAAACAATCAGTCTGGTATCAATACCTGAGAAGATCGTGTAAAAGATAATCAAAAACAGATCTGTGAATATCTCAAAGCAAATAAAGTTATAACTAGGAGCCAACATGGGTTTGTTAAAAACAGTTCATGACAAACCAAGTTAATTTCTTTCTTTGACAAAGTGACTAAATTAGTAGACCAAAAAAATTCTATGGACATAGTATATTTAGATTTCAGTAAGGCACTTGGCAAAGTAGACCATAACCTATTTCTTGGTAAGCTAGAAAAATATGGGACAGACATCATCATCACCAGATGGATTTGTAACTGGCTGATAAACAGATCAATGAGTAATCCTTAATGATACTATGGCTACATGAAGTGAAGTAAGCAGCGAAGTACCACAACTATCCTCCTTAGGTACACTACTCATCAATATTTTCATAAATGACTTAGATGAGGGAGTAGAAGGAAGGGAATAAGCTGGCAGGAATAGCAACATCCCAGAAGACATATGCAGGATCCAAAAGGATCTTGACAGACTTGAGCAATGGGCTCTCTTCAACAAAGTGAAATTTAATGTGGAAAAAAGCAAGGTTTTACACTTAGGCAAGAAAAACAACAGATAGCTGTGAGAGGGACCTTGGAGTCCTCATGGGCAATCACTTAAACATGAGCCAGCAGTGTGTGGCAGCAGCCAAAAATGCTAATACAATCCTTGGTTGTGTAAACAGAGGCATAGAATCAAAATCACATGAAGTATTAGCAGCACTTTATAAAGCCTTAGTAAGGCCACACCTGGAATACTGCATCCAGTTTTGGTCGTTACATTACAAAACAGATGTTGAGACTTTGGAAAAAGTACAAAGAAGAGCAACTAAGATGATTAAAGGCCTGGAGACTAAAACATATGAAGAACGGTTGCAGGATTTGGATATGGCCAGTCTAGAAAAAAGAAAGGCTTGGGGTAACATGATAGCAGTATTCCATTATTTGAGGGGCTCCCAGAAAGATGAGGGGGTGATCTTATTTTCCAAAGCGCCAGAAGACAAGACAAGAAAGAGTGGATGGAAACTAATCAAGGATAGAAGCCACCTAGAAGTAAGGAGAATGTTACTAATGGTGAGAGCAACCAACCAATGGAACATCTTGCCTTCAGAAATTGTGGGTGCTCCATCACTGAAAGTTTTCAAAAAAGAGCCTGGACAACCATTTATCTTAAATTATAGAGGGTCTCTTGTCTGAGCAGGAGGTTGGATGAGAAGATCCAATTATATTATTTTATGTTCTATATTCTTAGTTTCTTTGAGTGAGGTATATGGAAATTCACAAAGGGAGAAATGAGACAAAGAATTCCCCTGGTGCTCTGTACTTGCAAATGACAAGAGCATTGATTCAGTAGAGGAAAGTGATAAATTTTGGGGGAGAGGGAAATTAATTCCCACTCTCTCAATTGGCCTAGACTAGAAAGAGTGCAGAGAAGAGCAACAAAGATAATTAGGAGAATGGAGGCTAAAATGTATATTCAGAAGTGTTGCTGGAATTGGATATGTCTAGTTTAATGAAAAGAAGGACTAAGGGTGACCTGATAGCAATATTCCAAAATCTAAGGGGTTGCTATTCAGTTATTGTATGGACCAGGTTTGATCTACCACATCCAACCCAAGCCTACCAGAAGTCATCTACAAGCATGATCAATGGTGTCTTGTACTGTATTCTGGCCTCAACCATGACTGCCATGGATCCATAATCTATTTCTTCCAGAGCATTTTAAAGCTGTAGATGTCAAGGTTCTGACTGATGAAGCCAACAAAAACACAGCCGAGATTATCCAATTCTAATGCTAAACTTTACTGAGCACATAATTTTGACACAGGTGAAAGGAAAAAAAGCTCGATTTAATTGGTGCTTAAATCAATATATAATAATAATAATAATAATAATAATAATAATAATAATAATAATAATAATAATAATAATAATAATAATAATAATAATAATAATAATAATAGTAAGTAGTTGGAAGGGACCTTGGAGGTCATCTAGTCCAACCCCATGCTCAGGCAGGAAACCCTACACCATTTCAAACAAATGGCTGTCCAGTCTCTTCTTAAAAACTTCCAGTGTTGGAGCATTCACCACTTCTGGAGGCAGGTTGCTTCACTGGTTAGTTGTTCTAACTGTCAGGAAGTTTCTCCTTAGTTCTAGGTTGCTTCTCTCCTTGACTAGTTTCCATCCGTTGCTTCTTGTCCTGCTTTCAGGTGCTTTGGAGAATAGCTTGGCTCCCTCTTTTTTGTGGCAGCCCCTGAGATATTGGAACACTGCTATCATGTCACCCCTCACCCTTCTCTTCGTTAAACTACACATACCCAATTCCAGCAACCGTTCCCTATATGTTTTAGCCTCCAGTCCCCCAATCATCTTTGTTGCTCTTCTCTGTACTCTTTCTAGAGTCTCAACATCTTTTTTACATCGTGGTGACCAAAACTGGATGCAGTATTCCAGGTGTGCCCTTACCAAGGCATTGTAAAGTGGTATTAGTACTTCATGTGATCTTGATTCTATCCCTCTGTTAATGCAGCCTAGCACTGTGTTGGCTTTTTTTGGCAGCTGCAGCACACTCTTGGCTCATATTGAAGTGATTGTCCACTAGGACTCCGAGATCTCTCTCACAGTTACTACTATTGAGCAAGGTACCACCTATACTATACCTGTGCATTTGATTTTTCCTGCCTAAATGTAGAACCTTACTTTTTTCACAATTGAATTTCATTTTGTTAGATAGTGCCCAGTGTTCGAGTCTGTCCAGATCCTCCTGTATCTTAAACCTATCTTCTGGAGTGTTGGCTATTCCTACCAGCTTGGTGTCGTCTGCAAATTTGATGAGTTCCCCATCTATACCCTCATCCAAATCGTTGATGAAGATGTTGAAGAGCACTGGGCCCAGAACAGAGCCCTGGGGCACCCCACTACACACTTCCTTCCATGTAGATGCAGTTCCATTGAGGACCACACGCTGAGTACGGCCTGTCAGCCAGGTACGAATCCATCTGGTGGTGATGCTATCTAACCCACATTTTTCTATCTTATCAAGTAGTAGCTTGTGATCTACTTTATCAAATGCCTTACTGAAGTCCAAGTAAATTATATCTACAGCATTCCTCTGGTCCACTAATTGTGTCACTTGGTCAAAGAATGTAATAAGATTTGTCTGGCACGATCTGTTTTTGACTAACCCATGTTGACTTTTAGTGATGACTTTGTTTGTATCAAGGTGTTCGCTGATTTGTTGTCTGATTATCTTTTCCAGATATGTGGTTCCCAGTCCCAATTCTTTCAGGCAACCCAGAAGCATAGCATAATTGATGGCATTAAAAGCTAGACTCTAAAGTTAAATCATGATTGAATATTGAAAGCCTGGGAGAGATGCAGCAGAGGCAAGATGAATACCCCACCAGAGATTCAGGGTCCACCAGTGGCACAATCAGTACTTTCTCTGTGCTGTGACTCAATGAGAAACCCAAATATAAAAGGACCAGATATTCTCCTTCCCCCAGAGTACTCATTGCACAGTACGTTTCTTGAATAACAGGATTAAGAAATACCCTGAGTTGTTGTTTTGATGATTAAATTGGAAATACACCCATAAGTCAAGTAAAGTTTTCCACCTCATGCAGAGTAGTAAATGAGGTCATACAGAGAATCGACTGTGATTCTCAAATCCCTGTCTAATTATCAAAATCAGAATGATTACTTCATCTTCCACTAAAGCCTAGGGGACTTTTCCCACCCAAGGTTATTTTGAAACAAGGTAGATGTTAGTAACCCACATCAATGGATTTCACAAATATTTATTAATTCTTATAAAAATCTGAAGCTCTGGTCCACGAGGAGCTCAAGGATGATGAAGAACACACGGTGAGACTCCTGTCGGCACAAATGTACAGGTCTGACTTTTAATGCTGCCCCTTTAATGTGCCAGATTAAAGTTTATCTTGCTTGATCAAGTCAGTGGATCTGTGTTCTTTGGCAAGAGAACTGTGCTTCTCCTTAGACAGCTCTGAGGCCAAAGACAGTGGGTGCCTGTCTCAGAGAACTACAGAAGATCTCCATCATGATATGTGAAATGCTGCTGATGCTGCTTCTCCTGGTATCCCATTTTCCATGTGGGACGCTGATGACCAAATGTCCATTGAACGTACAAAAAGAGGCAGGTAACATATTTAATTATTACAAGTCAGGAGATTTCCTGATTAGTGGAATCATTTCTACATCAAGCTCAGTATTTGAACCATACCTCTTCTTTAAGCCTCCAAACCACAGATTTGAAAGGTAATTCCTGATAAGTACTTTAGACTAGTGATTAATTTTATCTTTTATCTTTTATCTTTTCCACTATTTTCCTTTTAATAGGGAAGGTTAGCTGATATAAATGTTAACATTTTATATGTATAATTCCTGACATGTACTTAACGCTGGTGATTAATTTTATGTTTTCCACTATTTTCCTTTTAATATGGATGGTTAGCTGGTATGAATGCTACAATTTTATGTTTTAATTTTTAACATTGACATCTATGATTCTAGTGGTCTACTGTTAAAATCTGTTCTGAATTTTGCAAGCTGATCCACAAAGTTCAGAAATATGATAAGCTATTGTTGGAAAACTTTCTGAAAGAAAAAGGTGTAAAAGACATAAGAATTGGTCGGCGATCTAGTGAACCTTGGAGAGATGAGAGTTATTTAATTGCCCTATTAAATGAATGTTTGATGTGGTGGTTAATGTTTCAGGTTAGAAATCATGAAGGCATGACCTCTAGTCCTTCCTTGGATATAAATTAAGCTGGCTGGCCCTGGATAAGTCACTTTCTCTTAATCCTAGGAAGAAGGCAATGGCAAATCATCTCTAAAAAACCTTGCCAGGAAAACTACAGAAACTTGTCCAGGCATTCTCTGAGAATCACCTAGACCTTTCCCAGAATAATTCCACTTAAATATTCCTCCAATTAGCAATCAAATCAACATAAAGAGACTTATTTCATAGAACCTTGTTTTTTATGTGAAAATGATTTTCTGAAGTGAATTTTAAATAAATGTATCCAGTTGCTAAGACAGTTGATCCATTACTATAAAATGCATTTCCAAGTCACCATTTGGAGAAAATAATGAATATAGAACATAGAGTTGGAAGCGACCTGGGAGGTCTTCTAGTCCAACCCCTGCTGGAGCCATTTCAAACAAATGGTGTCCAGTCTCTTTTTGAAAGCCTCCAGTGATGGAGCACATACAACTTCTGAAGGAAAGCTATTCCATTGGTTGATTGCTCTCACAGTTAGAAAATTTCTCCTTAGTTCTAGGTTGCTTCTCTCCTTGGTTAATTTCTATCCATTGTTTCTTTTTGGTGCTTTGGATAATAATAATAATAATAATAATAATAATAATAATAATAATAATAATAATAATAATAATAATAATAATAATAACAACAACAACAACAACAACAACAACAACAATAACAACAACAACAACTTCAGAATTCAAACAGAGAAGCACCTGCAACATAACACCCTGGACTTAACAATTGTCAATAAGAAAGACAATAAAGTTTGGATAGTGGATATGGCAGTGCCTGGAGACAGCAAAATAGACGAGAAAGAACTGGAGAAGATAACAAAATACAAAGACCTACAAATAGAAATAGAAAGACTGTGGCAAAGGCAAGGGAAGTACCAATAGTAATGGGTGCCTTTGGTGCAATCCCAAAACAATTGGAGAACCACTTGAACACCATTGGCATTGACAAATTCTCCATTAGTCAATTGCAAAAGGCAGCCTTACTAGGAACTGCTTCCATCCTGCGATGATATCTGTAATACCATCAAACATCCACATCTGCCTATCCCAGGTCCTTGGTAAGGACTCGATAGGTCGACAAAAATGCCAAATCCAGTCTGAACATCTGGCTGACTGTGCAATGAATAATAATAATAATAATAATAATAATAATAATAATAATAATAATAATAATAATAATAATAATAATAATAATAATAATAATAATAATATTGGAAGGGACCTTGGAGGTCATGGTTGGGATCAGATCTACAATTTCCAATTGGGATGATTTTGAGCCTGAAGAAAACCATTGGAAAGATAGTCATTTGTGGTCAATAGGACTGTCCTTCTAATAGCAAGATCCAAAGAAGTCCATCTCCTGGCAAGGTCCAAGAAATGAATGATACAGGCATCTTACATTATTTTATTAGAGAGTGAATTTCTGAGAATATTTCCTGCAGTACAATATAGGGATTGAGCTTTTGGTCTGATCTTCTCTTGCTTTCCCCTTCATGAGATCAATCAGAATCCAAAGCTGTTACATCATCCTGGGTTACAGATCGTTAGATTGTCAAATTTGTGCACTAGATGTATAATACAGCAATCCAAGTGATTAGTTATAAATGTCCTTAAAGGAACAGCTTCAGGAAATATGATGTGATTCTATGAATTGAAGATGAAAGCCAACTGCAGTCTCTTATCTTGCAGTATACCGAGTATGAGCTTCTGGCATGTCCTGCCCTTCTTCTTTGCCACTCATGAGATCAACCAGAATCCAAAGCTGCTACCCAACATCACCCTGGGCTACAGCATCTATGAGAACTTTTTCAATGCAAGGATAACATACGAGGTCATGATGGACTTGCTGTCTACAGGGCAGGAGAATGTCCCAAACTACAGTTGTGGAAGACCAAATAACCTTCTGGCTGTGCTTGAAGGGACCGATTCGGAGCTCTTTCCTTCCATTTCAACTATGCTGGGCATCTACAAAATTCCACAAGTAGGAATGAACACTGAAGCTAATTTCATTTTGTAAAGTCTAATGATAATCCAAAAGGGGTCAGATCATAAATAAAATGATTTAGATGACAGAGCTTAAAGGACGCCTGAACTATTCTATTTTCATCAGGCATTCAAATACCTTTCTTCATTCTTACATCACTGTATATCTTGATTGTTTTTTAAAGATACACAGGTTACAAAGGGATTTTTCAACTGAACGAACCTCCACCCATAGCTCAAATGAAGTGCTGTCAATCATCCTTTGCATGGAATTTGCATCCTCTTTTCCCACCCTTCTGCCTCCTCTCCCTGTCTTCTGGTCACTGCAGTCTTGGGAGAAAAAAAAACAACTTTTCACCCTTATTCCAACCAATTCCAAACAAAATCTCTATATATTTTTAAAGCCTTTACAATAAAAGAGCACAGCAAAAAGAGAAACAGTGTAATACAGCAATTTGATATTGGGGAAAGGAAAAAAAAGAATAGGACAAGAAAACAGCATATCTAATGAATAGTTCTGTGCAGTTGTATAACTTGGTGAATATAATTGACCAGCTGATAATGTGAGTAGTGGGTTAGGATCAGAAAAAAAACACCTTAGAGGTAAGGGCTTATTTTTGTCCTTAAGAGCAAAGCAATCAACCATCTTTTCTGTTTCACCTTAGATCAACTATGGGGTCATCAGCCACATTCCAGAGCAGAAATATAATTTCCCTTTTTTCTACCGGGTGAGTCCAAAACAAGAGCCTCCTCACTTGGCAATTATCAAGTTGCTCCTGCATTTCCGATGGACGTGGATTGGCCTTGTTGCTCCGGACAATGAAACCGGAGAAAAATTCAGAAGAACCTTTGTGCCAGAAGCCTTAAGGAAAGGTGTCTGTGTTGCCTTCTCAGAAAGCTTACCCATTTTTCTTAGATCAGGGAGGGATGAGTACATCCTTCAATATGTTAGCGACAGTAAAGTGAAAAGTATTGTTTGTCACTTGGACTTTCAGTCCTCATTAATACTAGCATTACTAATACCAAACATTGAAAAGACAAAAATCCTGTTTGAGGGAAAAGTATGGATTGCTACAGCTTTGTCAGATTTAAATGTGAGATTATTTTACCAATATGTTAATCTCCAGCATTACCATCTTTTATTATCCTTCTCAACTAAGGCAAAGAAATGGACACAATATCATGATTTTCTTTCACGTCATTTTGCTACAGCGAAGTTTGGGGAGGAAGCATTTCAGTGTTCTTATTCAAGCCCTTTGTTGTCTAAGAAAGTTTGGATCACATGCCTGGAAAAAGAGACCTGGGAAATCCCATCCCCAGATCTGGTTGCAAGAATCTTGTCTGAGGATGGCTCCAGTATTTCCACAACAATCCAGGTTGTGGCATCAGTCTCCAGTGCTGCCTTTTCCTCCCAAACGAGTAAGAGGAGGATGCCTTCTGGGGACCACCAGACACTCCAGATGGTTCAACCGTGGCATGTAATGCTTCTTCAATATTTTAATAATGGTTCCCTTTCAATTCTTACATGTTATCATAAAGATAAGCAGAGATGATGGGGATAACCCAAGAACAATTGCCTGTTTCTAATATTTGTTCTGACAAGATGAGACATTTTAGAGAGAGAGAAACAGATAGATTGTGCTGCTGAATCTTCTAGATTAAGCCTGGTGTGCTGATTGAGGATGCTTGTGAGAATAGGTTATGATTTCTGAAGAGACTGGAAGGTTCTTTTCACAGTTGCTGAATAAATAAGCAGTAGGATGGGACAATAACCATCATGTTCTACTGAACTTCCATCATTGTTGCACAACATGTTTGGAATCTGAGATTACCAGTTTCATCAAGCAGAGCAGGCTAAAATAATAAACTAAAAAGATCTGATGTGTGTGAGAGGGAGAGACAGACAGACATAGACAGAGAGACAGAAAGAGTGGAAAGAGCCTGGGAGAAACAATGGGAGTGGGAAAGAAAGAGAGGGAGAGAGGTAATTAGAGAGAAAAATAGAATCTTCCTACCACATTTGCATACAGAAGCGCTGCGATAAAGTACCTCTGTTTTGACTTAGTGCTCAAATGAGAATGTATACATTGCAAGGATGATTCTCCATGTCTTTTCAGCTCCATCCATTTCTAAGAAACTTCCAGATTTACAATTTTTCTGTAAATGACGTTTATTTGGATGAGTATGGAATTTCCACTGCTGACTTTAATATCGTGGACTGGGCAGTATTTCCCAACAAATCTGCTGCTGGGGTGATAATTGGGAATATTGAGAAAGAAGTCTCTTCAGACATCAAGATCTCAGTCGATGAGAGCGCCATCATATGGCCAACATCTTTTAACAAGGTAACCAAGTCTGCCTCTATGTGGGTTTTATTGTTCACCTGTTCCTATCTATCCATGTGATTTTGTGGTTTATCAGTCTTTTAACTTATATGGAGAGTCACCACAGCTAAAAGGATAGGTTGAAGGAGACTATTTCTCCTGTTCCTATCAAAAGATCTATTTTTATGATAAGAGATATCCAGTTTGACGTCATAGCAATATAGATGTGGGGAGAGGAGAGCTCCATACCCCACAGCTGATTTCTTTCTGCCGGGCCAAAGTTGTCCCGGAGAGGCAACAACAAAGGAGGAAACCCTCATTGATAATGGGCAAATGTCAGTTAGCCCATTTGATCCAAGGAAATCCCTCCAAACTGACAGAAGAAGGACAGACTGCATTCATGCAGTCTGACCAAGAGCTTCTGACAGCTGGGAAGGGTGAGGACTAGCCCAATGAGAGGATCAATAACAGCATGACATGGAACTGGGTGAGAAGATCCTGTTTCTAGCTATCATTTTTGAACACTATTCTCTGGAATACATAACAGGAAAATAATGGAAATGGAACACCAAAACGTTTGTTTGATAGGAGATTTTAATACAATTGTTGATAGAAAATTAGATTATATAAGGAGCAAAGGAGGGGAAAAGGAAGAAAGACAGAATGGCAGAAGAAATTTCCATACAGGATACTTAGAGAGAAAGAAACCCTAAAAAGACCCAGTACACATTTTATTTGAATAGACATACAGTAAATCTTGGCCTAGAATTGATATGATATGGATGTCCCCTGAGCTAAGTAATAATATATATGAGATTGAGGTAAAACCTAACATTTGGGCAGACCATAATCCAATAAAGCTGACCCAGAAAGAGATAAAGAAGAAATCAAGATGGAGTTTGAATCAATCCTTGTTAAAAGAGAAACACTTTGTAGAATTATCAATAAAGGAAACGGAGTTTTTCTTTAAAAAAAATAAAAAGGAAGAGATTTAAATTCAGAATACATGGGACACAGCCAAAGCATATTTTAGAGGATTAGCTATAACATATATGGCTAAAAAGAACAAAGAAAAAAAGAACAATTTACAGCACTAAGAGAAGAATTGAAGAAACTGGAATTAGAATTACAAATACATCAAGAAAAGAAAATTGTGAAAAGACAAATGGAGACAGTGAAACATACCGTATTTTCCAGAGTATAAGACGACTGGGCATATAAGATGACCCCCTACATTTCCTGTTAAATTATAGGGTTTGGGCTATACTCGCCGTATAAGACTACCCCTCTTCCAATGCACACCAAATAAAAATTAAAAAACATCAGATTTGATTTTAATATGGTAATTTTAATTCAAATGCTTATGACATGCAGGCGCTTAGTAGGAAAACTGTCACTTATAAACATAAGGCTGTTTGTCATCAAATATGTAAACATAAAACAGTGCAAGTGGATTAAATAATAATAATAATAATAATAATAATAATAATAATAATAATAATAATAATAATAATAATAATAATAATAATAATAATAAGTTGTAAGGGACCTTGGAGGTCATCTAGTCCAACCCCCTGCTAAGGCAGGAAACCCTATACCATTTCAGACAAATGGCTGTCCAGTCTCTTCTTAAAAACTTCCAGTGTTGGAGCATTCACCACTTCTGGAGGCAGGTTGTTCCACTGGTTAATTGTTCTAACTGTCAGGAAGTTTCTCCTTAGTTCTAGGTTGCTTCTCTCCTTGATTAGTTTCCATCCATTACTTCTTGTCCTGCTTTCAGGTGCTTTGGAGAATAGCTTGACTCCCTCTTCTTTGTGGCAGCCCCTGATTCCAGCAACCATTCTCTATTTTCCTAATTCACTTTTTCACTTTTCCTAATTAACTCTAAAGCTTTCCCTGCACAGAGCCTTAAGTAACACAAGCTGCCTGCAATTAGTGCAGGTTCGCATCCCACCAGGCTCAAGGTTGACTCAGCTTTCCATCCTTCCAAGGTAGGTAAAATGAGGACCCACATTGTTGGGGGCAATAAGCTGACTTTGTAATAATGCTGCTGGGTGTGTGTGAAAGCCCTAATAAACAGGCATATACACAGAATGAAGGCTATTGCTAAGCACATTGATTTGTGCTTTAAATTGTAAGCCACCCTGAGTCTTCGGAGAAGGGCAGGATATAAATGGGATTTAAAAAAAAAAAGACCAAATGGGAGATCCGCTCCAGGGTTTCCAGCCAGCCCTGTCCCTAAAGTTTCAGCACCCGGCGTATAAGACGACCCCTGACTTTTGAGAAGATTTTCATGGGTTAAAAAGTAGTCTTATACGCCGGAAACTACGGTAAATTAAATTTAATAGAGTCAGAAGAATTGGCTCTACAAATAAAAAGGGTAAAACAAAACTTTTTTGAAAATGCAAACAAGCCAGGAAGATGGTTGGCATATAAACTGAAAAAAGAAAGAGAGAAGAAACTGATAATAAACTACAAAATGAGAAGGGTCACTTACAATTCCAAACTGATGCAATTAAAAAAAGAAAGACCTTTATGAAAAATTATATAGAAGGAATTTCTTGAGAAAAAATGATACAATACTTTGAAAATGCAAACCTACCAAAAATACAAGAAAACCTAAAAAATATATTAAATGAAAAAATTACAATGATGGAAGTGATAAAAGCTATTAAAAAACCAGAAAAACGATAAAACCCCAGGACCGGATGGGCTACCCACAGAGGTTTACAAATGTCTGCAAGATACATTAAGTCTACCAATGAAGGAAGTGTGTAACGAGGTATTATTAGAGGCCAAACTACCAAACATGGATGGAAGCAAGTATTACTTTAATATCAAGAGAAGATTCAGATTTGACACAGATAAAAAATTATAGTCCAAAATCATAATTAAATGTGGATTATAATTTTTTTGCCTCAATAATAGCAGAGAGATTGAAAAGATTCTTGACTGAAATTACTATTCTTAGATTAGCAAAAATGTTTAAAAATATGTCTAGCAAATGTTGGAAATGTAATCAAAATCCCGGTACATATTATCACTTATGGTGGACATGTGTAAAAGCAAAAAAAAATTTGGACTAAAATACATACTTGGTGAGAAAAGGTGTTAGGAAAACATGTAGATTTTAAACCTGAACTTTTTTTACTAGGCATAATGCCAGAAAAGTTTGATAAACAAAATGTATATTTAACATTACATGTATTAACCGCAGCAAGGATTGTGTTTGCACGGCACTGGAAAAATGAGATAACACCACCAAAGTAAGCAATAATTAAGAAAATATTGGACTGGGCAGAAATGGACAGACTCACATTGAGAATCAAAGGAAAAGAAGATACAGAATACTTCCAAATATAGAACTTATTTTATCAATGATTGGAAAAGCGGGACAGAGAGTAAGAATTTAACCATTATGTCTAGGCAAAAATCAACCCAGACAACACATTGTTCATTAAGCACAAATGAATTGTAATGATAGAAAACTAAGCACCAGCCTCGGGCTCAGGGTAGGGGCGGTGGAGTGGCAGTTGTTGTGAGGGAGACCTTATGTCCGCGGGAGGCCACCATAGTCCAGATAGTCGGGTGTGAGTCCCTCCTCCTGAGATGTGGCCCTAGAGCTCAGTTGGGCCTGCTGGTGGTGTACGTTTCGCTTAGTCGCGTGGCAGCGGCCCTGCCTGAGCTTCTCGATATCCTCTCAGGGTTGGTGGTTGAGTTCCCCAAACTTATAGTTTTGGGTGACTTCAACCTACCATCCCTGGGGGGATCATCTGAGTTAGCTCGGGAGTTCATGGCTTCCATGACGGCCATGGACCTGATGCAGGTTATTCTGGGCCCAACTCATGAGGGGGGGGTCACACGCTCGATCTGGTTTTTCTATCCGGACGTTGGTTAGATGATCTTGGGGGGGTTCCCCAATTATTACATCCCTGTCATGGACCGATCATCATCTCCTGCGGTTGGTCTTCCGTTTTGCCACTCCCTGTCGTGGGGTTGCAGAGCCAATAAGATGGTTCCATCCTAGGCGCCTTATGGACCCTGAGCGGTTCCAAACGGCGCTTGGGCCCCCACCTGCCTCCTTTGCTCACAACTCGGTCGATGCCCTAGTGGAAGCCTGGGAAAGATCAGCCACAGAGGCACTCGACCAAGTTGTACCCATGCGGCCCCTGACCCGACGCAGATCCCAACGGGCCCCATGGTTCTCCATGGAGCTCCGCGAGATGAAGTGTCGGAGACGGGGCCTAGAGAGCTGTTGGAGATCCAGCCGATCCGAATCCGCCCGGCTACGACTAAGGTCGTTTACGAGAACTTATCTCGCAACGATGAGGGTGGCAAGGTCTAACCACTTTGCCACCCTCATTGCGTCCGCAGATAATCGCCCGGCCGCCCTGTTTAGGGTAACTTGCTCTCTCCTTAATCAGGAGGTGAGGGAGGAACCCTTGCAGGGTCGAGCCGAGTAGTTTAGTCAATTTCTGTCAGACAAAATCGCTCGGATCCGGACCGGTTTGGACTCCGACTGGGCAGAGTCTGACGATGAGGATACGGGCAGCCTTGTCGATTTGATCTGGGAAGAGTTCGACCCTGTGACTCCTGAAGAAGTGGACAAGATCATGGGGAAGCTGAGCTCCACCACGTGTTTATTGGACTTATGCCCCTCCTGGCTGACTTATGCGGCCCGGGATGGGACACGAGGCTGGCTCCAGGCAGTGATTACTGCCTCTTTGAGTAAGGGTAGTTTTCCCGCCACCTTGAAGAAGGCGGTGGTGAGACCCCTCCTCAAGAAGCCTGCCTTGGACCCAGCAATTTTAAACAACTATCATCCGGTCTCCAACCTTCACTTTCTGGCGAAGGTTGTTGAGAGCGTGGTGGCGCAGCAGCTCCCTTTGTTCTTGGATGAAGCTGATTATCTTGACCCGTACCAATCGGGTTTCAGGCCTGGGTACAGCACGGAGACGGCATTGGTTGCACTGGTGAATGATCTCTGGCGGGCTTGGGACAGAGGTTGCTCATCTGTCCTAGTCCTTTTAGACCTCTCAGCGGCTTTTGATACCATCGACCATGGTATCCTGCTGCGATGTCTCAGGGGGTTATGAGTGGGAGGCACAGTTCTCCAGTGGTTCTCCTCTTACCTTCTGGGACGTTCGCAGTCGGTGTTGGCAGGGGGGCAGAGATCGACCTTGAGACCTCTCATTTGTGGAGTTCCTCAGGGATTGGTTCTCTCGCCTCTCCTGTTCAACATCTATATGAAGCCGCTGGGTGAGATCATTCGTGGTTTCGGAGTTGGGTATCATCAATATGCTGATGATACCCAGCTTTTTATTTCAACCCCAAACCACCCCAGTGATGCCCTCGACATGATGTCCCGCTGCCTGGAGGCGGTCCGGGTCTGGATGGGGAGGAACAGGCTTTGACTCAACCCTGACAAGACTGAGTGGCTGTTCGTGCCGGCATCCCGGGAAACTCTGATTATTCCATCTCTGGCCATGGGGGGTGAGCTATTACCCCCCGTAGATAGGGCTCACAACTTGGGGATCCTTCTAGATTCACAGCTCTCTTTGGAAGAGCATATTGGAGCTGTGACTAGGGGGGCCTTTGCCCAGGTTCGCCTGGTGCGCCAGTTGCGGCCCTATCTAGACCGGGATGCCTTGCGTACAGTCACTCATGCGCTCGTGACTTCTCGTCTAGACTACTGTAATGCTCTCTACATGGGGCTGCCCTTGAGGTCCACCCGGAGACTTCAACTGGTGCAGAATGCAGCCGCGCGAGTTGTCTTGGGGGTTTCCCGATACTCTCATGTTACAACTTTGCTCCGCGAGCTGCATTGGCTACCGGTTGCTCTCCGGGTGAGGTTCAAGGTGTTAGTGATGACTTACAAAGCCTTTCATGGCATGGGTCCGGATTACCTATGGCAACACCTGCGGCCGGCGTCAACTTCCCTCCGTCCAGTGCGCTCCCACAGAGAGGGCCTCCTCAGGGTGCCTCCGATCAAAGAATGCCGATTGGTGGCCCCCAGGGGGAGAGCGTTCTCTGTGGGCGCGCCAGACCTATGGAACCGCTTATTGGTCGAGCTCCGGATGGCCTCCGACCTTCGCTCCTTCCGGCGCGATCTCAAAACCTTCTTTTTTGAACAAGCTGGCCTGGTCTCACAGGATGGGGTTGGGTTTTTTATAATTAGTTTTAATTTTTAATATGTATCAATTACTATGGGCATAGTTGTTTAATCACTTTTTAATTTTTGTATCCTGTTTTTTATTGTGTATTGCCCTGTTCACTGCCCTGAGTCCTTCGGGAGAAGGGCGGTATACAAATTAAATTATTAATTATTAAATTAATAGAATACTTTTTAAAAAAATCTATTGCTTATGATGGAAATACCAACATTGTTGTGATGTAGAATGGAAAACATGTTGTTGGCTATCCCAAAGCTAGTTGTAGCATGTAAGGAAACCTAGGAGCATCACAAACCAGGGAACTGGTCTTCGACACTGAGGGACTTACGGTAGGGCATTTTATTCTGTGGAATCTTTGGTGTTCTCTGAGCTTGTTTGTTTGTTTGCAGGTAATTTCACTGGTTAATTTCCCAACTAAGTAACATCATCAATGCCTGATGATAGCACTGATAATGTTATCTATTCAAGTAATGAAATATCTACAAACAGGCAGTCAAAACCAGAGAACATCAAGGAATTTATAATTCAACCCTGAGTTACACATATTTTCTTCTCTTGAATCATTCAATTTTTTTTCAGAACTGGAGTCTTCTTTGAGACTGAGTTGATAGTAAATTGAGATCTAAGAAATACATATTGTAAGAAGGCAGAGGAAATGTTGTGACAGATGGTGTTCTAGCAATTGCTAAGACAAGACGAAGTAACCCTTTGCTTTCCATGCTTTGGACTAGACTTTCCACAGTTTTGTATCTTTGACCAGTTGGCTGAAGCTGACAGGATCTGAAGCCCAAATGCAGAATAATCCTAGGATAATGATGATTGGACTGGAGAGTCAGCAGCTCTTTCTGAACATTAAGGGAACTCTGAGATCATAGCCTGCTGAAATGAAATTGTTAGTGGAGAAATTTCACTGAAACAAACATATTTTAATTGTATGTGGTAAAAGATCTTGAAAGTACCCTCTTGAATTCATGAACCCACTTTGGTGCTCACTTCCATTTTTAGAAGTAATCCCCTCATTCATACATTTCTCTGATTTTTTTTTCTGTTCAGAAGGCCCCCTTTTCTAGGTGTACGGAACGTTGCCTCCCAGGATATACCAAGCTGATGAGAGAGGGAGAACCAGTTTGTTGCTACGACTGTTCTCCATGTATGGAAGGAACCATCTCTGTGCAGGAAGGTAGGTAATTCAAGAACAAAGAAGCAGCACCAGTCTTTTATTCTAAGGATAATATGGTAGCAATAGGAATTGCAGTTAGACTTATTTACTGCTTCATAGTGCTTTACAGCATGCTCTAAGCAGTTTAAAAAGTCAGCATATTGCCCCTCAACAATCTGGGTCCTCATTTTACTGACCTTGAAAGGATGGAAGACTGATTCAACCTTGAGCTGGTCAGTATCGAACTCCAGGCAGTGGGCAGAGTTAGCCTGCAATACTGCATTCTAATCACTGTACCACCACGGCTCTGGTATTAGCAAGATTTGTTCTCATATACCAATATACCATTAGATTCAAGAAACAGACTAAAAACACTGCAACAACTGTTCAGTGAAGGTAAAATTCACCATAGTGGATGTTTTCACAAGTTCCTGAAACAATAACAAGCAATCTTGAAAAATATTGAGAGACCTTAAGAAACATGACAGCATTTGAAACACCTATACAAAACAAACCTAACCTCAAATTCTAGTAAGATATTTTTTCTGGCAATTGCAAGAACAAATTTAGGAGAGAATTGGAAAAATAGATATTTTGTCAGTGATGTCAGATTGGAAGGTCACTTTGGAGAATAAGCAGCAATGTCACAAATACCTACAGCATTGATTCCTGGCAACATTAAGTCATGTGGACATGACCTCCCAGAATTCCTTGGGAGTCATGGAATTCAGGGAATTGGGGAATTCTGGCTGAGGAATTCTGGGAATTGAAGTGCAGGTCTTAATGTTGTGTAGGTTGAGAAACACTGATCTACAGTATCTGTGATGAAGCTTAAGTAACTTTTTTTTTAAAAAAATAGGTCTCGTATGTGGAACACATTGCACAGCAGGATATATTTAAAGCTTTAGAACATGACTTTTAATCAGAAAGTTGTGAGATGAATCAAAACTAATATCAGATGCCAGCAAGAATCTTTACACTTTAAAGTAAAACACAAACACAGAAACAAATAGAGTATATGTGGAAGTGGTGTGTGTCTGTGTGTCTATGTGTGTGTGTGTGTTTATCCTGCTCACAGCTTGGAGAAACAACAAAAGGGAAGAGAGGAATGTTTTCCATAAACATAATTATCTACTTTATTCATGCTTAGTAAGTAAGCATTTTCCCCTTGCATTTCATTATTCTAATCATATCATTTTTAAAAAAATAGAGAGAGAAAAAACTTCATTGCTCTATCTGCATCCTGCTTCTTGTCAGTTGGTCATGATGCGTGGAATACCATTGAATCACTATTTAAAAATTTGTTGTGTTTTCTAGATGTAGCCCAATGTGCAAAATGTCCACATGACCATCTCTCCAATGAGAAGCGGGATCAGTGTGTCCCCAAAGTTATAACTTTCCTGTCCTACAAAGAAAACCTAGGTCTCATCCTAGCTGTCTCTGCCCTATTTTTGTCTCTTATCACTGTCTTAGTTCTAGGAATTTTTATTAAATATCGAGAAACTCCCATAGTCAAAGCTAACAACCGTGATCTCACCTACATTCTTCTGATCTTTCTCTTGCTTTCCTTCTTGACTTCCCTTCTGTTCATTGGTCAACCCAAGAAAGTGACCTGCCTTCTTCGACAAACTGCCTTCAGTGTTGTTTTTTCAGTTGCTGTGTCATCCTTGCTGGCCAAGACTATCATGGTGGTGATGGCATTTCTGGCCACAAAGCCAGGCAGCAAAATGAGGAAATGGCTGGGGAAATCTCTGGCCAATTTCATTATCTTCTCCTGCTCTGGTGTTCAGGTGGGCATCTGTTTCATATGGCTGGGAATCTTTCCCCCATTCCCAGATTCTGACTTATATTCCCAAAAAGGGCAGATCGTACTGCAATGCAATGAAGGTTCAGTCATCATGTTCTATTCTGCCCTTGGCTACTTGGGCTTTCTGGCTTCCATTTGTTTCTTGGTGGCTTTTCTAGCCCGAAAACTACCAGGGGCCTTCAACGAAGCCAAGTGGATCACCTTCAGCATGCTGCTCTTTTGCAGTGTTTGGGTTTCTTTTGTCCCTGCCTACCTGAGCACCAAAGGAAAATATATGGTGGCTGTGCAGATCTTCTCCATCCTGACCTCCAGCCTGGGCTTACTTGGCTGCATCTTTGTCCCCAAATGTTACATCATCATTCTAAGACCTGAGATGAACTTGAAGGAGAATCTAATAATGAAAAATAATAAGTGAACTTGATTGTGGCAGTTATATTTTATCCAAATTATTGCTAAGTTAAAATAAGACATTACAAACAGTTATTTTTTCAACGCTGCTAACATCGAATGCTATTGCTTGACAAGAGATAAAGAAGTAGCCATTTCTTATGTTAAACTTGTGTATTGCTTTAAAAGGTTGGGTGGGGGCATGAGTAGAATTTCACCTTCAAGGCCATCTCTCTAAGTAAAGAAGATAAGACCTTGGCGGGTTTTCTAATGGAAGGGAAACTGATTCTTTAATTTAATTGGAGAATATGATTAATGACAAAATTAGAAAGGTGGAGAATTGTGTTTTAATATATTGTGCAAGGGGTGAAGATTTCAGATTTCAGCTTCCTTCGAAGAAGCATAAAGGACTTTTAAGGTAAACAATGCCTCAAGTCAGTTGAAAAGCCCACACATCAGAAACTTGACAAATTTGTTCAAAGACTTTTTCTTCCTCCCATGTGATTAATCTTACTAGCATAGTGAAGTTTGTTGATGTTTCCTCCACCAATTTAAAATCATGTTATTTGTCTTCTAATCTACATTTCTTCAATATCCATTCAATGTACGAGATGAATAAAGAAAGGAATGTACAGTGTTGTCACATTTCTTTACTGAACTGGAAACATACTGTTTAACTTTGTTTTGTTCAGAATCTGGCTTCGAGTCCTTGTGTAAATTTTTTAAAAGGACAAAGAGATATTGTCAGATTGTCAGTTCTCAAAAACATTCCATAGCTCAACATAATTTCTTTTAATTATTCATTTATTTTAAAAGATTTGTAATGCCTCCTATCTTGAGATATATTTTATGTTTTATAATCTTCAAAAGCCATGATCTTAACAAGTATTGTTGTTTTCCGTTTATCCAATCAGGAAGTGACATCTGCTTTGCATACTTAATTTATCTGTCCAATTTCTATCCACCCTCTTTCTCCTGTCTCTCCAAATTTTAAGCTGGACCAGCCAAATGCATTTCGCTCAGTGTTCTAGTCCCTAACAGCAGCATGAAAATATGAGTCTCACTCAGGATTGTAGTTCCGAAGAGCAGAATGAGGATATAAGTCTCCCTCAGGGTTCTAGTCCCTAACATCTACATACTAGGCTGGCCCAGAGGGACTCTTTTCTCTAAAATCAGCAAGCAGGTCACTTCATCAGCCCTAATGACAACTGAACTGACCTTCAAAAATAAAAACGGAATTGCTTTTTTTCCTTTTACTGACTACAAAGGTTGGCTCACAGAAGCAAAATAGCAAAAACGCCAAGCAAATAAAATGCAGGTCCCACAAGTTTTTGAAACCAATTTAGAGATGTTTTATCAAGAAAATTTGCTCATTAGATAAGATACAAATCTCTTGCCAATGAAAACAATGACGAAAAAACCCAGAGCCAGGTAACTACAAACCAATCAGTCTGGTATCAATACCTGAGAAGATCGTGGAAAAGATAATCAAAAATAGATCTGTGAATATCTCAAGGCAAATAAAGTTATAACTAGGAGCCAACTTGGGTTTGTTAAAAACAGTTCATGACAAACCAAGTTAATTTCTTTCTTTGACAAAGTGACTAAATTAGTAGACCAACAAAATTCTATGGACATAGTATACTTAGATTTCAGGAAGGCACTTGGCAAAGTAGACCATAACCTATTTCTTGGTGAACTAGAAAAATATGGGACAGACATCATCATTACCAGATGGATTTGTAACTGGCTGATAAACAGATCAATGAGTAATCCTTAATGATACTATGGCTACATGAAGTGAAGTAAGCAGTGAAGTACCACAACTATCCTCCTTAGGTACACTACTCATCAATATTTTCATAAATGACTTAGATGAGGGAGTAGAAGGAAGGGAATAAGCTGGCAGGAATAGCAACATCCCAGAAGACATATGCAGGATCCAAAAGGATCTTGACAGACTTGAGCAATGGGCTTTCTTCAACAAAGTGAAATTTAATGTGGAAAAAAGCAAGGTTTTACACTTAGGCAAGAAAAACAACAGATAGCTGTGAGAGGGACCTTGGAGTCCTCATGGAGAATCACTTACACATGAGCCAGCAGTGTGTGGCAGCAGCCAAAAATGCTAATACAATCCTTGGTTGTGTAAACAGAGGCATAGAATCAAAATCACATGAAGTATTAGCAGCGCTTTATAAAGCCTTAGTAAGGCCACACCTGGAATACTCCAACCAGTTTTGGTTGCTACGTTACAAAACAGATGTTGAGACTTTGGAAAAAGTACAAAGAAGAGCAACTAAGATGATTAAAGGCCTGGAGACTAAAACATATGAAGAACGGTTGCAGGATTTGGATATGGCCAGTCTAGAAAAAAGAAAGGCTTGGGGTAACATGATAGCAGTATTCCATTATTTGAGGGGCTCCCAGAAAGGAGGGGGTGATCTTATTTTCCAAAGCACCAGAAGACAAGTCAAGAAAGAGTGGATGGAAACTAATCAAGGATAGAAGCAACCTAGAAGTAAGGATAATGTTACTAATGGTGAGAGCAACCAACCAATGGAACAGCTTGCCTTCAGAAGTTGTGGGTGCTCCATCACTGGAGGTTTTCAAAAAAGAGCCTGGACAACCATTTATCTTAAATTATAGAGGGTCTCTTGTCTGAGCAGGAAGTTGGACGAGAAGATCCAATTATATTATTTTATGTTCTATATCCTTAGTTTCCTTGAGTGAGGAATATGGAAATTCACACAGGGAGAAATGAGACAAAGAATTCCCCTGGTGCTCTGTACTTGCAATTTTTTTTATTTTTTTATTTTAATCCCATTTATATCCCGCCCTTCTCCGAAGACTCAGGGCGGCTTACACTCTAAGCACAAATCCATGATCTAAGATGGCGGCACCTGGAATGGCTGCGGCTGCATTGGCTCTTGAAGGCAAATAGTTTTGGGAGCGATAGTAAGGGCTATAGGCCACATGATCAGGAATATTTTAATGTGTTTGAGCAACATGGTGGAACTAAGGTAACATACGACCGACAATCTTTGCTGGCATGGCGAGTTTCTAGTTGTTTTGGAACTGTTGGCGAGACCGTTCAAAGTCGTTGGTGCTGTTTGAATTTGTTCTGCCAGCAGCAAGATCTGACTGCTGGCCCAGTGATGGATTCTATTGCAAATCAGGGCTGTTTCCAGAGGAGGCAGAGGAGAGGACCTGGAGCTTATGGAGCGAAGGAACTGGATGAGGCTGTCGGCAGGCCCAGAGGAAGAGAGAGAGGCTTTGGGAGGAGTTGGTGGTGGCGGCGGCAGCGTGCTCCAGGGGTGAAAAGAAGCAAGGCCTCTTTAAGGAAAAGGTGGAAGAGTCAGGATCAGAAAAAGGAAACAAGGCGAGGTTGTCAGAATACAAGCGAATTTGAGGGCTAATCCACATGGAGCCCCATTTCCATCTGTCCTGTGTGCCATCGTTCACTCCCTAGAGACTAAAATGGACAATGTGAAATTTGAACAGGCCATGGACAAGGAGTATATATCGGAGGTGGTGACCCTTTGAGAGCTGTATGCAACGAAATTTCATTTTGATGTATGCCGATTGGTGTACATTCAAAGTGACAATAAAGTTATCATGTGCTTAGCAATAACCTTCATTCTATGTATATGCCTGCTTATTAGGGCTTTCCCCCCCCCCCAAGCGGCATTTTTACAAAGTCAGCTTATTGCCCCCAACAATCTGGGTCCTCATTTTACCTACCTCGGAAGGATGGAAGGCTGAGTCAACCTTGAGCCTGGTGGGATGCAAACCTGCACTAATTGCAGGCAGCTGGTGTTACTTAAGGAGGCATTAGCCCACTGCTCCACCAAGGCTCAAATGACAAGAGCACTGACACAGTACAGGAAAGTGATAAATTTTGGGGGAGAGGGAAATTCATTCCCACTCTCTCAGTTGGCCTAGACTAGAAAGAGTGCAGAGAAGAGCAACAAAGATAATTAGGAGAATGGAGGCTAAAATGTATATTCAGAAGTGTTGCTGGAATTGGATATGTCTAGTTTAATGAAAAGAAGGACTAAGGGTGACCTGATAGCAATATTCCAATATCTAAGGGGTTGTTATTCTGTTATTGTATGGACCAGGTTTGATCCACCACATCCAACCCAAGCCTACCAGAAGTCATCTACAAGCATGATCAATGGTGTCTTGTACTGTATTCTGGCCTCAACCATGACTGCCATGGATCCATAATCTACTTCTTCCAGAGCATTTTAAAGCTGTAGATGTCAAGGTTCTGACTGATGAACCCAACAAAAACACAGCCGAGATTATCCAATTCTAATGCAAAACTTTACTGAGCACATAATTTTGACACAGGTGAAAGGAAAACCAGCTCTATTTAATTGGTGCTTAAATCAGTATACAACAACAACAACAACAACAACAACAACAACAACAACAACAATAATAATAATAATAATAATAATAATAATAATAATGATAATGATAATAATGATAATAATAATGATAATAATAATGATAATAATAATGATAATAAGTTGGAACGGACCTTGGAGGTCATCTAGTCCAACCCCATGCTCAGGCAGGAAACCCTACACCATTTCAGACAAATGGCTAGCCAGTCTCTTCTTAAAAACTTCCAGTGTTGGAGCATTCACCACTTCTGGAGGCAGGTTGTTTCAATGGTTAGTTGTTCTAACTGTCAGGAAGTTTCTCCTTAGTTCTAGGTTGCTTCTCTCCTTGACTAGTTTCCATCCGTTGCTTCTTGTCCTGCCTTCAGGTGCTTTGGAGAATAGCTTGGCTCCCTCTTCTTTGTGTCAGCCCCTGAGATATTGGAACACTGCTATCATGTCACCCCTCACCCTTCTATTCATTAAACTACACATACCCAATTCCAGCAACCGTTCCCTATATGTTTTAGCCTCCAGTCCCCCAATCATCTTTGTTGCTCTTCTCTGTACTCTTTCTAGAGTCTCGACATCTTTTTTACATCATGGTGACCAAAACTGAATGCAGTATTCCAGGTGTGGCCTTACCAAGGCATTGTAAAGTGGTATTAGTACTTCACTTGATCTTGATTCTATCCCTCTGTTAATGCAGCCTAGCACTTTGTTGGCTTTTTTGGCAGCTGCAGCACACTGCTGGCTCATATTGAAATGATTGTCCACTAGGACTCGGAGATCTCTCTCACAGTTACTACTATTGAGCAAGGTACCACCTATACTATACCTGTGCATTTGATTTTTCCTGCCTAAATGTAGAACCTTACTTTTTTCACAATTGAATTTCATTTTGTTAGATAGTGCCCAGTGTTCGAGTCTGTCCATATCCTCCTGTATCTTAAACCTATCTTCTGGAGTTTTGGCTATTCCTGCCAGCTTGGTGTCGTCTGCAAATTTGATGAGTTCCCCATCTATACCCTCATCCAAATCGTTGATGAAGATGTTGAAGAACACTGGGCCCAGAATAGAGCCCTGGGGCACCCCACTACACACTTCCTTCCATGTAGATGCAGTTCCATTGAGGACCACACACTGAGTACGCCCTGTCAGCCAGCTACGAATCCATCTGGTGGTGATGCTATCTAACCCACATTTTTCTATCTTATCAAGTAGTAGGTTGTGATCTACTTTATCAAATGCCTTACTGAAGTTCAAGTAAATTATATCTACAGCATTCCACTGGTCCACTAATTGTGTCACTTGGTCAAAGAATGTAATAAGATTTGTCTGGCATGATCTGTTTTTGACAAACCCATGATGACTTTGTTTGCATCAAGGTGTTCGCTGATTTGTTGTTTGATTATCTTTTCCAGATATGTGGTTCCCAGTCCCAATTCTTTCAGGCAACCCAGAAGCATAGCATAATTGATGGCATTAAAAGCTAGACTCTAAAGTTATATCATGATTGAATATTGAAAGCCTGGGAGAGATGCAGCAGAGGCAAGATGAATACCCCACCAGAGATTTAGGGTCCACCAGTGGCACAATCAGTACTTTCTCTGTGCTGTGACTCAATGAGAAACCCAAATATAAAAGGACCAGATATTCTCCTTCCCCAAGAGTACTCATTGCACAGTACGTTTCTTGAATAACAGGATTAAGAAATACCCTGAGTTGTTGTTTTGATGATTAAATTGGAAATACACCCATAAGTCAAGTAAGGTTTTCTACCTCATGCAGAGTAGTAAATGAAGTCATACAGAGAATCGACTGTGATTCTCAAATCCCTGTCTAATTATCAAAATCAGAATGATTACTTCATCTTCCACTAAAGCCTAGGGGACTTTTCCCACCCAAGGTTATTTTGAAACAAGGTAGATGTTAGTAACCCACATCAATGGATTTCACAAATATTTATTAATGCTTATAAAAATCTGAAGCTCTGGTCCATGAGGAGCTCAAGGATGATGAAGAACACACGGTGAGACTCCTGTTGGCACAAATCTACAGGTCTGACTTTTAATGCTGCCCCTTTAATGTGCCAGATTAAAGTTTATCTTGCTTGATCAAGTCAGTGGATCTGTGTTCTTTTGCAAGAGAACTGTCCTTCTCCTTAGACAGCTCTGGGGCCAAAGACAGTGGGCGCCTGTCTCAGAGAACTACAGAAGATCTTCATCATGATATCTGAAATACTGCTGCTGCTGCTTCTCCTGGTGTCCCATTTTCCATGTGGGATGCTGACAATGAAATGTCCATTAAATATACAGAAAGAAGACCACAGATTTAATTATTATAAGCCAGGAGATTTCCTGATTAGTGGAATCATATCTACATCTGGCACCATATTTAAACCATACCTCTTCTTTGAGCCTCCAAACCACAGATTTCAAAGGTAATTCCTGATAAGTACTTTACACTAGTGATTAATTTTATCTTTTATCTTTTATCTTTTCTACTATTTTCCTTTTAATAGGGAAGGTTAGCTGATATAAATGCTAACATTTTATATATTTTAATTTTTAATGTTGACATCTACAACATTAGTGGTCTACAGTTAAAAATTATGGAAATATTATAGAATATTATTCTACACAGTATACTGTCTGAGAAGATAATAATAACAATAAAAGTTATGGCTGGTGAATTTTTATTCTGAATTTTGCAAGCTGATATGCAAAATTTAGAAAAATGATAGGGTATTGTGGAAAACATTCTGCAAGAAATAAAAAGATGTAAAAGACGTCAGAATGGGTAGGTAGTTTACTGAACCTCAGAGAGATGAGAGTTATTTAACTGCCCTATTAAATAAATTTTTGATGTTTCAGGTTAGAAACCACAAAAGCATAATCTCTAGTCTTTCCTTGGATATAAATTCAACTGGATGGCTCTGGGCCAGTCACATTCTCTTAATTCTAAGAAAGAGACAATAGGAAACCACTTCTGAAAAACCTTGCCAGGAAAACTGCAGAAACCTGTCCAGGCAATCTCTAAGAATTGGAAATAAACAGAAGAAAAAATATATTATGTGAATAATAAAGACAAAGTTGGAGATTTTCCAAGATGCATAGTATTATTCAGGAAGAATCTTCCCCACTTCCCAGTTTATTATTCCAGAAAAGAGCTCTTCCTTTTTTTCATCAAGCAGTCAAAGAAGAACTTCATATCTCCCATGTTGAAGCCCCCTTTAGCCTTTTAAACTTCTAGCTGTATTAGGGGGCACTGGTGTCACTAGATACCTTGCATGATGTTGTTATTATTAAGGGCTATGATGCCCTTAATAATAACAATATCATCCAAGGTATCCATGATATCACTGCTGACTTATCGCAACCACATGGATAGAATTTCTCCAGAAAAAGTCTTTTAGTTCTTCCTCTACGGATATAAGGGAGTCCACTAAAAACAAACAAACACACGGCAGTGTAACCCATCCAAAATCAAAGACGATTAACTCCTGGGATTTAAGGCACCCTTTCAACTAAATTGAGTCATCAAAGCAGAAACAATAAATAACAAGGAAATATCTAAACCTTTTCCAGAATAATTCAACATACTTATTCCTCCAATTAGCAATCAAATCAATATAAAAAGATTTATTTCATTGAGCCCTGTTTTTTATATGGACATGATTTTCCAAACTGAATTTTAAATAGATGCATCCAGTTGCTAAGACAGTTAATTCATTGGTATAAAAATGTAGGTTCTGCTATAAAAGTGTAGCTTCTGGAGATAATAATTTTTGGGATCACGTCTAGAGTTTCAAAATGAGATGATTTTGGGCCTGAGGAAAACCATTGGAAAGAAGGTCCTCTGTGGTCAATAGGACTGTCCTTCTAAAAGCAAGTTCCAAAGAGGTCTGTTACCTGGCAAGGTCCTATAAATAAATGATGCAGAGATCTCACATTTTTCATTGAACAGTGAATTTCTGAGAATATGTTGTACATTATGATATAGGGACTAAGCTTTCTGGTCTGGTCTTCTTATGCTTTTCCCTTCAAGGGGTCAGCGAAATTAGTTTGTGGATTAGAGGGTGATGCAATCCATAACTAATTTCAGATTATTAGATTGTCAGATTTCCAGTTTAAACTCATAAGACTGATTAGTTATGATTAGTTATAAATGTCATAAAGCAACACCTTTAGGAAATATGATGTGATTTTATGAATTGAAGATGAAAACCCTTCACCTTGTTGAGTACCACCAGACAGTCCAGATGGTACAACTGTAGCATGTAATGTTCTTCAAAATTTTGTTAATGATTCCCTTTCAATTCTTACATGTTACATTAAAGATAAACATCATCTTATGGGGATAACCCAACAACAATTGCCTGTTTCTAATATTTGTTCTGACAAGATGAGGCATTTTACAGAGAGAGAAATAGACAGATTGTGTTACTGAATCTTCTAGATTAAACCTAGTGTATTGATTCAGGATGCTTGTGAGAATAGGTTATGATATCTCAATAGACTGGAAGGTTTTTTCCATAATTGCTGAATAAATAAGCAGTAGGATGTGACAATAACCATCATACTCTATTGAACTTCCAACATTGACCTGATATAGTTTTGACTTCCTATCTTGCCATGCAAAAAGGAGTCAAGTCTTTCTTCCTCTTAGCATCTTCAGGAAACAAACAGGTCAGTTGACCTGCCTCTCACTACAATTTCTGGTTATAGCCTGGCGATTTTCTCTTCTACATTTGCCATCTCCCAAGAACCTTTTCCTTCTCCTTTGAAAATTTAATCTTAGCATATAGAGGTCAATTAATTCTGCAAATCCTTTCACCATCTATTCATTCCATAAAGCTACTATAGAAGAATAAAATTTGCAAAGCTTGAAAAAGCATATAATAATATATAGGTAAGAAATGTGCAAGGGACGGGGTGGCTCAGTGGGTTATGACACTGAGCTTGTCGATCAGAAGATCGGCAGTTTGGCAGGTCGAATCCCGAGTGCCGCGTAACAGACTGAACGCCTGTTATTAGTCCCAGCTTCTGCCAACCTAGCAGTTCGAAAGCACGTAAAAATGCAAGTAGAAAAATAGGGACCACTATGGTGGGAAGGTAACAGTGTTCCGTGTGCCTTTGGCATCTAGTCAGGCCAGCCACATGACCACAGAGACGTCCTCGGACAAGCGCTGGCTCTTCGGCTTTGAAACAGATATGAGCACCGGCCCCTAGAGTTGGAAACGACTAGCACGCATGAGCGGGGGAACCTTTACCTTTACCTTAAGAAATGTGCTGGTTCTATTGTCTGTTTCATTCACTTCAAAATGTCCCTGTTCCACTGTGTGTCCAGGACATCACAAAAGAAGCAATTTTGCTATTTTCCAACTGTGTTATATCAGCCAATAAGGAAAAAAAAACTCCCAATCACAACATTGCAGGAGAAAAGTGACAGGTCAGGTTGCATCATGATCTCACATCTAGTTGTGTAACTAGCTATCATTTCTAGTCTACTTTTGCAGGCTCTTCTACATCCCAGACTGCCTCATTTTGTGATATAGTGTCTTCCAAAGAGGGTGATTGAAACCCCATCACTTTTTTTACATGCATTGGATGTCTCTCCTTTTCTCACTTTTATTTTCTTACACTACCTACCGGTACTTACTATTTACACTAGTGCAAGTTTTTTTCCAGCAGGTGACTTGGATAGAGGGAGATGGGCAACAACTTTGCAACAATGGGGAAGCAGCAAGGGTGCCTTTGGACATTGGCCAAAGGAGAGAGAACAATTTATCTCCAGTCTGATGACATTGACCCAAAGCAAAGAGCTTTACTCGAGCAAAAATGAAAAATTGGGACACAGGGTGGGTTGTTGGGGTTTTTTTTGGTGAGACCAACACTGTTGTTGTTGTTAGTTGCGAAGTCGTTTCCGACCCATCGCGACTCTATGGACAATGTTCCTCCAGACTTTCCTGTCCTCTACCATCTTCTGGAGTCCATTTAAGCTCACGCCTACTGCTTCAGTGACTCCATCCAGCCACCTCATTCTCTGTCGTCCCCTTCTTCTCTTGCCCTCAATCTTTCCCAGCATTAGGCTCTTCTCCAGTGAGTCCTTCCTTCTCATTAGGTGGCCAAAGTATTTGAGTTTTAGCTTCAGGATCTGGTCTTCTAAAAAGCAGTCAGGGTTGATCTCCTCTAGGACTGACCGGTTTGATCGCCTTGCAGTCCAAGGGACTCGTAGGAGTCTTCTCCAGCACCATAGTTCAAAGGCCTCAATTCTTTGGCGCTCAGCCTTTCTTATGGTCCAACTTTCACTGCCATACATTGCAACTGTGAAGACCATAGCCTTGACTATACACACTTTTGTTGACAGGGTGATGTCTCTGCTTTTTAGTGTGCTGTCTAGATTTGCCATGGCTTTCCTCCCCAGGAGCAAGCGTCTTTTAATTTCTTGGCTACAGTCCCCGTCTGCGGTGATCTTGGGAGCCCAGGAAAATAAAATCTGTTACTGCCTCCATTTCTTCCCCATCTATTTGCCAGGAATTGAGAGGGCCGGATGCCATGATCTTGGTTTTCTTAATGTTAAGTTTCAAGCCAATTTTTGGACTCTCCTTCTTCACCTGCAACAAGAGGCTCTTTAGTTCCTCTTCACTTTCTGCCATTAGAGTGGTATCATCTGCATATCTTAGGTTGTTGATATTTCTCCTGGCAATCATAATTCCAACTTTTGATTCATCTAGCCCTGCCTTTCTCATGATGTGCTGCATAAAAGTTAAATAGGCAGGCCGACAGTATACAGCATTGCCAGATTCCTTTCCCAATTTTGAACCAATCGGTGGTTCCGTGTCCAATTCTCACTGTTGCTTCTTGACCCTCATATAGGTTTCTCAAGAGACAAATAAGATGGTCTGGTACGCCCATCTCTTTAAGAACTTGCCACAATTTGTTGTGATCACACAATCAAAGGCTTTAGCATAGTCAATGAAGCAGAAGTAGATGTTTTTCTGGAACTCCCTAGCTTTCTCCACGATCCAGCATATGTTAGCAATTTGATCTCTAGTTCCTCTGCCTCTTTGAAATCCTGCCTGTACTTCTGGTAGTTCTCGATCCACACACTGCTGGAGTCTAGCTTGTAAGATTTTAAGCATAACTTTAATAGCATGTGAAATGAGTGCAATCGTGCGATAGTTTAAACATTCTTCAGCATTGCCTTTCTTTGGAATTGAAATGTAAACTGATCTTTTCCAAGCCTGTGGCCACTTTTGAGTTTTCAAAATTTGCTGGCAAATTGAGTGTAGCACTGTTACTGTATCATCTGGCAGTGAAGACTGTCACCTCTACTAGCTTTGTTGTTTTTCAGCTTTCCGAAGGCCTACTTCACTTCACGTTCTAAGATTTCTGGCTCGAGGTCAGTGACCACGTCATTGTGGTTATCAGGGACGTTAAGCTCATTCTTGTATAGTTCTTCTGTGTAATTTTGCCCCCTCTTCTTAATCTCTTCTGCCTCTGTTAGGTCCCTGCCATTTTGGTCCTTTATCATGCCTATTTTTGCATGAAACGTTCCCTTCATCTCTCCAATTTTCTTAAAGAGATCTCTGGTCCTCCTTATTCTATTGTTTTCTTCTATTTCTTTGCACTGTTCATTTAAGAAGGCATTATTATCTCTTCTAGCTATTTTCTGGAATTCTGCATTCAATTGGGTATATCTTTCTTTTTCTCCCTTGCCTTTTGCTTCCCTCCTTTCCTCAGCTATTTGCAAAGCTTCCTCAGACAGCCATTTTGCTTTCTTGCATTTCTTTTTCTTTGGGATGGTTTTAGTTGCTATCTCTTGTACAATGTTCTGAACCCCCATCCGTAGATCTTCAGGCACTGTGTCTATCAGATCTAATTCCTTAAATCTATTTGTCACCTGTACGGTATATTCATCAGGGATATGATTTAGTTCATATCTGAGTGGCCTAGTGCTTTCCCCTACTTTCTTCAGTTGAAGCCTAAATTTTGCAACCAGAAGCTCATGGTCTAAGCCACAGTCAGTTCCTTGTCTTGTTTTTACTGACTGTATAGAGCTTCTCCTTCTTTCACTGCAGAGGACATAGACAATCTGATTTCTGTGATGACCATCTGGTGATGTCCATGTGTAGACATCTCTTGAGTTGTTGAAAAAGAGTGTCTGCTATGACCATTGTATTCTCTTGACAAAATTCTGTCAGCCTGTGCCCTGCTTCATTTTGTACTCTAAGGACAAGCACAAAGTCAGGAAGTGGTTTCCAAGTAGAAACAAAAGTACTTATATTCTTTTATTTTATCAAAAAAGTGAATTGGGCCATCTTTGCTAATTCCATCAGTTTTTGTAAACATTCGTCCATAGTGAGAATGGAAGCCTCCTTCCATTTTTGTACATAGAGCAGTTTTGTTGCTGTCACCATATATAAAATCAGAGTTCCAAATTATTTTTCTGAGTACAAAATTGTTTTGAAACAATTTAGACATTTTTTTGTACTTGTACAGATATTTAACCTTTTTCTTTGCCACGAAACCCTAGTTTCTTGCCAATGTTTTATAATCTTGAAAATTGAAGTTCTTAACAAATATTTTTGTTTTCTGTTTATCCAATCAGGAATTGACATCTGCTTTGCATATTTAACATTTTTTTCCAATTTCCCTGCACCCACTTCATTCACTCTGTCAATATGCACAGTTTTTGTTCCTTTTCCCCCTCTCTGTACAATTATCAAAATCACAATGATTACTTCGTCTTCCACTAAAGCCTAAGGGACTTCTTTCATCCACAGTTATTTTGAAACAAGGTAGGTGTTAGCAACCCTCATCAATGGATTTCACAAATATTTAGTAATTCTTATAAAAATCTGAAAATCTTGTCCACAAGGACCTCAAGGTTGATGAAGAATACATGGTGAGACTCCTGTAGGCACAAATGTACAGGTTGGCATTTTAATGCTGTCCTTTTAATGTGCCAGATTAAACTTTATCTTGCTTGATCAAGTCAGTGCATCTGTGTTCTTTGGCAAGAGAACTGTGCTTCTCCTTAGACAGCTCTGAGGCCAAAGACAGTGGGCACGTGTCTCACAGAACTACAGAAGATCTTCATCATGATATCTGAAATACTGCTGATGCTGCTTCTCCTGGTATCCCATTTTCCATGTGGGACGCTGATGACCAAATGTCCATTGAACGTACAAAAAGAGGGAGGTAACATATTTAATTATTACAAGTCAGGAGATTTCCTGATTAGTGGAATCATTTCTACATCAAGCTCAGCATTTAAACCATACCTCTTCTTTAAGCCTCCATATCACAGATTTCAAAGGTAATTCCTGCTGTGTACTTAACACTGGTGATTAATTTTATGTTTTCCACTATTTTCCTTTTAATAGGGATGGTTAGCTGTATGAATGCTACAATTTTATGTTTTAATTTTTAACATTGACATCTATGATTCTAGTGGTCTACTGTTAAAATCTGTTCTTAATTTTGCAAGCTGATCCACAAAGTTCAGAAATATGATAAGCTATTGTTGGAAAACTTTCTGAAAGAAAAAGGTGTAAAAGACATCAGAATTGGTAGGCGATCTAGTGAACCTTGAAGAGATGAGAGTTATTTAATCGCCCTATTAAATGAATGTTTGATGTGGTGGTTAATGTTTCAGGTTAGAGATCATGAAAGCATGACCTCTAGTCCTTCCTTGGATATAAATTAAGCTGGCTGGCCCTGGGTCAGTCATATTCTCTTAATCCTAGGAAGAAGGCAATGGCAAATCACCTCTGAAAAACCTTGCCAGGAAAACTACAGGAACTTGTCCATGCATTCTCTGAGAATCACTTAGACCCAATTAGCAATCACATCAACATAAAGAGACTTATTTCATAGAACCTTGTTTTTTATGTGAAAATGATTTTCTGAAGTGAAATTTAAATAAATGTATCCAGTTGCTAAGACAGTTGATCCATTACTATAAAATGCATTTCCAAGTCACCATTTGGAGAAGATAATGAATATAGAACATAGAATAATAGAGTTGGAAGTGATCTTGGAGGTCTTCTAGTCCAACCCCTGCTGGAGCCATTTCAAAGAAATGGTGTCCAGTCTCTTTTCGAAAGCCTCCAGTGATGGAGCACATACAAGTTCTGAAGGAAAGCTATTCCATTGGTTGATTGCTCTCACAGTTAGAAAATTTCTCCTTAGTTCTAGGTTGCTTCTCTCCTTGGTTAATTTCTATCCACTGTTTCTTTTTGGTGCTTTGGATAACAATAATAATAATAATAACAACAACAACTTCAGAATTCAAACAGACAAGCACCTGCAACATAACACCCTGGATTTAACAATTGTCAATAAGAAAAACAAAAAAGTCTGGATAGTGGATATGGCAGTGCCTGGAGACAGCAAAATAGACGAGAAAGAACTGGAGAAGATAACAAAATACAAAGACCTACAAATAGAAATAGAAAGACTGTGGCAAAGGCAAGGGTAGTACCAATAGTAATAGGTGCCTTGGGTGCAATCCCAAAACAACTGGAGCACCACTTGAACACCATTGGCATTGACAAATTCTCCATTAGTCAATTGCAAAAGGCAGCCTTACTAGGAACTGCTTCCATCCTGCGATGATATCTGTAATACCATCAAACATTCACATCTGCCTATCCCAGGTCCTTGGTAAGGACTCGATAGGTCGACAAAAATGCCAAATCCAGTCTGAACATCTGGCTGACTGTGCGATGAATAATAATAATAATAATAATAATAATAATAATAATAATAATAATAATAATAATAATAATAATAATAATAATAATATTGGAAGGGACCTTGGAGGTCATGGTTGGGATCAGATCTACAATTTCCATTTGGGATGATTTTGAGCCTGAAGAAAAACATTGGAAAAAAAGTCATTTGTGGTTAATAGGACTGTCCTTCTAATAGCAAGATCCAAAGAAGTCCATCTCCTGGCAAGGTCCAAGAAATGAATGATACAGGCATCTTACATTATTTTATTAAAGAATGAATTTCTGAGAATATTTCCTGCAGTACAATATAGGGATTGAGTTTTTGATCTGATCTTCTCTTGCTTTCCCCTTCATGAGATCAATCAGAATCCAAAGCTGTTACCAAACAGGACCATCTGCTGCCGGGAATGACTTTCCATCGCCCAGTACACGCACACAGAGAAGGCCTCCTCAGGGTACCGTCAGCTAGACAATGTTGGCTGGTGACCCCCAGGGGGAGAGCCTTCTCTGTGGGAGCGCCAACCCTATGGAACCAGCTCCCCCCTGAGCTTCGGATGGCCCCAGATCTCCAGTCCTTTCGCCGTGGCCTCAAAACACTCCTTTTCCACCTGGCTGACCTGGACTGACAGGGATTTTAATTATGTTTTTATTTTTAACTCTAATTTTAATTTATTTTAATTTTAATTTATTCTACAGGAGCCTTTAATTTTAATTTTAATTTTAACTTCTGTATTATTGTATGTTATTGGTTTTTTTTATTGAAAAGTTTTACAATACATTTTTGAATACAACCCCCCCTCCCCTCTCCCCAACCCCCCCCCAATCCTCCCCTCCCCCCTCCCCAACTTCCCAGAGCAAAATACAGGGTATAAAAATACAAACAAACATAATCTAAAATATGCAAACAACAATAAAATATTAAATTCTATCGCACTTTAACTCTTGGTAAAATAACTACAAGCTAGTTATACATCATATATATCCGCTACTTATTCAAATGCTAAGTGAAACTTTTTAGTCCCATATTTATTCTGGATATAATCAATCCATCTTCTCCACTCCACAATGTATCTCTGTTGCGATTGGTCTTTCAAATACGCTGAGATCTTTGCCATCTCCGCCAAGTTAGAAACTTTTAAAGTCCATTCTTCTATAGTCGGCAGTTCTTCCTTCTTCCAATATTGCGCTACTAAAAGCCTCGCTGCCGTAATTAAATTCAACATCAACTTAGTGTCCACAACGCTAGTATCTGTGATAATACCCAGTAAAAACAGTTGCGGAGAAAACTTTATCCTTTTCTTAAATATTTTTTGCATATTCCACCAAATTTTAATCCAAAAAGCTTTAACGTTTTTACAAGTCCACCATATATGAAAATACATTGCATCCTCACAACCACACCTCCAACATTTGGGCTGACAGTTCGGATACATACTTGCTAATTTTTTAGGATCTAAGTGCCACCTATAAAACATTTTATAAAAATTCTCTCTTAAATTTTGGGCCTGTGTAAATTTTACATTTCTAACCCAGATCTTTTCCCAAGTATCCATTGTAATAACTTCTTGAAAATTCTGAGCCCACTTTATCATACAATCTTTAACAAGTTCCGTCTCTGAATCAATTTCTATCAATACAATATATATCCTTTTTATATGTGCTTGACCTTGATCTCTAATTTGCTTTACCAAATTTTCATCAATCATTGAAAAACCAGTTTTCTGGTCCTCTTTCCATCTAGCCTGTAATTGCCCATACTGAAACCAGGTTTGTACAATCTTCTCTTCTTTTAAAATGTTATATGACTTTAATTGCCATACATTCCTCTCAAAACTTAAAATTTCCTTGTATGTTATTGTTGTTAGCCGCCCTGAGTCCTTCGGGAGATAGGGCGGCATATATGTCCCAATAATAAATAAATAAATAAATAAATAAATAAATAAATAAATAAATAAATAAATAAATAAATAAATAAACATCATCCTGGGTTACAGATCGTTAGATTGTCAAATTTGTGCACTAGACTTATAATACAGCAATCCAATTTATTACTTATAAATGTCCTTAAAGTAACAGCTTCAGGAAATATGATGTGATTCTATGAATTGAAGATGAAAACCAACTGCAGTCTCTTATCTTGCAGTATACCGAGTATGAGCTTCTGGTACGTCCTGCCCTTCTTCTTTGCCACTCATGAGATCAACCAGAATCCAAAGCTGCTACCCAACATCACCCTGGGCTACAGCATCTATGAGAACTTTTTCAATGCAAGGATAACATACGAGGTCATGATGGACTTGCTGTCTACAGGGCAGGAGAATGTCCCAAACTACAGTTGTGGAAGACCAAATAACCTTCTGGCTGTGCTTGAAGGGACTGATTTGGAGCTCTTTCCTTCCATTTCAACTATGCTGGGCATCTACAAAATTCCACAAGTAGGAATGAACACTGAAGCTAATTTCATTTTGTAAAGTCTAATGATAGTCTAAAAGGGGTCAGATCATAAATAAAATGATTTAGATGACAGAGCTTAAAGGACGCCTGAACTATTCTATTTTCATCAGGCGTTCAAATACCTTACTTCATTCTTACATCATTGTACATCTTGATTTTTTTAAAATATACACAGGTTACAAAGGGATTTTTCAACTGAACGAACCTCCACCCATAGCTCAAATGAAGTGCTGTCAATCATCCTTTGCATGAAATTTACATCCTCTTTTCCCACCCTTCTGCCTCTTCTCCCTGTCTTCTGGTCACTGCAGTCTTGGGACAAAAAAAAAAAACATCTTTTCACCCTTATTCCAACCAATTCCAAGCAAAATCTCTAAGGATTGGAATGAAAATAACATAGGCAAATGTTACCTTAAGAGAGTTTTTTTCCTATTTGCACCTAAAGAGAATGAAAATATACTCAGTTGACACTTTTCTTCCTGCTGCGTTCAAGTGACGTTTCATTTTCCCCAATCTATGTGTCAGTGCTACAAACATTGACATGTTTTTGCACTGACTATATAAGAGACAGCCTTTTGTTTAAACTGCTTCACTTTGAATCTTGAAGGGAGGGAAATTTTCAAACGGCTATTTTGAGAAGATAAGTATAGCCACATACAGAAGGGGAAGTGAAACTTCATATGTAAAACTAATTGGTGAACGTGATTCATGACGTGTAATTAAGGGAGGGAGATTATGCAGTATATGATGTATCAAGGGGAGAAGAGGTCAGATTCTGGCATCCCTCCATGAGTGCCGGTGTTTCATTTCATTATTAAGTCTTTTTAGATAAACAATGTTTCCATTTTGTTTGAACTGTCTCATTTATCCGAACCATGACACTATGATCAAAGCAAATCAAATGATATATTTTCAAAGCCTTTACAATAAAAGAGCACAGCAAAAAGAGAAACAGTGTAATTCAGCAATTTGTTATTGGGGAAAGGAAAAAAAGAATAGGACAAGAAAACAGCATATCTAATGAATAGTTCTGTGCAGTTGTATAACTTGGTGAATATAATTGACCAGCTGATAATGTGAGTAGTGGGTTAGGATCAGAAAAAAAAAACACCCTTAGAGGTAAGGGCTTATTTTTGTCCTTAAGAGCAAAGCAATCAACCATCTCCTCTGTTTCACCTTAGATCAACTATGGGGTCATCAGCCACATTCCAGAGCAGAAACACCATTTCCCTTTTTTCTACCGGGTGAGTCCAAAACAAGAACCTCCTCACTTGGCAATTGTCAAGTTGCTCCTGCATTTCCGATGGACGTGGATCGGCCTCGTTGCTCCGGACAATGAAAGCGGAGAAAAATTCAGAAGAACCTTTGTGTCAGAAGCCTTAAGGAAAGGTGTCTGTGTTGCCTTCTCAGAAAGCTTATCCATGGTTCTTAGAGCAGGGTGGTTAACGGACATCCTTGAATATTTTAGTGACACTAAAGTGAAAAGTATTGTTTGTCAGCTGGACTCTCAGTCCCCATTAATACTAGCAGTACTAATACAAAACATTGAAAAGACAAAAATCCTGTTTGAGGGAAAAGTATGGATTACTACAGCTTTGTCAGATTTAAATGTGAGATTATTTTACCGATTGGTTAATCTCCAGCATAACCATCTATTATTATCCTTCTCAACTAAGGCAAAGAAATGGACACAGTATTATGATTTTTATTCACATTATTCTGCTACAGGGAAGTTTGGGGAGGCAGCATTTCAGTGTTCTTATTCAAGCCCTTTGTTGTCTAAGAAAGTTTGGATCACATGCCTGGAAAAAGAGACCTGGGAAATCCCATCCCCAGATCTGGTTGCAAGAATCTTGTCTGAGGATGGCTCCAGTATTTCCACAACAATCCAGGTTGTGGCATCAGTCTCCAGTGCTGCCTTTTCCTCCCAAACGAGTAAGAGGAGGATGCCTTCTGGGGACCACCAGACACTCCAGATGGTTCAACCGTGGCATGTAATGCTTCTTCAATATTTTAATAATGGTTCCCTTTCAATTCTTACATGTTATCATAAAGATAAGCAGAGATGATGGGGATAAGCCAAGAACAATTGCTTGTTTTTAATATTTGTTCTGATGAGACATTTTAGAGAGAGAGAAACAGATAGATTGTGCTGCTGAATCTTCTAGATTAAGCCTGGTGTGCTGATTGAGGATGCTTGTGAGAATAGGTTATGATTTCTGAAGAGACTGGAAGGTTCTTTTCACAATTGCTGAATAAATAAGCAGTAGGATGGGACAATAACCATCATGTTCTACTGAACTTCCATCATTGTTGCACAACATGTTTGGGATCTGAGATTACCAATTTCATCAAGCAGAGCAGGCTAAAATAATAAACTAAAAAGATCTGTATGTGTGTGAGAGGGAGAGACAGACAGACATAGACAGAGAGACAGAAAGAGTGAAAAGAGCCTGGGAGAAACAATGGGAGTGGGAAAGAAAGAGAGGGAGAGAGGTAATTAGAGAGAAAAATAGAATCTTCCTACCACATTTGCATACAGAAGCGCTGCGATAAAGTACCTCTGTTTTGACTTAGTGCTCAAATGAGAATGTATACATTGCAAGGATGATTCTCCATGTCTTTTCAGCTCCATCCATTTCTAAGAAACTTCCAGATTTACAATTCTTCTGTAAATGATGTTTATTTGGATGAGTATGGAATTTCCACTGCTGACTTTAATATCATGGACTGGGCAGTATTTCCCAACAAATCTGCTGCTGGGGTGATAATTGGGAATATTGAAAAAGAAGTCTCTTCAGACATCAAGATCTCAGTCGATGAGAGCGCCATCATATGGCCAACATCTTTTAACAAGGTAACCAAGTCTGCCTCTATGTGGGTTTTATTGTTCACCTGTTCCTATCTATCCATGTGATTTTGTGGTTTATCAGTCTTTTAACTTATATGGAGAGTCACCACAGCTAAAAGGATAGGTTGAAGGAGACTATTTCTCCTGTTCCTATCAAAAGATCTATTTTTATGATAAGAGATATCCAGTTTGATGTCATAGCGATATAGATGTGGGGAGAGGAGAGCTCCATACCCCATAGCTGATTTCCTTCTGCCGGGCCAAAGGTTGCCCCGGAGAGGCGACAACAAAGGAGGAAACCCTCATTGATCATCGGCAAATGTCAGTTAGCCTATTTGATCCAAGGAAATCCCTCCAAACTGACAGAAGAAGGACAGACTGCATTCATGCAGTCTGTCCAAGAGCTACTGACAGCTGGGAAGGGTGAGGACTAGCCCTACGAGAGGATCAATAACAGCATGTCGTGGAACTGGGTGAGAAGATCCTGTTTCTAGCTATCATTTTTGAACACTATTCTCTGGAATACATAACAGGAAAATAATGGAAATGGAACACCAAAACATTTGCTTGATAGGAGATTTTAATACAATTGTTGATAGAAAATTAGATTAAAGAAGGAGCAAAGGAGGGAAAAAGGAAGAAAGACAGAATGGCAGAAGAAATTTCCATACAGGATACTTAGAGAGAAAGAAACCCTAAAAAGACCCAGTACACATTTTATTTGAATAGACATACAGTAAATCTTGGCCTAGAATTGATATGATATGGATGTCCCCTGAGCTAAGTAGTAATATATATGAGATTGAGGTAAAACCTAACATTTGGGCAGACCATAATACAATAAAGCTGACCCAGAAAGAGGTAAAGAAGAAATCAAGATGGAGTTTGAATCAATCCTTGTTAAAAGAGAAACACTTTGGAGAATTATCAATAAAGGAAATGGAATTTTTCTTTAAAAAAAATAAAAAGGAAGAGATTTAAATTCAGAATACATGGGACACAGCCAAAGTGTATTTTAGAGGATGAGCTATAACATATATGGCTAAAAAGAACAAAGAAAAAAAGAACAATTTACAGCACTAAGAGAAGAATTGAAGAAACTGGAATTAGAATTACAAATACATCAAGAAAAGAAAATTGTGAAAAGACAAATGGAGACAGTGAAACATAAATTAAATTTAATAGAGTCAGAAGAATTGGCTCTACAAATAAAAAGGGTAAAACAAAATGTTTTTGAAAATGCAAACAAGCCAGGAAGATGGTTGGCATATAAACTGAAAAAAGAAAGAGAGAAGAAACTGATAATAAACTACAAAATGAGAAGGGTGACTTACAATTCCAAACTGATGCAATTAAAAAAAGAAAGACTTTTATGAAAAATTATATAGAAGGAATTTCTCGAGAAAAAATTATACAATACTTTGAAAATGCAAACCTACCAAAAATACTAGAAAACCTAAAAATATATATCAAATGGAAAAATTACAATGATGGAAGTGATAAAAGCTATTAAAAAACCAGAAAAACGATAAAACCCCAGGACCGGATGGGCTACCCGCAGAGGTTTACAAATGTCTGCAAGATACATTAAGTCTACCAATGAAGGAAGTGTGTAACAAGGTATTATTAGAGGCCAAACTACCAAACCCATGGATGGAAGCAAGTATTACTTTAATATCAAGAGAAGATTCAGATTTGACACAGATAAAAAATTATAGTCCAAAATCATAATTAAATGTGGATTATAATTTTTTTGCCTCAATAATAGCAGAGAGATTGAAAAGATTCTTGACTGAAATTACTATTCTTAGATTAGCAAAAATGTTTAAAAATATGTCTAGCAAATGTTGGAAATGTAATCAAAATCCCGGTACATATTATCACTTATGGTGGACATGTGTAAAAGCAAAAAAAAATTTGGACTAAAATACATACTTGGTGAGAAAAGGTGTTAGGAAAACATGTAGATTTTAAACCTGAACTTTTTTTACTAGGCATAATGCCAGAAAAGTTTGATAAACAAAATGTATATTTAACATTACATGTATTAACCGCAGCAAGGATTGTGTTTGCACGGCACTGGAAAAATGAGATAACACCACCAAAGTAAGCAATAATTAAGAAAATATTGGACTGGGCAGAAATGGACAGACTCAGATTGAGAATCAAAGGAAAAGAAGATACAGAATACTTCCAAATATAGAACTTATTTTTTATCAATGATTGGAAAAGCGGGACAGAGAGTAAGAATTTAACCATTATGTCTAGGCAAAAATCAACCCAGACAACACATTGGAGCAGAGCCAGGCGTCTGCGACCATCCCTGCTTGAAGGAGAGACTATGAAAGGAAAAAAGCAGGCAGAGCAGTGCAAGAAGGAAAGATAAAGAGATGAAGAGGATTATTTTGTTTTACTCTCAAGCTTGATGGACTTTGCTTAAAACTTAAAGTGAAAGTGCGTCACAATTGTAAGTAAAAGATGGCGGCTAAACCTCCCCCTAGAGCTTTTCGGAGTGCTGGAAGTTCTCCGGTGCAACAACAATCATTACTGCAGGCGTTGCATTCTCCTGATGTACTGACATCGAAGGATCTGGAAAAACATACCCAGTTAATTTTGGAGTCAATAGGTGTTAAATTTCTACAGATGGAGGAGAAATTGGAGAAATTGGAGCAGAGAATGGAAGAAAGGATGGAGCAGAAACTTAGAGAGATGAAGGTAGACATTTTGTCCTCAGTGCAAAAAGTTGCTAAATGTGTGGAGATGCTGGATGATCAAGTGCAAGACTTAATTCAAAAGAATGTTTTATTAGAAGCAAAAGTATTGGAATTGGAAGATTTAAAAGACAAAATGGACAGTGAACAGAGTTTGGCCCAATTTTACCAGATGCAGTTTGCTGTGAGAATTAGAGGCCTAAAAGAGAATATTAAGGAAGATTTAAAGCAGCTGGTTTCTGAGGCTTTTGAGGGGGTATTGAACCATCCAGCATCTGAATTAAAACAAGGTATGGACAAAGTGTTTCGTGTGAATTCGTGGATTGCTAAACAGAGAAAGTTGCCTAGAGATGTGGTGGTTTATTTTGTAAAAAGGGAAATTAGAGATGAAGTTATACAAGCTGCCTATGATACCAAAGTTATGATTGCTGGTCAACAAGTTTTGGTTCTAAAAGAAATTCCTCCAAAGATTTTAAAGAGAAGGAAGGATTTTATATTCCTGGTGCAAGAGCTTAAGCAAAGAGATATAAGGTTCAGATGGGAGATTCCAGATGGGTTGAGCTTCATGTATGATGGCAAAAGGTACTGTTTGAGTAATGTGAAGCAAGCGCATGATTTTTACAACAATGTTTTGAAAGTAACCCCATCAACACTTTTGGAAGCTGCAGAGGGATCTGGAGAAGGAGAATGTCAAGAGGATGAAGATGGACAGATGGACGAGAAGGGTACAGGAGGAGATCAAGCTGCAACTCTTTTGGATGATCTTAGAGAACAGAGGGTGACGCGTGCTGCCTTAAAACGTTCAAAAAAGACTAAAAAATAAGACCAGTAGAAATCTATGGAATTTCCACAATACATTTATAGTTAAGTGGTAGTTGTGTTTTTAAAGGTTTTGGGATACTATGTGTGGTAACAGATTTTTTTTTCTAATTTGGAATTAATGGATAACTTACTATAGAGGAAGAGAAAGAAAGTTTTTTGGCTTAATGTGGGTTAATTTGGGTAAGAGCTATTTATTATAGCCTATTTTGGTTAGAGAGGTTAACAGGGATAGGGGTTTGTGATGTGTAAATGAGAGTATGTCTAGGTAATAGTGAATTGTGGAAGAACATAGATGGGAATAATGTTAGTTTTCTTTTATTTTAGTTTTTTATATATATTTAGTATTATTAAGGATTGGTTTACCCTATATAAGCTAGAGAGTGATGGATTTTAGAGTTTATAATTGTTAGTATATGATTGTTTATGATTGCCTTTTAGATATATACCTTGTATTTTGCTCTGGGAAGTCGGGGGGGGGGGAGGGGGGGAGGAGGGGAATTAGAGGGGGGGAGGTAGGGGAGGGAGGAGGGAGAGGGGGAGGGGGGGAGGTAGAGGGGAGGTAGGGAGGGGAGGAGGGAGGGGGAAGGGGGGTTGTTAAGGGAAAATTGTATTTTATAAAACTTTTCAATAAAAAAAAAAGAAAACTAATAGAATACTTTTTTAAAATATCTATTGCTTATGATGGGAATACCAACATTGTTGTGATGTAGAATGGAAAACATGTTTTTGGCTATCCCAAAGCTGTTTGTAGCATGTAAGGAAACCTAGGAGCATCACAAACCAATGAACTGGCCTTCGACACTGAGGGACTTACGGTAGGGCATTTTATTCAGTGGAATCTTTGGTGTTCTCTGAGCTTGTTTGTTTGTTTGCAGGTAATTTCACTGGTTAATTTCCCAACTAAGTAACATCATCAATGCCTGATGATAGCACTGATAATGTTATCTATTCAAGTGATGAAATATCTACAAACAGGCAGTCAAAACCAGAGAACATCAAGGAATTTACAATTCAACCCTGAGTTACACAGATTTTCTTCTATTGAATCATTCAATGTTTTTTCAGAACTGGAGTCTTCTTTGAGACTGAGTTGATAGTAAATTGAGATCTAAGAAATACATATTGTAAGAAGGCAGAGGAAATGTTGTGGCAGATGGTGTTCTAGCAATTGCTAAGACAAGACGAAGTAACCCTTTGCTTTCCATGCTTTGGACTAGACTTTCCACAGTTTTGTATCTTTGACCAGTTGGCTGAAGCTGACAGGATCTGAAGCCCAAATGCAGAATAATCCTAGGATAATGATGATTGGACTGGAGAGTCAGCAGCTCTTTCTGAACATTAAGGGAACTCTGAGATCATAGCCTGCTGAAATGAAATTGTTAGTGGAGAAATTTCACTGAAACAAACATATTTTAATTGTATGTGGGAAAAGATCTTGAAAGTACCCTCTTGAATTCATGAACCCACTTTGGTGCTCACTTCCATTTTTAGAAGTAATCCCCTCATTCATACATTTCTCTGATTTTTTTTTCTGTTCAGAAGGCCCCCTTTTCTAGGTGTACGGAACGTTGCCTCCCAGGATATACCAAGCTGATGAGAGAGGGAGAACCAGTTTGTTGCTATGACTGTTCTCCATGTATGGAAGGAAGCATCTCTGTGCAGGAAGGTAGGTAATTCAAGAACAAAGAAGCAGCACCAGTCTTTTATTCTAAGGATAATATGGTAGCAATAGAAATTGCAGTTAGACTTATTTACTGCTTCATAGTGCTTTACAGCATGCTCTAAGCAGTTTACAAAGTCAGCATATTGCCCCTCAACAATCTGGGTCCTCATTTTACTGACCTTGAAAGGATGGAAGACTGATTCAACCTTGAGCTGGTCAGTATCGAACTCCAGGCAGTGGGCAGAGTTAGCCTGCAATACTGCATTCTAATCACTGTACCACCACGGCTCTGGTATTAGCAAGATTTGTTCTCATATACCAATATACCATTAGATTCAAGAAACAGACTAAAAACACTGCAACAACTGTTCAGTGAAGGTAAAATTCACCATGGTGGATGTTTTCACAAGTTCCTGAAACAATAACAAGCAATCTTGAAAAATATTGAGAGACCTTAAGAAACATGACAGCATTTGAAACACCTATACAAAACAAACCTAACCTCAAATTCTAGTAAGATATTTTTTCTGGCAATTGCAAGAACAAATTTAGGAGAGAATTGGAAAAATAGATATTTTGTCAGTGATGTCAGATTGGGAGGTCACTTTGGAGAATAAGCAGCAATGTCACAAATACCTACAGCATTGATTCCTGGCAACATTAAGTCATGTGGACATGACCTCCCAGAATTCCTTGGGAGTCATGGAATTCAGGGAATTGGGGAATTCTGGCTGAGGAATTCTGGGAATTGAAGTGCACGTCTTAATGTTGTGTAGGTTGAGAAACACTGATCTACAGTATCTGTGATGAAGCTTAAGTAACTTTTTTTTTTAAAAAAAATAGGTCTCATATGTGGAACACATTGCACAGCAGGATATATTTAAAGCTTTAGAACATGACTTTTAATCAGAAAGTTGTGAGATGAATCAAAACTAATATCAGATGCCAGCAAGAATCTTTACACTTTAAAGTAAAACACAAACACAGAAACAAATAGATTATATGTGGAAGTGGTGTGTGTCTGTGTGTCTCTCTGTGTGTGTGTGTTTATCCTGCTCACAGCTTGGAGAAACAACAAAAGGGAAGAGAGGAATGTTTTCCATAAACATAATTATCTACTTTATTTATGCTTAGTAAGTAAGCATTTTCCCCTTGCATTTCATTATTCTAATCATATCATTTTTAAAAAAATAGAGAGAGAAAAAACTTCATTGCTCTATCTGCATCCTGCTTCTTGTCAGTTGGTCATGATGCGTGGAATACCATTGAATCACTATTTAAAAATTTGTTGTGTTTTCTAGATGTAGCCCAATGTGCAAAATGTCCACATGACCATCTCTCCAATGAGAAGCGGGATCAGTGTGTCCCCAAAGTTATAACTTTCCTGTCCTACAAAGAAAACCTAGGTCTCATCCTAGCTGTCTCTGCCCTATTTTTGTCTCTTATCACTGTCTTAGTTCTAGGAATTTTTATTAAATATCGAGAAACTCCCATAGTCAAAGCTAACAACCGTGATCTCACCTACATTCTTCTGATCTTTCTCTTGCTTTCCTTCTTGACTTCCCTTCTGTTCATTGGTCAACCCAAGAAAGTGACCTGCCTTCTTCGGCAAACTGCCTTCAGTGTTGTTTTCTCAGTTGCTGTGTCATCCTTGCTGGCCAAGACTATCATGGTGGTGATGGCATTTCTGGCCACAAAGCCAGGCAGCAAAATGAGGAAATGGCTGGGGAAATCTCTGGCCAATTTCATTATCTTCTCCTGCTCTGGTGTTCAGGTGGGCATCTGTTTCATATGGTTGGGAATCTTTCCCCCATTCCCAGATTCTGACTTATATTCCCAAAAAGGGCAGATTGTACTGCAATGCAATGAAGGTTCAGTCATCATGTTCTATTCTGCCCTTGGCTACTTGGGCTTTCTGGCTTCCATTTGTTTCTTGGTGGCTTTTCTAGCCCGAAAACTACCAGGGGCCTTCAACGAAGCCAAGTGGATCACCTTCAGCATGCTGCTCTTCTGCAGTGTTTGGGTTTCTTTTGTCCCTGCCTACCTGAGCACCAAAGGAAAATACATGGTGGCTGTGCAGATCTTCTCCATCCTGACCTCCAGCCTGGGCTTACTTGGCTGCATCTTTGTCCCCAAATGTTACATCATCATTCTAAGACCTGAGATGAACTTGAAGGAGAATCTAATAATGAAAAATAATAAGTGAACTTGATTGTAGCAGTTATATTTTATCCAAATTATTGCTAAGTTAAAATAAGACATTACAAACAGTTATTTTTTCAACGCTGCTAACATCGAATGCTATTGCTTGACAAGAGATAAAGAAGTAGCCATTTCTTATGTTAAACTTGTGTGTTGCTTCAAAAGGTTGGGTGGGGGCATGAGTAGAATTTCACCTTCAAGGCCATCTCTCTAAGTAAAGAAGATAAGACCTTGGCGGGTTTTCTAATGGAAGGGAAACTGATTCTTTAATTTAATTGGAGAATATGATTAATGACAAAATTAGAAAGGTGGAGAATTGTGTTTTAATATATTGTGCAAGGGGTGAAGATTTCAGATTCCAGCTTCCTTCGAAGAAGCATAAAGGACTTTTAAGGTAAACAATGCCTCAAGTCAGTTGAAAAGCCCACACGTCAGAAATTTGACATATTTGTTCAAAGACTTTTTCTTCCTCCCATGTGATTAATCTTACTATCAATAAATAGCATAGTGAAGTTTGTTGATGTTTCCTCCACCAATTTAAAATCATGTTATTTGTCTTCTAATCTACATTTCTTCAATATCCATTCAATGTACGAGATGAATAAAGAAAGGAATGTACAGTGTTGTCACATTTCTTTACTGATCTGGAAACATACTGTTTAACTTTGTTTTGTTCAGAATCTGGCTTCGAGTCCTTGTGTAAATTTTTTAAAAGGACAAAGAGATATTGTCAGATTGTCAGTTCTCAAAAACATTCCATAGCTCAACATAATTTCTTTTAATTATTCATTTATTTTAAAAGATTTGTAATGCCTCCTATCTTGAGATATATTTTATGTTTTATAATCTTCAAAAGCCATGATCTTAACAAGTATTGTTGTTTTCCATTTATCTAATCAGGAAGTGACATCTGCTTTGCATACTTACGTTTACGTTTACGTTTACGTTTACGTTTTATTTAATTTATATACCGCCCTTCTCCCTGGGGACTCAGGGCGGTTCACAGGGCATATAAATAAAAATACAATACTATACAAAAGTTAAAACAAAGATTAAATCAATGCCCAATTAAAAAACAATAATACAATCTAAAATGACAATTTAAAACCCAGCTCCCCCATTAGGCCAGACCGGCCAATTCAAACAAATGGGTCTTCAGACCACGACGGAAAGTTCGGAGGTCCGATGCCGTCCGGAGCTCCACCGGCAGTTGGTTCCACAAAGCCGGGGCACCCACAGAGAAGGCTCTCCCCCTGGGGGCCGCCAGTCGGCATTCCCTGACCGGAGGCACCCTGAGGAGGCCCTCTCTGTGGGAACGCACAGGGCGGAGGGGAGTTGAAGCCGGCAGCAGGTGGTCCCCGAGGTACCCCGGACCCATGCCATGTAGGGACTTAAAGATCATAACCAAGACCTTGAACCTCACCCGGAAGACAACTGGTAACCAATGCAGCTCACGGAGCAAAGGTGTAACATGGGAGTACCGGGAAACTCCCAAGACAACTCTCGCGGCCGCATTCTGTACCAGTTGGAGCCTCCGAGTGGTCTTCAAGGGAAGCCCCATGTAGAGAGCATTACAGTAGTCAAGGCGAGAGGTCACGAGCGCATGAGTGACCGTGCACAGGGCATCCCGGTCCAGATAGGGCCGCAACTGGCGCACCAGGCGAACCTGGGCAAAAGCCCCCCTAGTCACGGCCACTACATGATCTTCAAGGGTAAGCCGTGAATCTAGGAGGACTCCCAAGTTGCGAGCCCTATCCACGGGGGGTAAGAGCTCACCCCCCATAGAAAGAGATGGAACATTTTGAATGTCCCGGGATGCCGGAATGCACAGCCACTCAGTCTTGTCAGGGTTGAGCTGAAGTCTGTTCCTCCCCATCCAGACCCGAACCGCCTCCAGGCAACGGGACATCACAGCGAGGGCATCACTGGGGTGGTTTGGGGTCGAAAAGAAAAGTTGGGTATCATCGGCATATTGATGATACCCAACTCCAAAACCACGAATGATCTCACCCAGCGGTTTCATGTAGATGTTGAACAGGAGAGGCGAGAGGACCGACCCCTGAGGAACTCCACAAATGAGAGACCTAGGGGCCGATCTCTGCCCCCCTGCCAACACCGACTGCGAACGTCCCAGGAGATAGGAGGAGAACCACCGAAGAACCGTGCCTCCCACTCCCAATCCCCTGAGACGCCGCAGCAAGATACCATGGTCGATGGTATCGAAAGCCGCCGAGAGGTCTAATAGGACTAGGACAGAGGAATATCCCCTGTCCCGAGCCCTCCAGAGATCATTCACCAGAGCGACCAATGCCATCTCCGTGCTGTACCCGGGCCTGAAACCCGATTGGTAGGGGTCCAGATAATCCGCTTCATCCAGGACCAGAGGGAGCTGATGCGCCACCACACTCTCAACAACCTTCGCAAGAAAGCGAAGGTTGGAGACTGGACGAAAGTTGTTCAATACAGCTGGGTCCAAGGCAGGCTTCTTGAGGAGAGGTCTCACCACCGCCTCCTTCAAGACGGTGGGGAAATAACCCTCACTCAAAGAAGCAGATATAACCGCCTGGAGCCAGCCTCGTGTCCTCTCCCTAGCTGCATAAACCAGCCAGGAAGGGCACGGATCCAACAAACATGTGGAGGAGCTCAGCCTCCCCATAATCCTGTCCACTTCATCAGGGGTCACAGAATCAAACTCTTCCCAGATAACATTGACAAGACCGTCCGTGTCCTGATCGCCTGACTCTGCCCAGCTGGAGTCCAAACCGGTCCGAATCCGAGCGACTTAATTTATCTGTCCAATTTCTATCCACCCTCTTTCTCCTGTCTCTCCAAATTTTAAGCTGGACCAGCCAAATGCATTTCGCTCAGTGTTCTAGTCCCTAACAGCAGCATGAAAATATGAGTCTCACTCAGGATTGTAGTTCCGAAGAGCAGAATGAGGATATAAGTCTCCCTCAGGGTTCTAGTCCCTAACATCTACATACTAGGCTGGCCCAGAGGGACTCTTTTCTCTAAAATCAGCAAGCAGGTCACTTCATCAGCCCTAATGACAACTGAACTGACCTTCAAAAATAAAAACGGAATTGCTTTTTTTCCTTTTACTGACTACAAAGGTTGGCTCACAGAAGCAAAATAGCAAAAACGCCAAGCAAATAAAATGCAGGTCCCACAAGTTTTTGAAACCAATTTAGAGATGTTTTATCAAGAAAATTTGCTCATTAGATAAGATACAAATCTCTTGCCAATGAAAACAATGACGAAAAAACCCAGAGCCAGGAAACTACAAACCAATCAGTCTGGTATCAATACCTGAGAAAGTCGTGGAAAAGATAATCAAAAATAGATCTGTGAATATCTCAAGGCAAATAAAGTTATAACTGGGAGCCAACCTGGGCTTGTTAAAAACAGTTCATGACAAACCAAGTTAATTTCTTTTTTTGACAAAGTGACTAAATTAGTAGACCAACAAAATTCTATGGACATAGTATACTTAGATTTCAGGAAGGCACTTGGCAAAGTAGACCATAACCTATTTCTTAGTGAACTAGAAAAATATGGGACAGACATCATCATCACCAGATGGATTTGTAACTGGCTGATAAACAGATCAATGAGTAATCCTTAATGATACTATGGCTACATGAAGTGAAGTAAGCAGTGAAGAACCACAACTATCCTTCTTAGGTACACTACTCATCAATATTTTCATAAATGACTTAGATGAGGGAGTAGAAGGAAGGGAATAAACTGGCAGGAATAGCAACATCCCAGAAGACATATGCAGGATCCAAAAGGATCTTGACAGACTTGAGCAATGGGCTTTCTTCAACAAAGTGAAATTTAATGTGGAAAAAAGCAAGGTTTTACACTTAGGCAAGAAAAACAACAGATAGCTGTGAGAGGGACCTTGGAGTCCTCATGGACAATCACTTAAACATGAGCCAGCAGTGTGTGGCAGCAGCCAAAAATGCTAATACAATCCTTGGTTGTGTAAACAGAGGCATAGAATCAAAATCACATGAAATATTAGCAGCGCTTTATAAAGCCTTAGTAAGGCCACACCTGGAATACTCCAACCAGTTTTGGTTGCTACGTTACAAAACAGATGTTGAGACTTTGGAAAAAGTACAAAGAAGAGCAACTAAGATGTTTAAAGGCCTGGAGACTAAAACATATGAAGAACGGTTGCAGGATTTGGATATGGCCAGTCTAGAAAAAAGAAAGGCTTGGGGTAACATGATAGCAGTATTCCATTATTTGAGGGGCTCCCAGAAAGATGAGGGGGTGATCTTATTTTCCAAAGCGCCAGAAGACAAGACAAGAAAGAGTGGATGGAAACTAATCAAGGATAGAAGCCACCTAGAAGTAAGGAGAATGTTACTAATGGTGAGAGCAACCAACCAATGGAACATCTTGCCTTCAGAAATTGTGGGTGCTCCATCACTGAAAGTTTTCAAAAAAGAGCCTGGACAACCATTTATCTTAAATTATAGAGGGTCTCTTGTCTGAGCAGGAGGTTGGATGAGAAGATCCAATTATATTATTTTATGTTCTATATTCTTAGTTTCTTTGAGTGAGGTATATGGAAATTCACAAAGGGAGAAATGAGACAAAGAATTCCCCTGGTGCTCTGTACTTGCAAATGACAAGAGCACTGATTCAGTAGAGGAAAGTGATAAATTTTGGGGGAGAGGGAAATTCATTCCCACTCTCTCAATTGGCCTAGACTAGAAAGAGTGCAGAGAAGAGCAACAAAGATAATTAGGAGAATGGAGGCTAAAATGTATATTCAGAAGTGTTGCTGGAATTGGATATGTCTAGTTTAATGAAAAGAAGGACTAAGGGTGACCTGATAGCAATATTCCAAAATCTAAGGGGTTGCTATTCAGTTATTGTATGGACCAGGTTTGATCTACCACATCCAACCCAAGCCTACCAGAAGTCATCTACAAGCATGATCAATGGTGTCTTGTACTGTATTCTGGCCTCAACCATGACTGCCATGGATCCATAATCTATTTCTTCCAGAGCATTTTAAAGCTGTAGATGTCAAGGTTCTGACTGACGAAGCCAACAAAAACACAGCCGAGATTATCCAATTCTAATGCTAAACTTTACTGAGCACATAATTTTGACACAGGTGAAAGGAAAAAAAGCTCGATTTAATTGGTGCTTAAATCAGTATATAATAATAATAATAATAATAATAATAATAATAATAATAATAATAATAATAATAATAATAATAATAATAATAATAATAATAATAATAATAAGTAGTTGGAAGGGACCTTGGAGGTCATCTAGTCCAACCCCATGCTCAGGCAGGAAACCCTACACCATTTCAAACAAATGGCTGTCCAGTCTCTTCTTAAAAACTTCCAGTGTTGGAGCATTCACCACTTCTGGAGGCAGGTTGCTTCACTGGTTAGTTGTTCTAACTGTCAGGAAGTTTCTCCTTAGTTCTAGGTTGCTTCTCTCCTTGACTAGTTTCCATCCGTTGCTTCTTGTCCTGCTTTCAGGTGCTTTGGAGAATAGCTTGGCTCCCTCTTTTTTGTGGCAGCCCTTGAGATATTGGAACACTGCTATCATGTCACCCCTCACACTTCTCTTCGTTAAACTACACATACCCAATTCCAGCAACCGTTCCCTATATGTTTTAGCCTCCAGTCCCCCAATCATCTTTGTTGCTCTTCTCTGTACTCTTTCTAGAGTCTCAACATCTTTTTTACATCGTGGTGACCAAAACTGGATGCAGTATTCCAGGTGTGCCCTTACCAAGGCATTGTAAAGTGGTATTAGTACTTCACGTGATCTTGATTCTATCCCTCTGTTAATGCAGCCTAGCACTGTGTTGGCTTTTTTGGCAGCTGCAGCACACTCTTGGCTCATGTTGAAGTGATTGTCCACTAGGACTCCGAGATCTCTCTCACAGTTACTACTATTGAGCAAGGTACCACCTATACTATACCTGTGCATTTGATTTTTCCTGCCTAAATGTAGAACCTTACTTTTTTCACAATTGAATTTCATTTTGTTAGATAGTGCCCAGTGTTCGAGTCTGTCCAGATCCTCCTGTATCTTAAACCTATCTTCTGGAGTGTTGGCTATTCCTACCAGCTTGGTGTCGTCTGCAAATTTGATGAGTTCCCCATCTATACCCTCATCCAAATCGTTGATGAAGATGTTGAAGAGCACTGGGCCCAGAACAGAGCCCTGGGGCACCCCACTACCCACTTCCTTCCATGTAGATGCAGTTCCATTGAGGACCACACGCTGAGTACGGCCTGTCAGCCAGGTACGAATCCATCTGGTGGTGATGCTATCTAACCCACATTTTTCTATCTTATCAAGTAGTAGCTTGTGATCTACTTTATCAAATGCCTTACTGAAGTCCAAGTAAATTATATCTACAGCATTCCTCTGGTCCACTAATTGTGTCACTTGGTCAAAGAATGTAATAAGATTTGTCTGGCACGATCTGTTTTTGACTAACCCATGTTGACTTTTAGTGATGACTTTGTTTGTATCAAGGTGTTCGCTGATTTGTTGTCTGATTATCTTTTCCAGATATGTGGTTGCCAGTCCCAATTCTTTCAGGCAACCCAGAAGCATAGCATAATTGATGGCATTAAAAGCTAGACTCTAAAGTTAAATCATGATTGAATATTGAAAGCCTGGGAGAGATGCAGCAGAGGCAAGATGAATACCCCACCAGAGATTCAGGGTCCACCAGTGGCACAATCAGTACTTTCTCTGTGCTGTGACTCAATGAGAAACCCAAATATAAAAGGACCAGATATTCTCCTTCCCCCAGAGTACTCATTGCACAGTACGTTTCTTGAATAACAGGATTAAGAAATACCCTGAGTTGTTGTTTTGATGATTAAATTGGAAATACACCCATAAGTCAAGTAAAGTTTTCCACCTCATGCAGAGTAGTAAATGAGGTCATACAGAGAATCGACTGTGATTCTCAAATCCCTGTCTAATTATCAAAATCAGAATGATTACTTCATCTTCCACTAAAGCCTAGGGGACTTTTCCCACCCAAGGTTATTTTGAAACAAGGTAGATGTTAGTAACCCACATCAATGGATTTCACAAATATTTATTAATTCTTATAAAAATCTGAAGCTCTGGTCCACGAGGAGCTCAAGGATGATGAAGAACACACGGTGAGACTCCTGTCGGCACAAATGTACAGGTCTGACTTTTAATGCTGCCCCTTTAATGTGCCAGATTAAAGTTTATCTTGCTTGATCAAGTCAGTGGATCTGTGTTCTTTTGCAAGAGAACTGTGCTTCTCCTTAGACAGCTTTTTAGCGAAGGTTGTTGAGAGTGTGGTGGCGCATCAGCTTCCTCTGTTCCTGGAGGAAACTGATTATCTTGACCCGTACCAATCGGGTTTCAGGCCGAAATCCTGGACTATTTGGATATTCGAGCTGGAGGTTGACAGGAGCAGCCATAGGCTGGGCCTCTCAGCATCTATTAACACTGATTAGAACCAGCCATGGAGAAAGGAAACAAAAAAGTAAATCACTATGCTGCCCAGTCCCAAATCCCACAGCTAACCTAAAAGGATGCCATGGTTAATGATATTGAAAGCCAGTGAGTGGTTTTATTCCTTGAATTTAGGAAAAAGAAGTCCTGATCCACATGAGGGCAGAATGAGGGAGATTCATATTATTCCTACTTATTAGTTAAAAACGGATAAAAATGACAAAACCAAACTGCAAAAATGGAGTGCATGAACACACAATTAAATCTCTGAATTTATTACAACATGAGGGAAACAGGATGGACTCTATTCCATGTGAAATGGTTTTTAGCAGCACTCAGATCTAAGCTGTTCCTTTACCATATCAATCAATCAACTTCCTCTGCTACTGTCAACCACCAGGGAAATCTGGAGATTTATTGCAAGCTTAAAGTCTCGACAAATATCTAAGCTGCTTAAGGTCGATGGAAATAAGTGGGAATTAAGTAGGCATTTAAGGTGGGCTGGACTTAGAACTCTTGTAGAGATGCAGGAACTCATGACTTATGATGTGTTTGACCCCTTCCTTGAGTTCAGCCTGGTCATCTCCTGTATCTACTCCTACCAATACTCAGGTGACCAGAAACTCTGTAACACTGAATCAGATGTTATTAGATAGTCATTGTCATCTCTGCCAAGGCAAAAAAAGTCCTCACATGGACATGCTGCTTCCACTAACATCCAGTCAGAAGTTGGGGCCAGTTTCTCCATATCCTCTGTGCTTCTTTGTCTTCAATAACTGATTGGTGGTGCCCACAACCCACACCAAATGCTACCAATAGTTTGACAGAATTAAAGGTCAAAGGAACAGCAAGGGACATCAATTAAAATATGAACATCAATTGAGAAGAAACAAAGCATGATTCATAAGGAGACACTGAGAAAAAGATCCATCATCATTGGCAACAGATGTTCATCTCATGTAAAAACTAGATCATGAAAGATTCCCAGTGCCAGTTTATCTATATTGGTTTCAGAAAACATGTATATTAGCTATGTGATTTTAATGTAATTATTTCACAGAATATTAATTCTGAAGATTACTTTGACAGTTTCATTGCAGGTAATCACTGCTTAATGACAGTAATTGGGCCATTATTTCAGTCACTAAGTGATGCAGCCATAAAGCTGATGTCATATATTGCATCACTTAGTGGCACCAATCCTAACAGTTAAAATTGCTCTTGTTAAAATAGAATTATGGATCATTAAGAAAAGACACCACATCATAGGAGCTTGATGTTTCTGTCCAACTTCCCACAAACAAACTCAATGGGGAAGTTCCTTAGGCAAAAAAGTAATATGGAACAACTTGTCAGCTTCCCTGCCTGCTTATTGATTTTGGTTATGAGAAGCTAGCAGGGAAGCTTGCAAATGGTGATCACATGACTATAGGATGCTGCAACCGTCATGAAAGCCAGTTGTCAGCGTCCTGATCACAATCATGTCACTTTGGGAGTACTTAGATGACTTTAACTTTTAGGACTACTTGTCCAGCACCAGTGGCGTAGCGTGGGGGGTGCAGGGGGGGGCCGGCCGCACCGGGCGCAGCATCTGGGGGGGCGCATTAGATGCATTTTACTTTAATTACATCAGTATTTTCATAACAAACAATACATGTGCTTAGGGGGTAAGGGTTTCTTTAACTAATCTAGTGGAAGAGACTCGAGTGCTAAAATCCACGGGTTAGGGGGCGCAAATTACTTGCCTTGCCCCGGGTGCTGACAACCAACGCTACGCCACTGTTCAGCACTGATCTAAATTTGAACAGTCGTTGTATGAATGGTCATTATCCAAAGACTACATGTAATTAGCGATTATAACTCATAACTCACATTGATGGACAAAGATTGTTTAAAACACCTAAAAAGGAGATTACTTACAAGGGATAATGTTTTATATCTGTAAGCTGTAGAAAGATAGTTTCTAAAATCAGGAGCCTGCATAGTTTTTCATCATTAGGTGCTCCTTAGTGTTCATATCAGGTCTCAGAATAATGATGTAGCATTTGGGGATAAAGATGCAGCCCAGTAAACCCAGGCTGGAGGCCAGGATGGAGAAGACCTGCACGGCTACCATGTATTTCCCTTTGGTGCTTAGGTAGGTGGGGACAAAGGAGATCCAAACACTGCAGAAAATCAGCATGCTGAAGGTGATCCACTTGGCTTCATTGAAAGTCCCTGGGAGTTTTCTGGCTAGAAAAGCTGCTATGAAGCAGATGGTAGCCAGAAACCCCATGTAGCTAAGGGCACTGTAGAACATTGCAACTGAGCCTTCATTACACTGCAGAATGATGTGTCCTGGTTGGGAATGCAGGTCAAAATCTGGGAATGCAGGAGAAATTCCTAGCCATATAAGGCAGATGCCCACCTGAACCCCAGAACAGGACAAGACAATAGAGATAGCCAAACTCTTTCCCAGCCATTTCCTCATCCTGCTGCCTGGCTTTGTGGCCAGAAATGCCACCACTACCATGATAGTCTTGGCCAGCAATGAAGAGATGGCAACTGAAAAAATAATACTGAAGATGGTTTGTCGAAGAAGACAGGTAACTTTCTTAGGTTGACCCATAAATAGAAGGGAGGTCAGGAAGGAAAGCAGGAGGGTGATTAAGAGTGTGTAGGTGAGGTCCCGGTTATTGGCTTTAACTATGGGGGTTTCTTGGTACTTAATGAAAATTCCCAGAACAAAGGCAGTAATTATGGATAAGGCAAAGGCAAAGAGAATCAGGATGAGACCCAAATTTTCTTGATAGGACAGGAAAATTATAACCTTGGGAATACATTGATTCCGCTTCTTGTTGGAATACTGATCATCTGGACACTTTTCACAATGGGCTGCATCTGAAAAATATTATTTAGCATGTGTCTATTTCAGCTATAGGATTATAGCAAATGCAAATGAAATCAATTATTAGTGCAAAACATAAAACATGTTTTCAAAAATGATGGTGTGACAGACTACATTGACAGAAGTGGAGAACATATTGGAAAATACATATCACTACACTTAGTCAAATTTAAGTAGGAAATGTGAGAAAATATATTAATAAAGCATAAATCCTTCATAAATCCTTTTCATCTTCTCTACTGCTCACTCTTATTGATATTATATTATATTAGTACTGTGTTGCTTTGCATGTACATTGAGTGCTTCTGCACCAGACTCAAATTGTGATTCTCTTCTCTTCTCTTCTATTCTGTTCCATTCTGTTCCATTCCACTCCACTCCACTCCACTCCTCTCCACTCCACTCCACTCCACTCCACTCCACTCCACTCCATTCCATTCCATTCCATTCCATTCCATTCCATTCCATTCTATTCTATTCTATTCTATTCTATTCTATTCTATTCTATTCTATTCTATTCTATTCTATTCTATTCTATTCTATTCTATTCTATTCTATTCTATTCTATTCTATTCTATTCTATTCTATTCTATTCTAAATGATCTTTAAGTAATAGTAAAAATGGAGCTGAATATAACCTATTATTATGGGTTGCATCAGAAATACTCGAATTTACAATTTTGGCTTTCATTAACTAAATTGTTGTTGGAATACAATTGTTGTCTTGTTACACTGCATATTTCATAATGGCAAAGAATGCACTCTGTACTCTTATAACAAGCCTGCTCACTTGATTGTTCCAACAAAAAGTTTTTGTATATTGATTGAAATGTTATTAGTTGGAATTACTTAATATCTCCATTTCATGTTCATTATGGAGTGCGCCTCTTAGGACATCAAGTCTGACCTGGGACTTCATAAACAACATGTTTTCTGGGTCCATTTTTTACTTAATAACACACATTAAATTCCTAATCTCTACCCATTTTTTTCTGGCCAAAATATACTACACCCCAAATTTAAAATTATTCTATATCTTCTTTTGCTTTATCCTTCAATATCAATCTGTCCATTTCTCCACAGTCCGGTGTTTTCTTGATCATCTCTTCTTCAGGTAATGTTTCTTCATTTTTGCCAACACAATTCTTACTGTTAACAATACATCCAATATTAAGTATATATTTTCTCATAATATTTTTCTAATATTATACCTAATAAAAATAATTCAAATTTCTAACATCTTTTCTAACCACCTCCTTTCTCAATTGTATTTGCAATTGATGCCATCTAATTAAATCAATACCCTGTTCTTCCAACTCTTATTTCAAATTTGGTTTTCCTTCAGTATTCAAAATATCTTCGTAGGTTACAGTTTTCTCAAAGTTGACTAAGTTTGGGTGGGCAAACACTTCCCTTGTTAAGAGTCATCCTGATATTTTCATATTTCCCATACCATAGAAAGGTGTGCCATCCTAATTGTAAATCATATCTTTCTAAATATAAGGATCTTTTAGGATCTAAGGGTTATCTGTTTCTTTTAGCTATATTCAAACACATGTTTGGTATATAGAGCCCCATCTAGTAGGTCAAGACCTCAATTTTCTTTAATCTAACTCTAGCTTTCCTCCTTTGCCAAATAAATTTCCAAATCTGTGCCTTCAGGTTGTCAAAGAATTTTTCTTCTATTTTTATGGGGACTGTTTAAAAAAGGGAAAAACATTTAGGTAAGATATTTTTGAGGAGGGGCTCAGCCCATTTATATCCATTAGAAGGCTCCAACTTTCCTTCTTCCTCCATTTTTCTTTTCATTTCTTGTTTTCCAATTTCTAACATTTCTCCTAAAAACTCTGTGATGTCTTCTTACTTATCTTCTGGTATGTTCTAAAATCTTGAAGGATGGGATGCCTTTTCCATTTCCAGTATTGCCACTGAGTCTTCCAGGTTTTTCTTTGACTGCACCAATCTATGTATTTCTTCCTTTATGTCCTCTGTCTTTGAATCAGTTTCCTCTGGTTTGTCTTCCATTGTCTGAGTTCCTTGTTCATTCTTTATAGTCTTTTCTGAAGGTTTTCTAATTGTGAGTTTAATTTAAAAACGTGCTCACTTATCTTATCCAGCTTCCTTATAGTCTCATCATAGTTTCTTCTTAAATCTTCTTCGTGTGAAACGATTGTCTCTTGAATTAATTGCAGTGCAAATTGCATTTCCTTCTGAAAATTGTTAGTTTTTTCTCTCTGATATACCAGGCTGGGGGCATCAGAGGCAAATACTGGGAGAGGGTTTTTTTTTTTACCAATTTTTAGTTAGGTGTGGAGCACTCATTTTGTTCCCACCCTCCAAGTATTCTGTCAAATCTATTCTATTCCCCAAATGCTAGCCTTACCGAACACAACCAATCTCATAGTCAATGCAACAATATACTAGTTAAATTTAAATTTAAGATATATCTCATATAGTTCTTATAGACTTTGTCTGTAGCCTTTATAGTCCAATAAGTTCCAAAATACAGGACTGCAACCAAAAGTAATGTTTTTATAACAGTTCTTTTGTTATCAGTTAATCGATGATTGTAATCCAGAATGTACAACTACTCTACAATGAGTCCATAAGTCTCCCCCCAGACAAAAGTAATCAAAAGGGAATTTTTTCGTTTCTCTCTAAATAATTCTTAATGTCAAAAGTTAACGTTCAGTCTATGTTTGTAATCCAAGCGGGTCAGCAAGTTTCAAAACAGTTGTCAAAGCTATGTCTTTATATTACTTCCACTTTGCTATTATGTACTTTTCTGTTTTTGTCCCCCCAAAAGAATTGAGCTGCTGCTTTCATTTATCTAGTAGGATAGGGCAAAAATCCCTTTCCTTCTTGCATTTTGTGACTTTCTTGCTTTTTTGGAATTTGTCTTTTCCAGGGATTCATCTATTAAAATAGTAGAGAAATGATCAGTGTTCTCACCTGGCTCCAAACACGCTGTTTACGATCTGCTAATTAGTGCTTTCTTTCTTCAGTTGTCAGTAGCTTAGGCTAGCCACAGGAATGTCTTTCCCCTGCCACTTTGGAAGGTTTTCCTCAGATCAAACAGATTGACCACTGTCTTTCTGTGATCAACGAGGATCCCCTCCTTCTTTATCATCTCTCCGGGGCAACTTTAGACCCCTTTAGGGCAGGGTGAAATCAGGCATGGGGAGTGGAGCCCCACTTTCCCTCACCTGTGTTACCATGACGTCAAATCAGAAGTCCAAGATTGTCTTCTTTCCTGACATCAGATAAGAAGATAGCAATCTGAGAGATTTCAGCAGTTTTTTTATTATTTAATAGCCAAATCATCCTGCAAAATTGAGTAATAGTAACCAATCCTTGTGGAACCCTTCAAGAAAATTCAGTTTTTCTTACTTTGTAGAACTATATATACACTATGCTAGTACTTAGGCGTACAAATAGTGCGGGGGGGGGGTACCTTTATCAAATGTTGATAGAAATGCAAGAGTTTATCTGGTTTTTTCCCCAAAGCTACTTACCTTCTTGCTCAGAGAATGTTCCTTCCATACACAGAGAACAGTCATAGCAACAAACTGGTGCTCCCTCAGTCATAACCTTGGCATGTCCAAGCTGACAACTTTCTGTACATCTAGAAGAAGGCATTATCTAAACATAAAAATAAAGATCAGTCAGAGCAACATATGAATTATATGGGTTTATTTCAATGAACTGGTTTCTGGAAGCCAAGAAGCACATGGAGCAGAATCGGCCATGGAATAGTGGCATAGCAATTATTGATGGATACCCCCATCTTCTTTCCTTTCTATCTGTTGGAGGTACCATCTAACATGGATCTTTATGGAATAAGACTCTCAACAGAAGTGGCAAATGAAATTTGATTCTCTTTCTTTGTTAATCTTTACTGTCAGTTCAAAAATATTGTGTTCTACATTCTGAAGAAAAGTGGTTCAATTGCAAAACGTGCTTGTCCTTATTGCACGTGTGGAAGGCTATATCTACTTTCTCTCTTCTTTTTTTGGTGAGTCTGTGGGGGGAGGAAACTTCCAAATTTTGGCTTTATTTATTGCTGCAAGAGTCTCTATGTTTCTCTCCTGTAGCTGAACATTGTATCATCATATATAAATGATTTGTTTTTCAACTGACTTCATTTCCTCCACCACATTTTCAACTTGATATCTTTCTCTTGTGCAATTCAGTGGGCTATTCTCTTGAAACTTTGTTTATTGTCTTATTGAAAATAAGATTGTTTCATAGTTTATTCATTATGAAATCATATTGCAATTTAATAATGTAGACTGTAAAGGCACCAACATAATTGGTGATGTAGCAGTTTCCAATTTGTGGAAAACTACTGAAAAACCTCTAAAGATATAGAATATCTTATGAACTATAGCAGGTTTAGGTTTCCTTATTTGGTTGGACTAACATCAATAAGAATTATTTTGGATCAGAAAATGTGGGAAGATAAATAGGAGATCTCAAATCAAGCAGCTTCACCTACTTGACCAAATGATATTGGCCACAGGATGGCACTCTGATTGATGGACACCTTGACTTCAGAGGAGGCATCTCTTTCTACACTCCCAACTTTCAGCCAAGGAATAGAATTGTTGGAAAATGGTTTCCAGTTCACAATGTCAAAGTCAGCAGTAGGAATTCCATTTTCATCCAAATAAATCCCATCTTTGGAAGTGTTATGAAGCTGAAAGTTTCTCAGAAACCAATGAAGCTCCAAAGACATAGAAAAATCACATTATTGACACATCAGCTGAACCCACACTGACAACATAATCATAACTAAACAAATCTCCTCTAGATATGGAAATCCTTCACAGCTCACCCAAAATCAAACATGCCAACAATTAACGACACTAAAAGAATTAAAGGATTACCATATACTGTGGGTGAGAAATTTATATTTCCTCCTTGGATCTCCAGAAGTTTCTTGGAGCAAATACACCGGCTGGCATATCCACAAAAATCACAAATAAAGGACCTACTTCCCTATCAATATTGCTGCCTCTATATATCAAGGGATGGCCACCTTCAAGCCTATGCATGTCTGTTTCATTATTTGGCTTTTTGAAATTAACTTTGAACAATTGTCCCTGTCCTCCATTTGGTGACCCAGCTCAGGTTTGACCAAAAATTCTTTTAACAACATGTAATAAACTGTTGTTAATGAACTATAAGTAAACTGAATCTTGATGGAGATCTAGATTTGTATTTCAGCTACCTAATTTGAGGATTGCTGATTTGAGGATTGCTGAAGTATCCCAAAGCTCATTTAATTTGCAAGTGAGAGAAATTGCTTTGTCATTGTTGAGGGAGTTTCTGTCATTATAGCATCCTAAACCAGCACAAGTAGTTTCAGTTTGGAGGAGTTATTCCAATAATGTCTGTCACTCTAAAATACTATAAACTGGGCAAGTGCTATTTGGAATATCAAATCCCTCCCATTGTCCAATTTAATATGTAGGAAATGAATGGGAACATCAGTGGAACCTCAAAGGAGAAGTCTTACCTGCCATGGCTGTATAAACTGGAGTGACTGATGGTCTCCAACCTGCATTTTCCTATTATTCAAATAGAAGGAAGAGACAGCATTAAGGATCAAGGCCACAGCTTGGATTGCTTTGGAAATACTAGAGCCATCTTCAGTCATCCTTCCTGCAAGCACATCATGGGGTGGTAATAATCTCTTCTTTCTTTCTGTGCATCTTTCCCAAATTTTCTTAGACAACACAGTTCTTGAAAAGGAACAGTGGAATGTGTCCTTTACAAACCGATCCTCAATAGAGGAATATGAATTAGAGTTATGATACTGTCTTCTGCTTGTTTGAGTGAGAAAGGAAAACAAAGCATGTTTACGTTGGAGATCAAGATTTTTGGAAAACATTCTTCCATTCAAATGTGACAAAACTGTTGCAATCCATACTTTCCCCCCAATGAATGTATTCTTCCTTTCACTAACATTTATTATTGATAATAGCATTGCTGTGGCCTGAAAATCCAATTGAAAAACTATAATTTTTACTTCAGTGTTGATAAGAAGATCTACTATCTTCCTTTTTTCTTCCTCAAACATATCTCCAGTACGTATATCCACATTTGTTGCTGGCATGACCTCTGAGAAGACAATGCAAATCCCATTTTTTACAGCTAGAGTTTCCAAACTTTTTTTAATTTTTTCTCCTCTTTCATTGTCCTGAGAAAGGAGGCTGATCCATGTCCATCGGAAATGCAGGAGCAGCTTGACAATTGCTGCGTTAGGAGGTTCTTGTTTTGGGGTCATCCGGTAGAAAAAAGGAAAATGATGATTTGGTTCAGGAATGTGGCTGAAAACACCAAAGTTGATCTAAGATGAAAGAGAATATATTGGCAGTTAGTGTTACTTTTAATCATAGAAGACAGATGCCTAAATGTAAGGTCCTTTCTCCATTGTTGAGAGAAGTTTATTGAAAACAGTAACTGCATGAAATTAGCTGGGCAATGTTCTCTACTCTCTTCCTCTTTGCTCCCTTTGAAGCTAGGGAGCTCTGGCTTAATCTATGGGTGATCAACATGGCTGATTCTCAAGCTGCACAGACTTCTGGCCATACTCTACACATACGGCTATGTCTGGGTGTTGAAATGAATGCAACGTAGCACTATTGTTGTCAACAACTGAGGCTCATATGAGCACTACACTCTCTGTGGGTCAGGTTCTGCAAATGGTTCAGGTCAGATAAGAGCATCTTAATACATTGGAACAGAGAACACTCCTGATTTAATAGGGATATACACAGAGAGACACTCTAGTGTGAAACTCCAGCCACTCTATGAAAGTACAAAGATTGATCCTTTTGCTTTGAGCAATGGAAAGCAGATTTTATAGAGTACTTGGCTTTGGGATTTCTGTAATATACAAAAGGCTTTTACTTGTTTTTAATCTAAAAAGAGGGTTATGGACATGGTGTTTTAACTCAACAACATGCGGACTCCCACAGATTGGATGCAGTTGCACAGGCTTATACCTTGTTTATGTGCATTGTTAATAACAACTTAGTTACTGACCATGCAAAGGACATTCTGTTACAGCATTATGTATGTACATAAAGCCCAAGCTTTTCTCAATCATGAGAATTATTAGACATCTCTGAACTACACCTTTTATCCTATGACATGCAGCTTCTGCAGAATCCAAGAGTAACAATTTATAAATTTCCTCCTAAAAATCCATTTGAATATTTCCTTCCTCCCATTACAGAGCACCAGGACTGTTTTTTTCCCTTTTACACTAGCAGCAACAAGAATTTCAAAGAGGAATTCAAATTTAATGCAGATTTTAAATGTTACTGCGATGTTTCATCATGGGGGATGGGGTAGCACAAGGCAGAATATGCAGTCACCACAGAACAATACAATCATAGAAGCTGATGTATTCCATTTTGTATTTCAGCACAAGTGGCAGAACTAGTAGCCTTGCACCAAGCCCTAACCTATGTAGAGAAGAAACCAGCAAATATTTGTACAGATTCAAGATATGACAATAAGTGGAACAGAGATTAATTTGGTTTAATTTGTGCTATTTTCGATCTCATCTAGACATTGAAAATTTTAGCAATAGTTAGAAAAGGTTTTTACAATTGTTATTTTTCACCATGTAGCTTGAGTACAGGAACATACAACTGAAGAAAAAAATTAAAAACATAAAAGGAAAAACAACAAGCAGTAAACTATGAAGCAGGAGTTTGGAAGTTGAGAGGGAATATAATTATTCCATGAATGGATTAAGTAGCAGAAATGGAGAAGTCACAAACCAAAGGGATTGTTTCCAAGCCACGTTGTGGCAGGGAGACTAAAGTCATATATATACATTTTTTGGAAATAAAATTGTTTCAAGTATTTTAATTTCTCTACCTCTAAATTTATTTGGAGATAAATTTACAACATGGAATTAAGTTCATTTTGGCATCATACCTGTGGAATTTTGTAGATGCTCAAGAAAGTAGAAATATGATCAAAGAATTCAGAATCCATCTCTTCAAGAATTGCCAGCAGGTTCTTTTGTCTTCCACATCTGTAGTTTGGGACATTCTCTTGCCCTGTAGACAGAAAGTCCATCATGACCTCATATGTCATTCTTGCATTGAGGAAGTTATCATAGATGTTGTATCCCAGAGTGATGTTGGGTAAGAGCCTTGGATTCTGGTTGATCTTACGAACAGTCAAGAAGAAGAGCAGGATGGAGTGGAACATCATTGACTTACTGCAAAATAATAACCTATCTGTATAATGACATTAGGCAGGTCACATCCATCCATAAAACATGTCATAGATAAAGCATAAATAAAAAACATATCACTCCTTCCCAGTTGCCAGACCAAACATCCTCTCAGCTCAATTCCTCCTCCTAGCTCAATCCTTGGAAGAAGAACCATGTCTTCACAACCCTCCAGAATGCTGAGAATGGAATGTTTTCATGTGTACATATATAGCTCATAATATTATATTGTTTCTTCCTACTAGATAACCCAGGAGGTGACTAATGGCCAGATTCAACTACTGGTTTCAGTCTTGAGCAAGTGATATTATCTTCCTCAAGGTGATTTGCTCCTGTAAAATCCATTTGCAGAATATTAATGGCTTTGGAGTTACTGTCCTATATTCAAAAATCTTTAATGTGATCCCCTGTAGCTGAAACATTAGCTTATCATATAAAGTCTCTGTCCTCCTTGATTTTATTTTTACAATGTATTCCTTTTATTTGAAGAAAAGGTAAAATGAAAGCCACAACATTTTACAAAATAACTAAAGGCATTGGCTGGAAAGAAATGTTGGAAAGGGAGAAAAGAAGGATGGAGTACAATAGAAGGAAGGAGATGACATGACAGTGAAGAGCCTCAAAATATTGCCTTCTGCTCAAAGGTTTTAAGTAACTTGATTGTGAAATTGGCCACTAAATAACTACCATTTGTATATAAAGAATTTAAAAAACGCATATTTCCTGCTTTTATACCATACTAAAATAATCGTTTGAGAACAGGAAGAACCCACTCAGGAAAGTCATCTTGGAAGAGTCCTGCCAAAGTGTTGAGGCAGAAGAACTTTAAAAGAACTTTGCATGCACAGCTTTTCAAGAACCATCATATAACTCATGCGAACTTTCCCTGAAACAAATTGGGAGAAGCAATAATGGCCTGCCTTTCTCATGCCCTTCCTGATGCCACACAAAGTTTGCATCAGGTATTTTTTTCTTTGTGCCCTAGTAGAGAAACATCTGCTGCTACCTAGGATTGAACTCTCAACCTTCTGACTGGGGGGGCAAGTGTCTTCACCATTAGGCTACCTGCCTTTCTCATGGTGAAGAATTGGGAAAAGGGAAAACATTGAAGTGGGTAAAATCTATCACTAGAATCCTGTAAGGTAAAGGTAAAGGTTCCCCCGCACATGCGTGCTAGTCGTTTCCGACTCTAGGGGCCGGTGCTCATCTCCGTTTCAAAGCCGAAGAGCCAGCGCTTGTCTGAGGACATCTCCGTGGTCATGTGGCCAGCATGACTAGACGCCAAAGGCGCACGGAACGCTGTTACCTTCCCACCAGAGTGGTCCCTATTTTTCTACTTGCATTTTTACGTGCTTTCGAATTGCTAGGTTGGCAGAAGCTGGGACGAGTAACAGGCGCTCACTCTGTTACGCGGCACTCGGGATTTGACCCGCCAAACTGCCGACCTTCTGATCGACAAGCTCAGCGTTCTAACCCACTGAGCCACCCCGTCCCTTGCACATTTCTTACCTATATATTATTATATGCTTTTTCGAGCTCTGCAAATTTTATTCTTCTATAGTAGCTTTATGGAATGAATAGATGGTGAAAGGATTTGCAGAATTAATTGAGCTCTACATGCTAAGATTAAATTTTCAAAGGAGAAGGAAAAGGTTCTTGGGAGATGGCAAATGTAGAAGAGAAAATCGCCAGGCTATAACCAGAAATACCTTCTCAATTTATGGGTTGGAGCCTCCGAGAAAACATATGGGTAACGTCGAGAAAATATTTTAGATGTTATTCCAGTAATCAGGTAGTCTCCTGACTTGTAGTAGTTAAATCCTTTCAATCCTTCTGTTATTGACCTTAGTGGACATTTTATGTGCATTGTGGCACAGGGAAATTGGGACAGAATCAGAATCAGAATCAGAAAGAGCTGCATTTGCTGCTGCAGCATTTTTCCTATATTGATTGAGATCCTTCCTATATTTCTTTCTCTGAAAGACAGGCGATCTCAGTGCTTGCAAAATGGCTTATCTGCAGTGAAGATTTTGGAGTTTGCCCTACATCTGGAAGAGAAACTTGCAATTTCAATGTAGCACAGTCCCTGCCTAATCGCTTTAAAACTAAAGACGGTGGAAATCTCATAAACCTTTTTAAAAATAGAATAAATAACCAGGATTTTAATAATTACATGGGGAACTGGGAATAACTGTTGCAACAGAGGTGCGAAGTTGGAGAAAACAATTTTACATGACTCAGAGGTATAGTCTTAATTTTAGAGTCAGGAGGGGAACAATTCAGAAATGTTTGACTATCTTTTAGCTCTAGAACAGACATGTCAAACACAAGGCCCGGGGGCCGGATCCGGCCCGTGAAGTAGTTTCATGCGGCCCGCGAAGCCATCCTGGAAACTGTGAGGGAACGGCCCCCACTGCCTTGGCCCTGGCCCAGAGACCCTCCTCCTGCCAGAGACCCTCAGATCTGTCCCACTCCTGCCCAGGCCCCCATAGGCACCCTTGATGCGAACGATGTAGAGCTGGCCATGCCCACCCAGTAGGCCATATGCACTTTAGCCACGCCCACCCATTAGGCCACGCCCACCCTGGCCATACCCACCCGGCCCTCTGAGGGCAACCGCAATGCTGATGCGGCCCTCAATGAAATTGAGTTTGACACCCCTGCTCTAGAACAATATTTGTGTTATTCTAAAGATTTGTTGTTGTTGTTGTTGTTGTTGTTGTTAGTTGCGAATTCGTGTCCAACCCATCCCGACCCTATGGACAATGTTCCTCCAGGCCTTCCTGTCCTCTACCATCTTCTGGAGTCCATTTAATATCACACCTACTGCTTCAGTGACTCCATCCAGCCACCTCATTCTCTGTCGTCCCCTTCTTCTATTGCCCTCAATCTTTCCCAGCATTAGGCTCTTCTCCAGTGAGTCCTTCCTTCTCATTAGGTGGCCAAAGTATTTGAGTTTTAGCTTCAGGATCTGGCCTTCTAAAGAGCAGTCAGGGTTGATCTCCTCTAGGACTGACCGGTCCAAGGGACTCGCAGGAGTCTTCTCCAGCACCATAGTTCAAAGGCTTCAATTCTTTGGCGCTCAGCCTTTCTTATGGTCCAGCTTTCACTGCCATACATTGCAACTGGGATTCTAAAGATTGTCCTGTGGTAAAACAATATAATACTTTTTTAATTTTTTAACCACAGTTTTGATTGGGAAAACATGACAATCCTAGACCAGGACAAATCCAAAAATGCCAGGGAATTTCTAGATGCCCGGCACTCTGACAAATCAACCATCAATCAACATATAGACATTAACAACATTTACAAAAGAGACAATCAACCAGCTCCAAAGAGAAAAAGACTCTTGTACCTCTTGTACCTCTCCACCAGCAATCAGCACTCAGATCAGCAATCAGCCAAAGAGCCATTAGTAAACAGCCCAACCAAAGAATACCTAAGAAGATACCCACCCACCCAGATGGGCAAGACACCAGCATATAATCTGATAGCAAACTGCACTCCTTACTAGCCCTGATGATGTTACCTAGTTAGGGTAATAAAACATCTGCAAGAAAATAAGCAAGCTCAGAGAACACCAAGGACCCTTTTCTTTTTAACTAGCCAGTGGGCACATTATAATTTATTCTTATTCTGTCTGTTGTGTATCTCAGTGAAGATCAGATATTTCATATGGTTGCCTCCAGATCATGATATAGCAGTAGCAGTATCACTTAGACTTATATACCACTTCACAGTGCTTTACAGCCCTCTCTAAACGGTTCACAGAGTCAGCATATGGCCCCCAACAATATGGGTCCTCATTTTACTGACCTTGGAAGGATGGAAGGTTGAATCAACCTTGAGCCAGTCAGGATCGAACTAATGACAGTAAGCAGAATTAGCCTGCGGTACTGCACTCTAACCACTGCACCACCATGACTGTGTATGACTAACATCAACTTTTTTTTTGAATGAAAACTTTTCTGAATACTTTCCTCTCTGTGCCTGAGCATAAGTAGATATGGATTGATTTATTATGGGTTGACATATGGGTATATAGTGCCATCATAGCTAGATCTTCTTCAAGATGATCTCTGACACTGTAATTAAGCCCATCCATATTGCTGCTGGTCATCCACTACTTCTCTTTCTTTCTACCTTTGCTCAAGTCTAGATACCACATCTTTTTCAGCCTTGTCTGGTGATAAGAACTTTTCTCCCTTGTGCAGACTATTTCAATGTGTTGTACATATGAGTTTCTTTGAAGCCCATTCAGCAGCTTTAACTGGACTTGAATCCAATTACAAAGCTGGTGGTGGAATATGGTTTTGCAGTGGAGTATTCACAAGAACACTTTCTCCACCAAATTTTAGCCTACCTTACTCAAATATCAATGTGAGTTCTGCCACTTCCATGAGATAAGAGGACTGGAATTCATAAGCATGCCTTTTCAATAGGGACACTGCACTTTAAGATATAACCAATAGTGTATGCTTTCCTTTGCTTTTCTTATTGTGAGAAATCTGCTCACTTAAATGAAAAACAAATACATATGAAGAATATGGAAACTCCCAGAGTTGTCTACATACATTAAAGTTACTAAAGTTCAGAAACACTAGATAATTTTTTGCTCAATTACTTTTGAAACAGAAAGATAAGTAATATAGTTACTGTCAGAATCCATTTACATTCCATTCCTAACTCCCTATCTGTGCAAACATAAATCTCACCCCCTTACTGGATTCTGCCATTCCCAAGGAGGGGAAGAGAAGATGTTAATTGGCCATCTCTATCCCTTAGACGCAAGGTTGTTTATTCAGCCTGCCTGGAGGCCATCACAAAGATCAGGGAAGAAAACCTTTGAACTAAGAAGAACAAAGAAAGAGGGGGGTGGGTTTCTGGTTTGTATCTCTGACTGGAATGTGAAGGGGAGGAAGTAACAATGTTGTAAATGTACTGAAGTTTCTCTTTTCCCACGAGGGGTTTTGACACATGAAACTTAACTGACCCAGAACTGACCAAATGGACTAAGGGGAGGGATTTTTACTCGAGGACACTTTAAAAGTATCGATCTGCGACACAGTTTCCAGATCCTTTCTAGATTATCCACTGCCAACTATGTTTTAGTAAAAGTTCCTGTTTGGACAATCCTGTCTCCAAGTGTTCTTCTTTCCTAAGATGTGGATTGGGGTGGGTTCTGACATTAGACAGGATCTGCATTAAGAGTCAACCTGGAAGGGAGAAACGTACTGGGGGATTTTGCAAAAAATACAATGTCTAACGATGAAGCAAGGGAAAGCCCCATGGAAAGGGAACTTTCCCCCCAAACAAAACACCAATGATCAGAAGCTGAAGCATCACATTCCCGCAGGGAAGAGGTGGTGGAGACACACAACTGCAAACCCCGGTGGTCGATGGGCATTGGAAAGAAAAGTGAGTGGGAAAAGGCATCGAGGAAAGTGACCCTGAGGCAAGTGGGCCACCAACCCGAATGGAAGCAAGAGATGGAGAACTCCCTGCACGTCAGCGAAGGGGACAGGAGTTATGCACCACATACAGAGTAGATCCTAGAGAAAGCTATTGACCTGATGAAGAAAACACTTAGCTCACTAAGAGAGGAGAAACCTGAATACCACAGCTGGAGCAGTGCCTGGGGCCACAACTGGAGAGACAGTGGGGGGGATCCTGAACCTACAACACCAGGGCCATCCACTGGACCAGGAGCTGCTGCCTCAGCAGCACCCACCCACCGCCGAACCACAGATGGGGATCAGGATGGAGAGCAATACTGGCTGCTGCACAGACAACAATCCATTCAAAGACTACTGCCCCTGGAAGTGAAATTCAGGGGGGAGCCACTACACTTGGGGGTTTTCCTAACCCAAGTCCTCAGCTATATGGAAGAATATGGACGGGACATCCCCAGTGACAAAGCCCGCATCTGCATCATGCAATCTGCCCTAGATGGACCGGCTGAAGACTGGGTGGTAAACCTGCATGGCTCCAATGCCCCAAAACTTAATGACTTCAACCGATTCATGTCATCCTTGAGGAGGCGGTTTGAGGACCCTTTGGCTGATCCTAAGGCCTGGGAGAGAATCAAAATGGTAAGGCAGGGCAGACAGCCGGTGGCTGAATATACCCAAGAATTCAGAACCATTGCCAGCAAGCTGAACTGGCCAGAAGACATCCTCCTCAGCCATTTCAAAGACGGGCTAAACTACGATCTGTATGATGCTTGCCTGCCTCGAGGAGACCCACATCAACTCGATGACTGGTATGTCCTGGCAGAGGAGGCAGAGATAGACCTACTAAAAAGGCACCACTGGGGAAAACCATGGGGCTGCTCACCACCCGAGCAAACACGCGAGGCAGTGAAACCACCATCCACGGCTAAGAAATCAACAGGCTGTTTCAAATGCAGGAGAGAGGGCCACCGTGTCACAGATAAAAGAAGGACATCACTCTTCGTTTGTGCGTTTGTGTGGATTATAGGTCTCTGAACACAATTAGTGAATGCAATCTGTATCCCCTACCCCTAATGAAGGATATGCTATCCCACCTGTCAAAAGGAAGGATTTTTACGAAACTAGACCTGAGAAAAGCATACTACCATATTAGGATTAAGGAAGGAGATGAATGGAAGACTGCGTTCAATTGCCCAATGGGTTGCTACCAGTTCAAACTCCTGCCATTTGGACTGTAAGGGCCCCCCGCAGTTTTTATGCAATTAATTAATGAAGTGCTAAGAGAGCACCTATATAAGGGGGTCCTGGTTTACCTAGATGACATCCTTATCTTCATTGAGACCAAAGAGGAGCATGTTAACCTAGTCAGAGCAGTTTTGAAAAAAATTGCGGGCCGCCCACCTATATGCGAAATCCTCACAGGGCATTGAAATGGACCCTGAGAAAGTCAAGGCAGTATTAGAATGGGCACCCCCCCAACCAAGGAATCAATTGCAAAGTTTCCTGGGGTTTGCAAACTTCTACCACCATTTCATCCCTTCATTTGCCCAAATAGTCCTGCCCCTCACAAACTTGTTACTGCGCCTACACACAAAGTTGTATGTGTCTTGCAAAATGATTGAGATGGCAGAGCTGGAGTCCAACTCCATCTTACATGGATCTCCTTGTAGCTCTACCAAGAGCTTAAGTTTAGGCTTGAGGGGGCATCGAGCCCTGGTGCGGCAAACACTTCTCCAGCTTCTGAAAAACCCCACACTAACTGGACCCTGAGCTTAAATGGACTCCAGATGATGGTAGAGGACAGGAAGGCCTGGACCTCTCCTACTCCGTTCCTCCGACTGGTGTTTGGGTGGCCGGTCTCTCTGGCGGGCTCTGCAAACCACCGCGATGTGGCCAGTTCTTCCACAAGCTCTACATGTGGCCGAATGAAATCTGCAGTTGCGTGAATATGGTTGCCTCCACACCCCTTACATCTTGGTATGAGAACTGCCTTGTCACCATCCTCTCGCTAGTGGCTGTTGCGGTGTTGCACGGTCGGTTGCCTTTGGAATTTGTTGATTTCGGGTTCTTCTTCTGATGATTCTCTGGTGCATTTGGTGACCTCGAGATGGACCAATTCTTCAAGTTTTGAAGGTTTGGTGGGCTGAACTGTCTACACTGTGCCCCCGGAGGCTTCGTCAGCCATCACCTTGTCCTGTGCCTCGGAAAACAAAATTGGGTCTAGCAAACAGTCTCTGCTGAAGGGTTCTGTCCCGAAGGCCACAGATGAGCCCGTCTCTTAGTCGTTCTTCTAAGTTTGAGAACTTGCAAAGGCATGCGGCCTGTCTAAGGCCCACAATGAACTCCAAAGCTGTCTCCCTGGGTAGCTGCACTCTTTGGTCAAATTTGAATCTCCACGCCATCTCCAACATCTTAGGCTGGAAGTGCCTGGTTAGCTTCTTATTAAGATCTGCGTATGAGACTGCTTCAATGGGTGTCAGCACAAAGAGATTCTCTGCCAAATTGAAGGTTGCTGGGTCGCACACACAAAGCAACGTTGCGGCCTTCAGACCTTCCTCCACGATCTGATTTGCTCTCAGATAGTTCTCTACTCCGAAAGGTAAGGTGGCCATTCTTCCAGATGCTTCACGTCAAATTCTCTTAGTTTGCCAACCTTCGGCATTCTTCCTTCAAATTCCTGCAATCTTCAGATCCTGCTTCTAGGCTCAGGGAATGCATCCGCTGAGCGCGAGGCCATTAGTGTGGCTTGCTAGCTGGCCTAGTGGGGGGGGGAATGCCTCTTCCCTCCAGTGTGTGCTGCTGACCCCTCGTTGACTTCAGCTCTTAATCGGCGAAGCAGGAGCCCATTCTCATCGCCACTGTTAAGTCGTGGGCTCTTGGGTGCAGGAATGAAGACATGAGGCTGAGTACAGGATAATTCATACTTTATTCTTGCTGGAACTGTACTGAAACCTGGGCTGCAACCAGCCACAATATATAGTCTGACCTCTAGGCGGCAGCCAATGGGTTTGAACCCATTCTTGCCGCCTGGGGCTAGCCAATTGCAGGATGGAGACAGCCAGTCTGGGTTGCTGGAGAGCCATTGGCTGCTCCAGCAACGCACGTGGTGTATCACCACAAGCCCAGTACATAACATGTACAGTTAGAGATGGACTACCCTGGGTGGGTGAGAAGCTATACATATCTGCCACCCAGAGGATCAATTTCATGCATCTTTGCCATGATACAAAATCAGCAGGACATTTCGGGTTTGTAAAAACCCTATACTTAACTAAAAGGCAATTTTGGTGGCCATTCATGAGAAAGGACATAGAAAGCTACATGGCCAGCTTCCAAATTTGCACAATGGCTAAGAGGCCGCAAGGGAAGTCGCCAGGACTGTTACAACCAGTAGTTAACCCCTCAGCCCCATGGAAAGAGATAGCCATGGATTTTATAGTGGAATTATCAGAAAGCAATGGGAACACTGTAGTCTGGATGGTCACGGACTTGTTTTCCAAACAGGTGCACTTCATTCCTTGCCAAAGGATTCCCACCACAAAAGCCTTAGCAAAACTTTTCATGCAGCATGTTTACAGATTGCATGCAGCACTGCAACATATCATATCTGATGGGGTGGTGGTGGTGCAATTTACGTTGGCATTTTGGAAAGAATTTTTATCCCTTTTAGGAACCACCCAAGGACTGACATCTAGTCATCACCCTCAAGGGAATGCTCAATGTGAAAAATTGAACTCAGTACTTGAGCAATATTTACAATGCTTTATTAATTTCCAGCAAACAAATTCAACAGACCTACTACCTTTCGCAGAAGTGGCATATAATAATGCAGTCTGGTCAAAGTTTCAACCCCATGCCAGAACTAACCCCAAACGGGGAATGAACATGCAATATTGGAATTTAGCATTATGCAAGCACAAGCAATAGAACATAGCCAAACTAGAGCACTTATGCCCATGGACCACATCCGGCCTGAGATGTGGTTACATTATTCCACAGGACCACCCTGGAAACAGCAAGGGACTGGGCCCTACCACCTTGGCCCCAGCCTAGGCCATCCAGTTGCTGAGCTACAACTTTGGGGTGGCCATGCAGATTAGACTGTGGTCAGTCTTAGATCCATGGGGCCTCCCTGGAGACAGTGAAGGGCCGCCCCCACCACCTCAGCCCCGTCTCCTGGGTGCACTTACAGGTGGCAGTGAATGCATGAGGCTTGGCATCCCAAGTGAAAGGGAAGCACTCAGAATGTGCTCAGCCTGTGGATCAAGATGGTCAGGGATACCAGGCCCCGCATGCACACTGTCACCTGTGTGTCGGCTGAGGATCCAGGGCTGAAGTGGTGGGGGCCAGTCACTTGCTGTCTCCAGGATGGTCCTGCAGATCTAAGACTGACTGCATTCTACCCACATGGCCATTGCAAAGTTGTATATTGGGATGTCCCTGCCACCACCACCTTCATGGCTCATTCAGCAGCCCGGCCTCGTAGCCTGCGAGTGCTTCACTTTCATTCAAACTGCCCTTGCCCCCACATGGGAAAGCCATGGCCACCAGCAGCAAAGAGAAGCAAGAAGGCAAGACAAGATGCCAGGCAATTCACAGAAGGCCAGTGGGAAGGTGAGGACATTTGGGGGGTCAAGTTAGTTGTGTTGAGATTCCCAGAAAAATGAGAGGCCTGAAAGAAATATATTTAATTATTTGCAAAGGACTTCTGGGAAGATGCCTTGGAGCCATGTACCATGTTGGGGAGGTGGTGTGCAGGCAGGCAAGAGAGCAAACTCACAGATGGGCTTCGTGGTCTATTCTTGCCACTTCCCCTCCCTAAAATCCAGCCAATAATAGAAGTCATTGGATTGAATGGGAAAATAAGAGGAATTGGTATGAGTTGAAATTAAAAGGCTGAGTCCACCCTCGCCCTCCCAAATTATTTTGTCAGACACCTGGAAAGTGTTTCTTGCTTCTACTTCCTCTTGTTTGCTCTTTTATTGTTTTTTTTAATATTTTATTGAAATGTTTTAACATAACATAAATCATTATAAAACAGAATGTTGTCTGGGTAACATTTATAAAACAGTCCTTAACAATTAAATTCTATAATCTATATTCCATATGTTAATTTCATTTGATTTGCCCTTTCCCCAACATATCTTTCTTTGCAAAACATTAGATTAAGACAGTTCTGTTTGCTTAACAGAAGTTAAATATATATAGTTTCGGTACTTCTGTGTATCGTTTTAGTTGCCTTATCATAAATCCTGTCACCATATTTATTTCAGCTTATTTCCCCCCCCCCAAAATTCTAAATACTTTTACCAGTAACAATCTTTTTTAGCACTTAACTATATTTACATTCGTGGCTTTCATTCTGTTTTTTTTTCGTGCAAACCCTCTCATGCTTTTATAATTCCCAATCAATAAATAAAAAAAGTAAAAAGAAACAATAACAACAACAACAACAAAAAGAGAACAGCTTGTTTCTCCCTCCAAATTCTAGATGTTCTTACAAATAACAATCAATTCAACATTCCACTATATTTACATTAGTGAATTTAATTCTGTTTTTCCCATTGTTGTTGTTAGCTGCAAAGTCGTGTCCGACCCATCGCGACCCTATGGACAACGTTCCTCCAGGCCTTCCTGTCCTCTACCATCTTCTGGAGTCCATTTAAGCTCACGCCTACTGCTTCAGTGACTCCATCCAGCCACATCATTCTCTGTCGTCCCCTTCTTCTATTGCCCTCAACCTTTCCCAGCATTAGGCTCTTCTCCAGTGAGTCCTTCCTTCTCATTAGGTGGCCAAAGTATTTGAGTTTCAACTTCAGGATCTGGCCTTCTAAAGAGCAGTCAGGGTTGATCTCCTCTAGGACTGACCGGTATGATCGCCTTGCAGTCCAAGGGACTCGCAGGAGTCTTCTCCAGCATCAGAGTTCAAAGGCCTCAATTCTTTGGCGCTCAGCCTTTTTCCATATAGACCCTCTTATGCTTTAATTTCAAAACACATTTTTATATTTTTCTTATCATCACATTTAAGTAGCTAAAATGTTTGCTTTTATTTACATCAATTCAACTCAGAAGAATAGAAAAAAACAAACAAAAAAAGCAAAGAGAAAAAACACACAATTATATTGATTTGGAGGAAGAAAAGAAAGAAAAAATTTCCCTCTAAGAGTAGTATATTAAAGTTTTCCCATTTCTTAGCCATATTCAAACAAATGTTTCTTTTTGAAATATTCTTTCTGAAATATTCCATCCTTTTCCTGCTGTTTCATCATCCTTTGTTTCCCTACAGGGAATTTTTTCTCATTCTCTTCCTTATCTTCAAAGTTGTTTCCCATTTGGATTAAATCATAACTCTTTATTTTATATGATTCCATCTTCAAATTTCCATCCTCAAACTTATATTTAATCATCTCTGTTATATTTTCCTGAGAACATTCTTGAAGTGAAATTAAATTGAAAATAAGTTGATTCATGCACTCAAAGTTCTTCTGCATTTCCTTGTGGTTTAAAGTCATTGTCCTTTGAAATTTTTGCTGCTTATCATATGTTTCCTTTTGTGAAATGAGCAGTTTATAAGGTTCCTTTAAGTCTCAATATTCAGAGGTTCTTTGAGTCATCTCTACTGTATTTTGAGAGATTTCTTGGAGTGAAATTAGGTTGGAAATAAGTTGGTTCATGTTTTCAAAGTTGTTGTGAATTTCTATGTAGTTTAAAGTCCTTGTCCTTTGGAATTGTTGTCGCTCATCGCATGTTTCCTTTTGTAGAGTATTCATTGCTTCAGCTGTGTTATCCAATTTGTTTAAACAGGTGCATTTAAAACTTAAGAGTTCAAAGGGAAAAAATAAAAGAAAAAATTATCCTCCACTAGCAGGGGTCAGCATTTGCTCATTTTTCATGTCTTTCTGGTTATTTCCCTTCTCTAAAATAGCAAATTTCACCACCCAAGTGTGGGAGAAGAAACAAAGTCCCCCTCCCCCTTTTCTTCTTCAGAGAACTCTTATTTTGGGGATTTTCTTCTTCAGGAAAGTAGGTAGGATAGAGAAAAACAACATTCTTACCCAGATTCAAGCATGCTGCTTTGTTCACTTAGTTTAATCGCTTGTGACTTCCCTTTGGTTCAGCTATGACTGGACAGGGCATTGGCCAGCCTTTTCTTCCATTGGTTTCTGGGAGGCGTCTCCTGGAGTGTTCGGAGAGACTGCCATCTCTCCTAAGTCCCTGGGATTTCCTTCCTTCAGTCCACCCCTCCAGGGTGGATTCTGGTCCCTTAGGGTCCCCAACAAAAAGAAATTTCAGCCAGAAGATCCGACGTTTCGGATTCTCCAACTGCTATGCTGAAAAACGGAACAGGAAGTTGCTCTTTTATTGTTTAATCCAGCCTTACCCAAACTAATGTCTTCTGGGTGTCATGGACCACAGTTCCCATCATCCTGTGGCTATGCTGGTTAGAAATTGAATGCCTTATTTTCTCTGCAGTATGCACCTAGGAGGTGGTGGGTCTGTGGGATTTAAATGTATTTAAACATTTGTTTCTTTTGCCTAATTTATTAAATCAATGTCTAATTCAAAATTCAACATTTCTGAGAAATCCAGGGTGATTTACAAGAAAACCCTCAAATACAGCTATTGTAAAGCATCACCAGCACTGCTTAAAACTATTAAAAGTGTATATGTTAAGAAAGAAATGTATTAGTAATAATTTCTTTTTTTTATTGAAAAGTTTTACAGTACATTTTTAAAGCCTGGGCGCTCACCCCCTCCTCTTCTCCCAAGGAGCGGGCTTCCGAGCCGTCAAAACAGCTGATAGGCACTGTTTTCGGCGGCTCCACGGAGACGGCGGGGCTGACAGCCAGAATGGCTGCTGGCGGCGGAGCCTTGCCACCCGGAACTTAGTAATAATTTCATTAGAGCTGTTTGACCATGAAATTTGTTGTTGTTCTACATATGCTTGGCTGAACAGTGTGTTTGGAGTTGCCTCTAAATGGGTGAGGGATGCATTGTTCATATTTTCCTTGAGAGAAAGTTCTATTATTGGGGTGCTGTCTCTGAGAAGGCTCTGCTCTTGGCCATTGTTCTATAAACAAAACCAGTGGGACCATATGATCTTAATGGATAGTAAACAAAGATGATTAGGGGGATGGAGGCTAAAACATATGACAAACATTTGTGGGAATTGGGTATGTCTAACCTAGTGAAAAAGACCAGGGGTGGTGACATGATAGCACTGTTCCAATATTTGAGAGTCTGCCACAAAGAAGGGGCCAATCTATTTTCCAAAGCACCAGAAGGCAACACAAGAAACACTAGATGGAAACTAATCAAGGAGGAAACCAGCCTAGAACTAAGGAGTGAAAACAACTAACCTAGGGGTATCCAACCTTTCTTGGTTGGTGGGCCAGAGGGAAAGGGAGGGGGAAGAATTTTACTCATGTGTGTACACAAACACAAACAGGGCCGCAAGTATGCATGATGCAAATGGAGCAGTACTAGCCCCCGCATGACGCTGCCCTATTTTTGCCACGTGGTGCCCCATTTTCACCATGACAGAGGCACTAGTGTGAATGGGGGTGAGCACGCATACACACGTGTGTGCCCTGGCCAGCCTTTTGTGTCGCCTGATGGCCAGCAAGCCATGGTCCAGTAGTGGGCCACGGCCCACAGGTTGGGGACCCCGAACTAACCAATGGAAGGCTTGTCTTCAGAAGTTGTAGGTGCTCCTTCACTGGAGGCTTTTAAGAAGAGATTGGACATTTCATTGTCTGGATGGTATCGGTCTCCTGGTTGAGCAGGGGGTTGGTCTAGATAGAAGACCTCTAATGGCTCTGTCATTCTTTGAGTGAAGTGCTGCCAACCTCTCTCCCTCCCCTCGGCCCTTCCTTGGCAGGGTTGAATATATTATAGAAGATTCTCAAAATGAACATGATAATACAGTATATTATTTCTTTGGTTTGTCACAAGTTCACCAAAGATAGTAAAAACTTCCTATTTTATATTTACATTTACATTTCCAACATGCATCTGAAATACCTTTATACATGCTTGACAATTTATCAGGTATTAAGGACCAAACGTACATCATATTATAAATTTTTTCTTTCAGATTGTAATTAAGTGTAATTAAACCCTTTAGCCACATGTTTTCCCATTGTACAAGTTTTATAGTATACCCTGAATTTTTTGTCCATTTAATCATATACTGTTTCATATATTCATTTTCCAAATTCAATTTAAGTCACACTTTATAAACCTTGGCAATAGCATGTTCATCATTACCACATAATACAATTTCAAATTCATTTTTACAAAGTCAAACCCAAAATTTTTTGTCTACTTTCTTTCTATTGTAAGTATGTAAACCAGTGACAGACAAATCCTCCTGACTCCAACTCTTCTTTGGACTTCAGAGTAAGTTCACTTATTTAACCATAGATCCACCAGTCTGGCCTCACTATCATTTCTTTTCTAAAAGAAAGCTTCCTAAGGTGACACCCAAAGCGTTAACTTCATAGAGAACTTTATTTTAGATTTATTCCAGAACCTTAGGATGGCACACCTAACAAAAAGATTCTTAAAGTCAACATTTATTTTAATCTTGTCATATCATAAGTAAGCATGCCATCCAAATCTTAGTTCATGACCTTCTAATTTGAGTAATCTCTTATTTTGGAGAGTCACCCACTCTTTCATCCAGATCCAACAGCAAGTATCAAAATACAGTTTCAAATATGGCAAACCCAAAGCTCCTCTTCCTTTACCATTTTGCAGTAGTTTACCTAACCCTAACCCTAACCCTAATTCTCATTTTCTCCCCTTGCCATCTGAATTTAGATTTATTCTTTTGCCATTGGTTAACTGCAGTGTTACTTGTCAATATCAGTAAAGTCTGGAATAAAAATAACATATTTGATAAGACATTCATCTTACTTACACAGATTTATCCAGTAGGAATAACTGCAAATTCTCCATCATGAGAAATCTTTTCTAGTATCATTCCAAACAGGTACATTTTTTAGTTCTTTTTAAATTTTATTCATTTATAATGTAAAATATGAAAATACAAAAGCAAATAGTAAAGGACAACAATAGGAAAAGGGAAAATGAAAAAGTGTGGAAAAGTGGAGCAGGAGAAGGAAAAAAAAGGTATTGACTCCCTGTTGCAATAAAATAAGATATTAAAATCGAATCTCAACTTTTTACATTTCTATAGTATTATTATTATTATTATTATTATTATTATTATTATTATTATTATTATTATTATTATTATTATTATTATTATTTGGATTTACTCGCCATTTCTGTATCAACAAATCAGTCTAATAAGTAAAACCCAAAATCATCGTATCATTTTTTCCACCTCAAGCAGAAAGTCAGGAAGTGGTTTCCCAGTAGAAACAAAAGTACTTATATTCTTCTCAAAACAGTCAATTGGGCCATCTTTGCTAATTCCATCAGCTTTTGTAAACATTCGTCCATGGTGAGAATGGAAGCCTCCTTTCATTTTTGTGCATAGAGCAGTTTTGTTGCTGTCACCATATATAAAATCAGAGTTCCAAATTACTTTTCCAAGTACAAATTGTTTTGAAACAACTTAGACTTTGTACTTGTAAATGTAACCCCAGATATTTAACCTTTTTCTTTGCCATGAAACCCTAGTTTCTTGCCAATGTTTTTTTTTTGTTAGCTGCGAAGTCGTGTCCAACCCAATCGCAACCACATGGCCTTCCTGTCCTCTACCATCTTCTGGAGTCTATTTAGGCTCACGTCTACTGCTTCAGTGACTCTATCCAGCCACCTCATTCTCTGTCATTCTCTTCTTCTTTTGCCCTCAATCTCTCCCAGCATTAGGCTCTTGGTACTGTCCATAGGGTTTTCATGGCAAAGTTAATGGAGTGGGTTGCCATTTCCTTCTCCAGTGGATCACGTTTTGTCAGAACTCTCTGCTATGACCTGTCCATCTTGGGTGGCCCTGCAAGGCATAGCTCAGGGGTCAGCAACCTGAAACAGTGAAAGAGCCACTCGGAACCGGTTCCCTCACAAAAGGAAAAACTGGGAGCTGCAAAAAAATGTGTGCACATGCGCGTACATGCGCGCATGCACAGAACAGGGTTTGACTGAAGAGTGGAGCCAAGGTGAGATATGCACCTACCCTACATATTTGAATTGATTGGTTGAACTTTTTTAGTCCCACTTATTTTTTTTTGACTGCACATGGCAGAGGACTGGGAGCCAAAGGAGATGGCTGAAAGAGCTGCATGCGGCTCCGGAGCCGCGGGTTGCAGACCTGTGACATAGCTCATAGCTTCATTGAATTACGCAAGCCCCTTCACCATGACAAGGCAGTAATCCATGAAGGGGGCCAATGTTTTATAATCTTGAAAATTGAAATTCTTAACAAATATTTTTGTTTTCTGTTTATCCAATCAGGAACTGACATCTGCTTTGTGTATTTAACTTTCTTTCCCAATTTCCCTGCACCCACTTCATTCACTCTGTCAATATGCATAGTTTTCGTTCCATTTACCCCTCTCTGTACAATTATCAAAATAACAATGATTACTTCATCTTCCACTAAAGCCTAGGGGACTTCTTTCACCCACAGTTATTTTGAAATAAGGTAGGTGTTAGAAACCCTCATCAATGGATTTCACAAATATTTAGTAATTCTTATAAAAATCTGAAAATCTGGTCCACAAGGACCTCAAGGTTGATGAAGAACACACAGACTCCTGTAGGCACAAATGTACAGGTCAGAATTTTAATGCTGTCCTTTTAATGTGCCAGATTAAACATTACCTTGCTTGATCAAGTCAGTGGAACTGTGTTCTTTGGCAAGAGAAGTGTGCTTCTCCTTAGACAGATCTGAGCCCAAAGACAGTGGGCATGTGTCTCACAGAACTACAGAAGATCTTCATCATGATATCTGAAATACTGCTGACGCTGCTTCTCCTGGTATCCCATTTTCCATGTGGGATGCAGATGACCAAATGTCCATTGAACGTAGAAAAAGAGGGAGGTAACATATTTAATTATTACAAGTTAGGAGATTTCCTGATTAGTGGAATCATTTCTACATCAAGCACAGTATTTAAATCATACCTCTTCTTCAAAACTCCATATCACAGATTTCAAAGGTAATTCCTGACATGTACTTAACACTAGTGATTAATTTTATCTTTTCCACTATTTTCCATTTAATAGGGATGGTTAGCTGATATGAATGCTACAATTTTATGTTTTAATTTTTAACATTGATATCTATGATTCTAGTGGTCTATTGTTAAAAACTATTCTGAATTTTGCAAGCTGATCCACAAAGTTCAGAAATATGATAAGGTATTGTTGGAAAACATTCTGAAAGAAATAAAAAGGCGTAAAAGACATCAGAATTGGTTGGCGATCTAGTGAACCTTGGAGAGATGAGAGTTATATAATCGTGCTATTAATTGAATGTTTGATGTGGTGGTTAATGTTTCAACTTAGAAACCAGGAAAGCATGACCTCTAGTCCTTCCTTGGATAGAAATTAAACTGGCTGGCACGGGGCCAGTCACTTTCTCTTAATCCTAGGAAGGAGACAATAGGAAACCACTTCTGGAAAACCTTGCCAGGAAAACTGCAGGAACTTGTCCAGGCATTCTCTGAGAATCGGACATAATCAAACAGAAGGAAAAAAAATGTAAGCGAGTAATAAAGAGAGACAATGTTGGAGATTTTCCAAGATGCATACTATTATTCAGGAAGAATCTGCTGCATTTCCCAGGTTATTATTCCAGAAGAGAACTCTTCCTTTTTTCCCCATCAAACACAGTCAAAGAAGAACTTTATATCTCCCAAGTTGAAGCTCCCCTTAGCCTTTGAAACTTCTAGCTGTCTTAGATGGGGCACTGGTGTCACTAGATACTTTGGATGATATTGTTGTTATTAAGGGCTATGATGTCACTGCTGACTTATAGCGACCACAAGGATAAAATTTCTCCAGGAAAAGTCTTTTAGTTCTTCCTCTAAGGACATAAGAAATTCTATTAAAAGCAAACAAACACTTAGAAGTGCAATCCATCCAAAACCAAAGACAATTAACTCATGGAATTTAAGGTACCCTTTCAACTAAACTGAGTCATCAAGGCAGAAACAATAAATAACAAGGAAATACCTACACTTTTGCCAGAATAATTCCACTTAAATATTCCTCCAATTAGGAATCAAATTAACATAAACAGACTTATTTCACAGAACCCTGTTTTTTAATATGGAAATGATTTTCCAAAGTGAATTTTTTTAAAAAATGTATCCAATTGCTAAGACAGTTGATCCATTACTATAAAATGCATCTCTAAGTTGCCATTTGGAGAAAATAATGGTTGGGATCAGGTATAGAGTTTCCATTTGATGTTTTTGAGCTTGAAGAAAACCATTGGAAAGAAAGTCATTTGTGGCCAATAGGACTGTGCTTCTAATACCCAGATCCAAAGAAGTCCATCACCTGGCAAGGTCCAAAAAATGAAGGATATAGGCATCTCACATTATTTTTTTGAGGAATTAATTTCTGAGAATATTTCCTGCATTACAATATAGGGAGTGAGCTTTTGGTCTGATCTTTTCCTGCTTTCCCCTTCACGGGGTCAACCAGAATCCAAAGCTGTTACCAAAGATCACCCTGGGCTATAGCATTAGAGATACATTGCATTCCATAACTGACTTCAGATTGTTAGATTGTCAAATTTGTGCACTAGACATATAATACAGCAATCCAAGTGATTAGTTATAAATGTCCTTAAAGGAACAGCTTCAGGAAATATGATGTGATTTTATGAATTGAAGATGAAAACCAACTGCAGTCTCTTATCTTGCAGTATACAGAGTATGAGCTTCTGGCACGTCCTGCCCTTCTTCTTTGCCACTCATGAGATCAACCAGAATCCAAAGCTGCTACCCAACATCACCCTGGGCTACAGCATCTATGAGAACTTTTTCAATGCAAGGATAACATACGAGGTCATGATGGACTTGCTGTCTACAGGACAGGAGAATGTCCCAAACTACAGTTGTGGAAGACCAAATAACCTTCTGGCTGTGCTTGAAGGGACCGATTCGGAGCTCTTTCCTTCCATTTCAACTATGCTGGGCATCTACAAAATTCCACAAGTAGGAATGAACACTGAAGCTAATTTCATTTTGTAAAGTCTAATGATAGTCTAAAAGGGGTCAGATCATAAATAAAATGATTTAGATGACAGAGCTTAAAGGACGCCTGAACTATTCTATTTTCATCAGGCGTTCAAATACCTTTCTTCATTCTTACATCATTGTACATCTTGATTTTTTAAAAAGATACACAGGTTACAAAGAGATTTTTCAACTGAACGAACCTCCACCCATAGCTCAAATGAAGTGCTGTCAATCATCCTTTGCATGAAATTTGCATCCTCTTTTCCCACCCTTCTGCCTCTTCTCCCTGTCTTCTGGTCACTGCAGTCTTGGGAGAAAAAAAAATCTTTTCACCCTTATTCCAACCGATTCCAAATAAAATCTCTAAGGATTGGAATGAAAATAACATAGGCAAATGTTAAGAGAGTTTTTTTTTCCTATTTGCACCTAAAGACAATGAAAATATACCCAGTTGTCACTTTTCTTCCTGCTGCGTTCACATGACGTTCCATTTTCCCCAATCTACGATCAAAGCAAATCAAATTATATATATTTTTAAAGCCTTTACAATAAAAGAGCACAGCAAAAAGAGAAACAGTGTAATACAGCAATTTGTTATTGGGGAAAGGAAAAAAAAGAATAGGACAAGAAAACAGCATATCTAATGAATAGTTCTGTGCAGTTGTATAACTTGGTGAATATAATTGACCAGCTGATAATGTGAGTAGTGGGTTAGGATCAGAAAAAAAAATCCCTTAGAGGTAAGGGCTTATTTTTGTCCTTAAGAGCAAAGCAATCAACCATCTCCTCTGTTTCACCTTAGATCAACTATGGGGTCATCAGCCACATTCCAGAGCAGAAATATAATTTCCCTTTTTTCTACCGGGTGAGTCCAAAACAAGAGCCTCCTCACTTGGCAATTATCAAGTTGCTTCTGCATTTCCGATGGACATGGATCGGCCTCGTTGCTCCGGACAATGAAAATGGAGAAAAGTTCAGAAGAGCCTTTGTGCCAGAAGCCTTAAGAAAAGGTGTCTGCGTTGCCTTTTCAATAAGATTACCCACGGTTCTTAGAGCAGGGTGGTTAACGGACATCCTTGAATATTTTAGTGACACTAAAGTGAAAAGTATTGTTTGTCAGCTGGACTCTCAATCCTCATTAGTACTAGCATTAATAATACAAACCATTGAAAAGACAAAAATCCTGTTTGAGGGAAAAGTATGGATTGCTACAGCTTTGTCAGATTTAAATGTGAGATTATTTTACCGATTGGTTAATCTCCAGCATAACCATCTTTTATTATCCTTCTCAACTAAGGCAAAGAAATGGACACAATATCATGATTTTAATTCACATTATTCTGCTACAGGGAAGTTTGGGAAGGAAGCATTTCAGTGTTCTTATTCAAGCCCTTTGTTGTCTAAGAAAGTTTGGATCACATGCCTGGAAAAAGAGACCTGGGAAATCCCATCCCCAGATCTGGTTGCAAGAATCTTGTCTGAGGATGGCTCCAGTATTTCCACAACAATCCAGGTTGTGGCCTCGGTCTCCAATGCTGCCTTTTCCTCCCAAATGAGTAAGAGGAGGATGCCTTCTGGGGACCACCAGACACTCCAGATGGTTCAACCGTGGCATGTAATGCTTCTTCAATATTTTAATAATGGTTCCCTTTCAATTCTTACAAGTTATCATAAAGATAAGCAGAGATGATGGGGATAAGCCAAGAACAATTGCTTGTTTTTAATATTTGTTCTGATGAGACATTTTAGAGAGAGAGAAACAGATAGATTGTGCTGCTGAATCTTCTAGATTAAGCCTGGTGTGCTGATTGAGGATGCTTGTGAGAATAGGTTATGATTTCTGAAGAGACTGGAAGGTTCTTTTCACAATTGCTGAATAAATAAGCAGTAGGATGGGACAATAACCATCATGTTCTACTGAACTTCCATCATTGTTGCACAACATGTTTGGGATCTGAGATTACCAATTTCATCAAGCAGAACAGGCTAAAATAATAAACTAAAAAGATCTGTATGTGTGTGAGAGGGAGAGACAGACAGACATAGACAGAGAGACAGAAAGAGTGAAAAGAGCCTGGGAGAAACAATGGGAGTGGGAAAGAAAGAGAGGGAGAGAGGTAATTAGAGAGAAAAATAGAATCTTCCTACCACATTTGCATACAGAAGCACTGCGATAAAGTACCTCTGTTTTGACTTAGTGCTCAAATGAGAATGTATACATTGCAAGGATGATTCTCCATGTCTTTTCAGCTCCATCCATTTCTAAGAAACTTCCAGATTTACAATTCTTCTGTAAATGATGTTTATTTGGATGAGTATGGAATTTCCACTGCTGACTTTAATATCATGGACTGGGCAGTATTTCCCAACAAATCTGCTTCTGGGGTGATAATTGGGAATATTGAAAAAGAAGTCTCTTCAGACATCAAGATCTCAGTCGATGAGAGCGCCATCATATGGCCAACATCTTTTAACAAGGTAACCAAGTCTATGTATCCATGTGATTTTGTGGTTTATCAGTCTTTTAACTTATATGGAGAGTCACCACATCTAAAAGGACAGGTTGAAGGAGACACTATTTTTCCTGTTCCTATCAAAAGATCTATTCTTATGATAAGGGATATCTGGTTTGATGTCATAGCAATATAGATGTGGGAAGAGCAGAGCTTCATACTCCACAGCTAATTTCCTTCTGCTAGAGAGCCTCAAAGGGCCAAAGGTCACACCAGAGAGGCAACAACAAAGGAGGAAACCCTCATTGATCATGGGCAGATGTCAGTTAGCCCATCTGATCCAAGAAAATCCCTCCAAACCGACGGAAGAAGCAGTCTGTCCAAGAGCTACTGACAGCATGGAAGGATGAGGACTAGCCCAACGAGAGGATCAATAACAGCATGTCGTGGAACTGGGTGAGAAGATCCTCTTTCTATCTACTATTTTTGAACACTATTCCCTGGAATAGGTAACAGGAAAATATTGGAAAGGGAACATCAAAACATTTGCTTGATAGGAGATTTTAATACAATTGTAGATAGAAAATTAGATTATAGAAGGAGCAAAGGATGAAAAAAGGGAAGAAAGACAGAACGACAGAAGAAATTTCCATACAGGATACTTGGAGAGAAAGAAACCCCCCAAAGACCCAGTACACATTTTATTTGAATAGACATAAATCTTGGCCTAGAATTGACATGATATGGATGTCCCCTGAGCTAAGTACTAATATATATATGAGATTGAGGTAAAACCTAACATTTGGGCAGACCATAATCCAATAAAGCTGACCCAGAAAGAGATAAAGAAGAAATCAAGATGGAGTTTGAATCAATCCTTGTTAAAAGAGAAACACTTTGTAGAGTTATCAATAAAGGAAACAGAGTTTTTCTTTAAAAGAAATAAAAAGGAAGAGATTTAAATTCAGAATACATGGGACACAGCCAAAGCATATTTTAGAGCAGACATGTCAAACACAAGGCCCGGGGGCCAGATCCGGCCCGCGAAGTGGTTTCATGCGGCCCGCGAAGCCATCCTGGAAACAGTGAGGGAACGGCCCCCACTGCCTTGGCCCTGGCCCAGAAACCCTCCTCCTGCCAGAGACCCTCAGATCTGTCCCACTCCTGCCCAGGCCCCCATAGGCACCCTTGATGCGAACGATGTAGAGCTGGCCATGCCCATCCAGTAGGCCACGCCCACCCAGGCCATATCCACCTGGCCCCTTGAGGGCAACCGCAATGCTGATGCGGCCCTCAATGAAATTGAGTTTGACACCCCTGTTTTAGAGGATTAGCTATAATATATATGGCTAAAAAGAACAAAGAAAAACAACAACAATTTACAGCACTAAGAGAAGAATTGAAGAAACTGGAATTAGAATTACAAATACATCAAGAAAAGAAAATTGTGAAAAGACAAATGGAGACAGTGAAACATAAATTAAATTTAATACAGTCAGAAGAATTGGCTCTACAAATAAAAAGGGTAAAACAAAACTTTTTTGAAAATGCAAACAAGCCAAGAAGGTGGTTGGCATATAAACTGAAAAAAGAAAGAGAGAAGAAACTGATAATAAACTACAAGATGAGAAGGGTGACTTACAATTTCAAACTGATGCAATTAAAAAAAGAAAGACTTTTATGAAAAATTATATAGAAGGAATTTCTCGAGAAAAAATGATACAATACTTTGAAAATGCAAACCTACCAAAAATACTAGAAAACCTAAAAAATATATTAAATGAAAAAATTACAATGATGGAAGTGATAAAAGCTATTAAAAAACCAGAAAAACGATAAAACCCCAGGACCGGATGGGCTACCCACAGAGGTTTACAAATGTCTGCAAGATACATTAAGTCTACCAATGAAGGAAGTGTGTAACGAGGTATTATTAGAAGCCAAACTACCAAACACATGGATGGAAGCAAGTATTACTTTAATATCAAGAGAAGATTCAGATTTGACACAGATAAAAAATTATAGTCCAAAATCATTATTAAATGTGGATTATAATTTTTTTGCCTCAATAATAGCAGAGAGATTGAAAAGATTCTTGACTGAAATTACTACTGTTAGTTTAGCAAAAATGTTTAAAAATATGTCTAGCAAATGTTGGAAATGTAATCAAAATCCCGGTAAATATTATCACTGGTGGTGGACATGTGTAAAATAAAAAAAAAGTTGGACTAAAATACATACTTGGTGAGAAAAGATGTTAGGAAAACATGTAGATTTTAAACCTGATTTTTTTTTACTAGGCATAATGCCAGAAAAGTTTGATAAACAAAATGTATATTTAACATTATATGTATTAACCGCAGCAAGGATTGTATTTTCACAGCAGTGGAAAAATGAGATAACACCATCGAAGGAAGCAATAATTAAGAAAATATTGGACTGTGCAGAAATGGACAGACGCACATTGAGAATCAAAGGGAAAAAAAAGATACAGAATACTTTCAGATATAGAACTTATTTTATCAATGATTGGGAAAGCAGGACAGAGACTAAGAATTTAACCGTTATGATTAGGCAAAAATCAACCCAGACATGTTGTTCATTCAGCACAAATGAATTGTAATGATAGAAAACTAATAAAATACTATAAATACTATAAATACTATTTTATACAATAAAATCTATTGTTTATGATGAGAATACCAGCATTGTTCTGATGTTGAATGGAAAACATGTTGTTGGCTAGCCCAAAGCTGCCTGTAGCATGTAAGGAAACTTAGGAGCATCACAAACCAGGGAATTGGCCTTTGACACTGAGGGACTTATAGGTAAAGGTTCCCCCGCACGTGCGTGCTAGTCATTTCCGACTCTAGGGGCCGATGCTCATCTCCGTTTCAAAGCCGAAGAGCCAGCGCTTGTCCGAGGACGTCTCCGTTGTCATGTGGCCGGCATGACTAGACGCCAAAGGCGCACAGAATGCTGTTACCTTCCCAGCGTAGTGGTCCCTATTTTTCTACTTGCATTTTTACGTGCTTTTGAACTGCTAGGTTGGCAGAAGCTGGGACAAATAACAGGCGCTCACTCTGTTATGCGGCACTCGGGATTCGACCCGCCAAACTGCCGACCTTCTGATCGACAAGCTCAGTGTCCTAACCCACTGAGCCACTGCGTCCCAGGAGGGACTTACAGTAGGGCATTTTATTCAGCGCAATCTTTGATGTTCTCTGAGCTTGTTTACTTGTTTGCAGGTAATTTCATTGGTTAATTTCCCAACTAAGCAACATCTTCAATGCTGATGATAGCACTGATAATGTTATCTATTCAAGTAATGAAATATCTGCAAACAGGCAGTCAAAACCAGAGAGTATCAAGGAGTTTACAATTCAACCCTGAGTTACACAGATTTTCTTCTATTGAATCATTCAATGTTTTTTTCAGAACTGGAGTCTTCTTTGAGACTGAAATTGATAGTAAATTGAGATCTAAGAAATACATATTGTCAGAGGAAATGTTGTGACAGATGGTGTTCTAGCAATTGCTAAGATAAGACAAAGTAACCCTTTGCTTTCCATATTTTGGACTAAACTTTCCACAATTTTGTATCATTGACTAGTTGGCTGAAGCTGAAGTCCAAATGCAGAAAAATCCCAGGATAGTGATGCCTGGATGGGAGAGTCATCAGCTTTTTCTGAACATTGAGTGGACTCTGGAATCATAGCCTGCTGAAATGAAACTGCTAGTGGAAACTTTTCACTAAAACAAAAATATTTTCATTGTATTTGGAAAAAGATCTTGAAAGTACCCTCTTGAATTCATGAACCCACTTTGTTGCTCACTTCCATTTTTAGAAGTAATCCCCTCATTCATACATTTCTCTGATTTTTTCCCCTGTTCAGAAGGCCCCCTTTTCTAGGTGTACAGAAAGTTGCCTCCCAGGATATACCAAGCTGATGAGAGAGGGAGAACCAGTTTGTTGCTATGACTGTTCTTCATGCATGGAAGGAACTATCTCTGTGCAGGAAGGTAGGTAATTGAAGAATAAAGAAGCAGCACCAGTCTTTTATTCTAAGGATAATATAGTAGCAATAGGAATTTCATTTAGCCTTATATATTGCTTCAGAGTGCTTTACAGCATGCTCTAAGCAGTTTACAGAGTCAGCATATTTAATTTAATTTTAATTTATTGAGATTTCTATACCGCCCTTCTCCCTAAGGGACTCAGGGCGGTTCACAGGGCATATATAAATAACAATACAAAAATTAAAAGACAATTAAATCAATGCACAAGTTAAAACAAGAATGATAAAATGCCCCTCAACAATCTGGGTCCTCATTTTACTGACCTTAAAAGAATGGAAGACTGATTCAACCTTGAGCTGGTCAGTATCAAACTCCAGGCAGTGGGCTGATTTAGCCTACAATACTGCATTCTAATCACTTTGCCACCACAGCTCTAGTATTAGCAAGATTTGTTCTCATATACCAATATACCATCTAGATTCATGCTATAACTAGACTCAGGAAACAGACTAAAAACACTGCAAGAACTGTTCAGTGAAGGTAAAATTCACCATGGTGCATGTTTCACAAGTTGCTGAAACAATAGCAAGCAAACTTGAAAAACATTGAGAGACCTTAAGAAACACGACAGCATTTGAAACACATATACAAAACAAGATATATGATTAACAACCATATATAATTTTTTTTGAAATACAACATGGAGATGGAAAAAAATAAACATTTTTATGATAAAATGGATGCAAAATGTCAAACAATCACAATACAAAAATGAGAAGAGCTTTCAAAAAGAGAAATACAGAAAATTCATTTCAAGTTATAATTTAAGGGTTAGCTCTTGGCTACTTGAAAAACGCGTGTTTTTCAATTGTTCTACAACTACATCAACAATTGCAAAATAAACAAATAATAGAACATTTAATGTTGGAAAAGCCATGAGAAGAAGGAATAGTTTATCATCTGTAGTGGATATGCAAAATAACCTCAAAAGCATTGGAATGAAATACATCAAATTATTCAGAAAAATCCTATACAAAATGAACTGAAATCACAAATATTCTTTATAGGTATAGTTTCAAAAAGCAAAGAAAATGCTAACCCTAACCCTAACATCAGACTCTACTAAGATATTTTTTCTGGCAGTTTCAAGAACAATTTAGGAGAGAATTGGAAAAATAGAAATTTTGTCAGTGATGTCAGATTGGGAGGTGAATTTGGAGAATATGCAGCAATGACACAACTGACAATATATACAGATTCTTGGCAACATTAAGTAATGTGGACATGAACTCCCAGAATTTCTCAGGAGCCATGGAATTCAGGGAATTAGGGAATTCTGGCTGAGGAATTCTGGGAATTGAAGAACATGTCTTAATGCTATGAAGGCTGAGAAACACTGATCTACAGGATCTGTGATGAAGTTTAAGCAACTGTTAAGAAGAATAGCTCTCGTATGTGGAACACATTGCACAGTAGGATATATTTAAAGCTTTAGAACATGATTTTTTACCAGAAAGTTGTGAAATGAATAAAAACTAATATCAGATGCAAGCAAGAATCTTCATACTTTAAAGTTAAAAAACACACACAGAGAGAAACAAATAGATTATGTGTGGAAATGGTGTGTTTGTTTGTCTCTCTCTGTGTGTTTATTCTACTCATAACTTGGGGAAAACAAAAGGTGGGAGAGGAATGTTTTCCATAAACATAATTATCTACTTTATTCATGCTTAGTAATTAAGCATTTTCCCTTGTATTTCATTATTCTAATAATATCATTTTTAAAAAAAATAGAGAGAGAGAGAGAGAGAGAGAAATCTTCATTGCTCTGTCTACATCCTGCTTCTGGTCAGTTGGTCATGATGTGCTGAATGTCATTGAATCACTATTTAAAAGCAGTTGTGTTTTCCAGATGTTGCCCAATGTGCAAAATGTCCAGATGACCACTTCTCCAACAAGAACCGGGATCAGTGTGTCCCCAAAGTTATAACTTTCCTGTCCTACAAAGAAAACCTAGGTCTCATCCTGGCTGCCTTTGCCCTTTTTTTGTCTCTTACCACTGCCTTAGTTCTAGGAATTTTTATTAAATATCGAGAAACTCCCATAGTCAAAGCTAACAACCGTGATCTCACCTACATTCTGCTGATCTTTCTTCTGCTTTCCTTCTTGACTTCCCTTCTATTCATTGGTCAACCCAAGAAAGTGACCTGCCTTCTTCGACAAACTGCCTTCAGTGTTGTTTTCTCACTTGCTGTGTCATCCTTGCTGGCCAAGACTATCATGGTGGTGATGGCATTTCTGGCCACAAAGCCAGGCAGCAAAATGAGGAAATGGCTGGGGAAGTCTTTGGCCAATTTCATCATCTTCTCCTGCTCTGGTGTTCAGGTGGGCATCTGTTTCATATGGCTGGGAATCTTTCCCCCATTCCCAGATTCTGATTTATATTCCCAAAAAGGGCAGATCGTACTGCAATGCAATGAAGGTTCAGTCATCATGTTCTATTCTGCCCTTGGCTACTTGGGCTTTCTGGCTTTCATTTGTTTCTTGGTGGCTTTTCTAGCCCGAAAACTACCAGGGGGCTTCAACGAAGCCAAGTGGATCACCTTCAGTATGCTGCTTTTCTGCAGTGTTTGGGTTTCTTTTGTCCCTGCCTACCTGAGCACCAAAGGAAAATACATGGTGGCTGTGCAGATCTTCTCCATCCTGACCTCCAGCCTGGGCTTACTTGGCTGCATCTTTGTCCCCAAATGTTACATCATCATTCTGAGACCTGAGATGAACTTGAAGGAGCATCTAATGAAGAAAAACAATGAGTGAACGTGATTTTGGGAGTTATATTTTATCCAAATTATTGCTAAGTTAAAATAAGACATTGCAAACAGTTATTTGTTCAAATAATTTTTCTTCCTCCCATGTGATTAGTCTTATTATCAATAAATAGCATAGTGAAAGTTATTGATGTTTTTTCCACTAATTTAAAACCATGTTATTTGTCTCCTAATCTACATTTCTTCAATATCCATTTAATGTACAAGATGAATAAATAAGCAAGGAGAGCACAGTGTTGCTGATTTCTTTACTGATCTGGAATCATACTGTTTAATGGTGAAAAACTGTGAACTTGATTTTGGCAGTTATGTTTTTATTCAAAATATTGCTAAGATAAAATAAGACATTGAAAACTCTTTGTTATTTGTTCAAAGATTTTTTTTCTTTCTCCCATGTGATTAAACTTACTATCAATAAATAGCATAGTGAAGGTTATTGATCTTTCCTCCACCCTTTTAAAACCATGTTATTTGGCTTCTCATCTACCGTACATTTCTTTAATATCCATTCAATGTATGAGATGAATAAATAAGAAGTGAATGTACAATGTTGTCCCATTTCTTTACTGATCTGGAATCATACTGTTTAACTCTGTTTTGTTCAGATTTTGGCTTCAAGTCCTTGTATAATTTTTTTTAAAAGGACATAGAGATATTGTCAGATTGTCATTTCTTAAAAACATTCCATAGCTCAACATAATTTCTTTTAATTATTCATTTATTTTAAAAGATTTGTATGACCACCTATCTTAAGACATATTTTATGTTTTAATCAGGAAGTGACATCTACTTTGGGTACTTCTTATCCTTTCAATTTCCCTCCACTCTCTTTCTGCTGTCTCTCCAAATTTTAAGCTAGAGCAGCCAAATGCATTTCCCTCAGGGTTCTAGTCCTTAACAGCATCATGAGGATATGAGTCCCCTAACATCTATATACTAGGCTGGCCCAGTGGGACTGCTTTCTCCAAAATCAGCAAGCCCTCATGACAACTGAACTGACCTTCAAAAATAAAGACTGAATTGCTTTTTTTCCTTTTACTGACTACAAAGGTTGGCTCATAGAAGCAAAATAACGAAAATGCCAGGCAAATAAAATGTAAGTGCCACAAGTTTCTGAAACCAATTTAGAGATGTTTTATCAAGATTTGCTCATAATAATTTTTAGATGAGATGCAAATCTCTTGCCAATGAAAACAATGATAAAAAAACAGACCCAGGAAACTACAGACTAATCAGTCTGATATCAATATCTGAGAATATCATGGAAAAGATAAAACAGATCTGTGAATATCTCAATGCAAATAAAGTTATAACTAGGAGCCAGCATGGGTTTATTAAAAACAGTTCATGCCAAACCAATCTAATTTCATTCTTTGACAAAGTCACTAAATTAGTAGACCAGCATAACGCTTTGGACATAGTATACTTAGATTTCAGTAAGGCACTCGACAAAGTAGATCACAACCTACTTCTTGGTAAGCTAGAAAAAGATGGGACAGACATCATCCTCACCAGATGGATTTGTAACTGGCTGATAAACAGATCAATGAGTAAACCTTAATGGTATTGTAGCTATATCAGTGGTGGGATTCAAATAATGTAACCACCAGTTCTCTGCCCTAATGACTGTTTTAAGTATTAAAAACGATATGCCAAAATGTAGTTTATTATTTCATGCATTTAATACAAATAAGAACAATAAAAGAGGTACACAAAACTAGATTATGTTATAAGAAAGTGTTTTAAAATATTAATGAAAAATATTAATACTTGACAAAAACAATATAACTCTTATTTAAGATATTTCCATACTGCTTCTTGATTGCCCTCCTCAAATGCAATTTTCTTTGCTTTTATCCCAGCATCATCAGATGTGTGATTTATCCTTAACCATCTTTTCACTGTAGGAGTAGGATCCCATTCCTTTAGAGGTAGGCTAATAATAATAATAATAATAATAATAATAATAATAATAATAATAATAATAATAATGATGATGATGATGATGATGATGATGATGATGATGATGATGATGATGATGATGTTGGAAGGGACCTTGGAGTTCATCTAGTCTAATTCCCTGCTCGGGCAGGAAACCCTATACCATTTCAGACAAATGGCTGTCCAGTCCCTTCTTAAAAACTTGTTCCACTGGTTAATTGTTCTAACTGTCAGGAAATTTCTCCTTAGTTCTAGGTTGCTTCTCTCTATGGTTAGTTTCTATCCATCAATTCTTGTCCTGCCTTCAGGCGCTTTGGAGAATAGCTTGACTCCCTCTTCTTTGTGGCAACCTCTGATATATTGCGACACTGCTATTGTGTCACCCCTAGTCCTTCTTTTCATTAAACCAGACATACTGAATTCCAGCTACCATTTTTTATAAGTTTTAGCCTCCAGTCTGCTGATCATCTTTGTTGCTCTTCTCTTGTAAAGTGGTTGTCAGTGCTGCTAACATTGGATTGTCTTGCTTTGACAAAAGATGAAGAAGCAGCTATTTTATATTTCTAACTGTGTATCACTTTTAGAGTTAAAGTTAGATGAAGAAGGGAGCGGGAAGCAAGAATGCATGGGGGGATTAGTTAGACATAATATCACAGTAGCAGAGCATTTTCAAGGTTGAATGTAATAAGAGGCGTTAAGAAACAACTGGGGGTTAAGCTAAGAAGGGAGAAATTTCTCTTCAAACTAATTGGAGAATGTGATTTATGACGGCAACAAAAGGAGGGAACTATGTTTTAATATTATTGTGCTTAGGGAAGGGAATCCAGATTTCGGCTTTACCCAAGCACTGCCAATGTTATATTGCTCTAATAAAAGGTAAACAATGTTATATTGCTCTTTTAAGGTAAACAATACCTCAGAGTTCTTTGAAGAGCTCATCCGTCAGAAACTTGACATTGGTAGTAACACTTCATGTGATCTTGATTCTATCCCTCTGTTAATGCAGCTGGAGCACACTTCTGGCTCATTGTTGTTGTTAGTTGCAAAGTCATGTCCGACCCATCGCGACCCTATGGACAACGTTCCTCCAGGCCTTCCTGTCCTCTACCATCTGCTGGAGTCCATTTAAGCTCACGCCTACTGCTTCAGTGACTCCATCCAGCCACCTCATTCTCTGTTGTCCCCTTCTTCTATTGGCCTCAATCTTTCCCAGCATTAGGTTCTTCTCCAGTGAGTCCTTCCTTCTCATTAGGTGGCCAAAGTATTTGAGTTTCAGCTTCAGGATCTGGCCTTCTAAAGAGCGGTCAGGGTTGATCTCCTCTAGGACTGACCGGTTTGATCGCCTTGCAGTCCAAGGGACTCACAGGAGTCTTCTCCAGCACCATAGTTCAAAGGCCTCAATTCTTTTGCCCTCAGCCTTTCTTATGGTCCAACTTTCACTGCCATACATTGCAACTGGGAAGACCATAGACTTGACTATACACACTTTTGTTGACAGGGATGTGTGAGATAGAGATAGTGAAAGTTGGAGCTTCAAAAAAATTAAAGTATAGCCTCAGAAATGGCAAAGTCCTCAGGTTAGAACACTGGTTGTACAACAAAATGTTTGTATTTTCAAGTTGTCATGGGTACTAAACTTATCATTGACAAAAGGTGAACTATTCAAGTATTTCACAAGGCATATCTAGATCTAGGTTTTCTTGGAGAAGTAAGGAGAGACATTTCCTTGAGCTGCTTTCCAGACAGAAGCACAAAGCTGAGGAAAATGAGTTATTCAGACTATCCCAATCCATAATAATACAGGCAATCAACTTACGACCAGAACTGAGCCCAAAATTTCTGTTGCTAAGCAAGACAGTTAAGTGAGTTATGCCCCATTTTATGACCTTTTACCACAGCTGGCAACTGAATCTCTGCAGTTGTTAAGTGAATCAGGCTTCCTCCATTGATTTTGCTTGCCAGAAGCGAGCTGGGAAGGTTACAAAGTGGTGGTCACATGACCCTGGGACAGTGCAACTGTCATAAATTCAGTTGCCAAGAGCCCACCCAAATTTTAACCTCTTGTGACCATGAGGATGCTGCAACGGTCTTAAGTGTAATACCAGTCATATGTCAGTTTTTCAATGCCATTGTTCCTTTGAATGGACAGTAAATTAATGGTCGTAAATCAAGGATTACCCATAGTTGTGAAAACAGTAGATTAAGGCTCAAATTGGAATGTGTAAATTACAGGTCTGATTTTATGTGTCATTACAGCTTCATCTGTTCCTGAAAAACTTCCAGCTTTCCAATTTTATTGTGGGAAGAGGATATTTTGAGAAGAATCAAGATCCTGCTATTGGCTTTGATATCATGCAGTGGGCGGTGTTTCCCAAAGCATCTACCTCTGGGGTGAAAGTTGGAAGTGTAGAAAATTAGGGTCCTCAGAAGTCAAGGTCTCCATAAATCAAAGTGTCATTATGTGGCCAACATTATTTAACAAGGTACTTGGTACTGCTTTGCTTGTTTTTTTATTTATGTATCTGTACATCTTGTGTACATCTGCTTAAAAATAAGTCCCACTGAATTCAGTGGGGATTAGCTATCCTTAATTCATTTTAAAATTTCATTAATACATTTGACATTATGTAGAAATACAGTTTCTTAGCTACTATGAATAAATACATCAGTTGAAATCTATGTAAGCTAAGACTGGAAACACAATAAAGTTGTGAAGGGTTGCCTCTTTTATACCAAATACAAAGAAATATTCATAATAGGAACACTATAGAGGTGTTTCCCTTTGCCAATTATTCATCATGCAAAACAAGCATCTTTACATTATGAGATATTTTTCCTGATTTATTCTCAGAGATTTGGTTTTCAGAACAATTTCATGCAAGTAAGGAAGACACACCCACCCACAGAGAGAGAGAGAGACAGAGAGAGTTTAATGAGAGATAGTACGGTGTTAAGGCTAATAAGAGGAAGACCATGAAGACCATTGGGCACAATGCCAGGTGAGTGACCTTGGGCTGATTGATCTCTTTCAGCCCTAGAAAGGAGAGAAGGAGAAACCACTTCCAAAATCTTATCAAGAAAACTTGATAAGGAATAAGGGATTTTTCCAGACAGTCTCTGAGAATTGAGCAGAACTTGATGAAACTTGATGAACCTTCATTCTCTCCTGAACTTTAAGAGGACTATGGGAAAAAATCCTGCTGGAATGGAAGTACTTCTGGAGAGCTTTCTGTAAAGGAGTATGATGTTAAAAATGAGTTTCTGAAGAAAGAAAATATCCATATTAAACTTGGAAATAAACCTTGAAATATATTCTTGAGTTTTGTGATAGAGGCATAACTGGCATATAAGATCAAGAGATTTGGCAAGTATAGTTCCTTTACCATTTTTGGATTAAGAAGGAGTCAAGAATGAGCTGGGATGCTATGCTGAACTGAGACCATGGGACGACCTGATGAATTGGACGAATTCACGCCAGAAGTGAGCTGTGAACTGCACCCCCTGGTCCGAGATGATTCTTCAGGGTATTCCATGCAGGTGGTATACATGTGTGATGAACAACCTGGCCAGCCTTTGGGAAGATGGCAGCCCCTTGCAGGGCATGAAGTGTGCCTGCTTGGAGAAAAGATCGACCACTGTCCAAATAACGTTGTAGCCACAGCTCTCTGGCAACTCAATGATACAATCCATCACAATGTCCTCCCAGGGCCTGGTAGGATCTGCCACTGGTTGGAACAACCCCAAGGGCTTCCCCATATGGGGATTTGCGGTGGCACAGACGTTACATCCGCTTTCATTCGCAGCCACCAAAACTGCCACCTTGCCAGATGTAGAGTCTTCAGGAACCCAAAGTGGCCTGCCTGTTTTGGGTTGTGGCACCATTGAAGCACCTCTTGCCGCATAGTTTGTGGGACATAAAGTTTATCCCCATAACCAGGGAATGTCTGTGAGTGCTGTCTGCAACTCTTGCACCAGATCTCCCATTACAACACGGGATACCGCTCTCGCCACAACCTGCTGGTAAGGGGGAAAAATCACCTGCACCACCTCCTCCCTCTTGCTATTATATTGTGGCAATCTCAAGAGGGCATCGGCCAGAAAGTTCTTTTCCCCTGGCACATATTTCAGTTGGAAACAGAACTTTTGGAAGTACTGCACCCATCTAATGTGTTTTGGGGACAGGCGTATTGGTATCTGTAGTACTTCCAGGTTTTTGTGGTCCATCCATACTTTGAATCGTTCCTTCACCCCTTCCAGGAGGTGTCGCCATGTCACGAGCGCCCATCGCACAGCGAACGCGTCCTCCCAGATGGCCCATACACGTTCAGTGTCTGTTAGCTTCCTCGACATTTAGGCACAGGGTTGCAAGGAGCCCCGACTGCAATGTCGCTGGCATCAACCTGCATCACAAATGGTGTGTCAGGGTCTGGGTGAAGTAGGACAGACTCCCTTGCAAACAAGGCCTTCAGGGTCTACGGCTGACATGCCCTAGACCATGCCAGTGGCTGACCAGGATGTGGCTTCATCGTGGCCTGTCAGGTGCATAGCAGGTCCATAAGGGGCAAAGGTATTGCAGCAAAGGATGGGATAAATTGCCGATAGAAATTGGCAAACCCCAAGAAACTCTGTAGCTGATGGTGGGTCTAGCACCATTTCCTTTGTTTTGCCGATGTTCAGGTGCAAGTTGTTCTCTAAACACCATAAGGATAGTTTTTGTACCTCCCCCCTGTATGCTGCTTCATCTCCACCTGCAATACCCTGCTATACCCTGGCCTTTTCCTTTTTGCTCCTTATATAAAGGTAAAACCTCTGAAAAAGTAAGCCTACAGCCTAGACTGCTACGTTCCTGCCTAAGCTCTGGAAATCATTCTGCACAGAAAGTAAATCTTTTGGGGACTGATCATTAGTACCAAGATGTACAGCAACATCAACATCACAAAACCTAACAACATGCCTCTTTTCTCTGTAAAAGATGTCCAAAATTGACATCTTTTACAACTGAATCATCAACCAGAGGGTGACTTCGCTTTTTAGATATCTTGCTCTTCTTGCATGACTGATGTGTAATACCTGATTCACACCTTCCTCTATCCAAAACAACTTCTTCATCTTGCATTACTAACTGCTTGTTTAAGTTGTCATTGTCATCACAACCAGCTTGACCTGCCACTTTTGTACCCCTATTAAGGACAGAAAGGGCACTGCATCTGTTATGCAGATACACAGTGAAAGCTTTATGTTTATGGTTCACAGCTCTCCCTCACAGCCAGGTCCCACAGTTGTCCATATTGCCCTTCTCCTGCAGGATCTTTGTGGTAGAGGGGGTTGATAGCAGACAGCTCAATAGAACAGAATGGCTGAACTGGACTCCAAAACTTATTTTGGAGATGCTACTTTGTAATTTGTTAAGAAAACCGATGCTTGCTTCTAACTAGTTAGAACAATACATTTCCTCCCTTCCCTGTCCTTGTAGGGATGATACTCCTTGCTACCTTCAGGTTAAATAGCCATCAAAGTTTAACCAGAAAATGAGATTTTATTGTGGTCAAACATCAGAGGTACCTATCATGAAATCTTCTCACTTCTGCAAAAGAGAAGACCAGTAACAGCCACATTTATGATCATCATAAAATCAGGTCATTTCTCCCAGATGTTCCTTTATTTATTTATTTATTTATTTATTTTTGGGACTTATATGCCGCCCTATCTCCCGAAGGACTCAGGGCAGCTAACAACAATAAAAACAACAATATAAAAGTTAAAAGAAATTAAATAAACAGCCCCAATAAATAAGTTAAACTAAACAATTAAAATCAAAAACATTTTAAAAAAACCCTGTCGTCATATCACAGGATATGCATGATTTTGACTCAGTGGTAAATTTAGAAGTTTGTAAGCTTTTTATGGCCATCACAAAATGACTGCTATGGAGGATATAGCAAGGCAGAAATCTGTTTCCCAGAAAACTAAAAATTTTCTCTAAATGTATATGGAGATTCTCAGTCATCCAGGTCATAGTTATCCCAAAGATGCTTTTTCACAAGGCAACTGGACTTTCTTGTTTTTCTTTGAAGATGTTTCATTTCTCATCCAAGAAGCTTCTTCAGCTCTGACTGGATGGTGGGGAATGGCAGGATTTATACTCCTTGCAGACAACTGGTCATTTGCATTCTTTTGGGGAGTTATTAATGCTACCTGGAGGCTTATCTGAGTCTTCAGGGTCACCTGAGTAGTGCAAATGTGTGTGTGGAGCCTTCTTGGAACTGTTGAAAGGCTGTATTCTAGACTGGAGATAGATGATATTGTATCCCTCCCCCTCTGCTGAGAGAGGGCTGTTCAATTTTTCAAAAAAATATTGATTCTTTTTCAATTTCTCAAAAGTTTTCTCCAGTTTTGACTAACTAGAGCAGAAGCATGCACTGGCAACCCTATTTTTTCCTCTTGTCCCTTGTAATAATGCATGTAGTTTGCATATATGGGAAGCACATGTGTAACATCAAGAATCCTACAAATGTAGTGACCTCTTGTTCATTGAATTTATTTACATACAGGTTGGGCAAACATCTATCTGAGATTTTCTTTGATTTATTCTGAAAGGCTTTAATCCAGCCACAGCAAAAATCCCATTAAATAATCTTCAGCTGTTCTTCCAAACAGGTTATGTTACATCTCAAGGGGCCATGTCAAAAGAGCTGCAATTGGGGGAATGTAATGGGGAGAGTGACATTCCCCCATTCCATTCATAGTGAAATCTGTAGGAAATTTATACTTTCCCCAGGCTATCTCTCAATTGCTTGGGAGAAGAATAAGACCTGCATGCTGTTTAGAGGACTAAAGAGGGAAATTACACACTTCAGCTACAGTAGAATGAGGCACACATTTTCTCCATCCACCCTGTGTGTATGAAATACTGTAAATGTATATATCCACTGCATCCTTAATAGAGCATCAGAGCAACTCATATATATGTGGGACTTTTCACAGATAACTGAGCTGTGTATGCTTCTTTAGTGGGAATCATTGTGTATATCAAAATAGATCTGCAGCTAGGAAGGCTCTATTCTTCTGCCAACTCTCAAATATATAAAGGGAAAAAAACATTTCCCCCCCTTTGGGTTTTTCCTGCAGTGTTTCTTTCCCTAAGGATCTTAATATGGGTCTGAAGAAGGCAAGAGGTAGACACATTTTCCCCTACTAGAAGGCACACTGAATACAGAATGGGAGAACTCACCGTGGCCAACTCGCCATGGCCAACTCATCACAGCCAACTTGCCATGGCCAGCTAGCTTACCACAGGATAACTCACCACAGTCAACTCACCATGGGACAACTCACTGCAGAACAATTCAATAATTCAATTTAATTATTTAAAATAATTTTTTAAAAAATCTTTTAATTTTTATTATTCACATTTTATTTTGTTCCTTATTTGGCATCCTTTTTAAAAACGATTCTATTCCATCGTTTCTTCAATATTAGTGTAACTCTTATCCCATGGCAAGTTGTCCCATGGTGAGTTGGCCATGGTGAGTTGCCCTAGACCCCACTGAATGTTCCACTGTAGAATGATCTGCAAAATATTTGTCTTACTCTCAACATTGATACTACTTCTCTTCAGTGTGATGATCCACAGGACATGCCAGTTGAGGAACATATTTCCCATACTGAAAACATTGCATGGTCAATCCAGTTGGATTTTCTTCTCAACTAAGCAGTTTGGCATGATAGAAATACTGTTCTTGCATTCCAGGCCTCTCAAGAATCAGAAATATTTATTAGAACACATAAAAAGAATTTTATTTCCAAACTATTTTATTTTATATTACAGTAATTATTTAGGAAAAAGTACTATTAATCAATACTTCTCACAGTTTTTCATCCTTAAGTGCTGTTTGGTATTCATGTGAGGGTTCAGAATAATGATGTAGCATTTGGGAACAAAAATGCAGACCAGTAAACCCAAGCTGGAGGCCAGGATGGAGAAAATCTGCACAGCCACCATATATTTCCCTTTGGTACTCAAGTAGGTGGGGACAAAGGAGATCCAAACACTACAGAAAACCAACATGCTGAAGGTGATCCACTTGGCTTCATTGAAAGTCCCTGGCAGTTTTCGGGCTAGGAAAGCCATTAAGAAGCAGATGGTAGCCAAAAAGCCAAGGTAGCCCAGTGTGGTATAGAACATGGTGACAGATCCTTCATTGCATTTTAGAAGAATCTGTCCTGGTTGGGAATGCAGGTCAGAATCTGGGAAAGGAGGAGAGATTCCCAGCCATATTATACATATACCAATCTGAATACCAGTGTAAGTTAAGACAATCGAGTTGGGAAGACTTTTCCCCAGCCATTTCCTCATCCTGCTGCCAGGCTTTGTGGCCAGAAATGCTACCACCACCATGACAGTCTTTGCCAGCAAAGAAGACACTGCCACTGAAAAGACAACACTGAAGGCGGTTTGTTGAAGGAGACAGGTCACTTTCTTGGGGAGACCAATGAATAGAAGGGAAGTCAAGAAGGACAGAAGAAGAGAGACCAGGAGAATATATGTGATGTCCCGGTTGTTGGCTCTGACTATAGGAGTTTCTCTGTTTTTAATAAAGATTCCCAGGACAAAGGCAGTGGTAAAAGACAAAAAAGAGGCAATCAGAGCCAGACTGGAACCTAATGTTTCTTGATAAGACAGGAAACTAAAAACCTTGGGGACACATTGATCTCCATTCTTGTTGGAATACTGCTCATCTGGACATTTTTCACAGTGGGGTCTATCTGAGAAACATAAGTAATTGCTGTGTAAGTAGTGAATCCAGTAATGTTTAACACATCATAACATATTTACCAAAAAAGACAGTGAAGTATAGGTAGAACATTAATTATTTATCCTAGGTTCCCTGTTTGTCATGCTGCCAATTCTGAACCTAAATGATTTCTATGTTTTGCCTAAACATATATTTCCTATAATTAAATATTTGTCTTATGCTGACAGAACATATTTCAATAATCACAAGAAAGACCAAATACCTAGTTTTAGGAAGACCTATCTGCATCCACAATTATCTGGATCATGGGGCATTTAGAGAGAGAAATAGTTTGATAGGCACAAGTAGGTTATGTCTTTCAGCAGGTGGCAGGATTTAACAAACTTGATTCAGTTTGTGAGATAAGCAGGGTCATGTGTGGTTTATACTTGAATGGGATGTCTTCTTTGGTCTTGAGCCACCCACCTTCCTGTCTGGAAATTGTTCCTTCAATGCAAGGAGAGCAGTCATAGCAACAAACCGGTGCTCCCTCTCTCATCACCTTGCTGTATCCTGGGAGACAACTTTCAGTACACCTAGAAAAAGGTGCCTTCTAAATATAAAATTAGAGAAGTATAAAAATTAGGGTATTGCTTATGAAAATAATTCAGAAGATTCCAATTTAGAAAACTCAAGTATGTATTTTTAATGTTTGTTTCAAAATACAGTGAAAATACCTTTGTCACAAAGTCACTGAAAATATCATCCTTTTTCCCCAAGAGCTTGAAGTTCAGCATGATTTTTAGAATAGAATAGAGCTGGAAGGGGTCTTGGAGGTCTTCTAATCCAGCCCCCTGCTCAAGCAAGAAAACCTATTCCATTTTGTCCCAGAGTCCACTCAAAGTTCAGATGGAACTCTGAACATATGCTATGGATACCACCTCATCATCTTCGGCATGAATGAGCAACAATAAAAAAAGTGGGGAGTGTAATACAAAGCAGGTAATGCAAAAGGTTGCTTGCTCGTATCTCAGCAACTGCTAGGACAACATCCACTATAACTTGTTGTATCTGTCTCCTGAATTCAAGTCTTAAAGCAGGATCCAGCATGGAAGAAGCCATCTGCCTTAAAATGGCTTTATTGGCCTGCTTAACTTCCTTACATACAAGTAGTATTGGACTAACCAACCACATGATTTCCATCCTGCCCAAGAACAATTCTGGCATCCACACACTTAACAATAGGGATTTTGTGAGTCCTTCAACCCAACCCTCTTTCAACACGGACCCTCCATCAGAGTGGTAGGACTTCAATTTCAATCTATAGGAGCAGATAAATAATAAAATGACAACAATAATAACAGTTTAGCCACCTGGTTAAATGATGTTGGCCATTTGATGGCACTCTGATTGATGGAGATCTTGACTTCTGAAGAGGCCTCTCTTTCTATATTCCCAATTTTCATTCCAACAGTAGACTTGTTGGGAAACATTGCCCAGTTTATGATATCCAAGTTAGCAACAGGATTTCCATCCTCATCCAAATAAATATTATCCATGGACAGATTGTAAAGCTGAAAGTTTCTTAGGAAAGGATGAAGCTAAAAAGACAGATATTACCTTATGAATCCTAATTCAAAATAATCTGCTTCAACTCAGTGCCTCTGTTTGTAAATGTTGGCAGAAAGAATTCAAATAAGGGTTAACTCTCTCTCCCCTTTTGCTTTATCACTCTGGCCTGATCCCTTTTATAAAGTTGCTAGTTTTAGGTCACAAACATATTTTGACTCCAGCTAGCTGACTCTGGGTAAGCTGGCCATCTAACTATGGCTGGTTCCCCAATACTGATTTAAAGTGCCAACCATCTTTGGTGATAGATTTGGCTAAAACACCAATATCTGAAATTTCTTTACCTGGATCATTGATTCCACTCTGTCTTTGAATCATCTTCAGCAACCTGATGCTGAATTGTTCTATCTTTGTTGGTAGGTATGCCAAAGCAATCTTTCCACTTCATCCCTCTCTTACCTAACTTTCCCTTCTTCCTCCTCTGCTTGGAGATTGTTCTTCATCCCCTTGTCTATGTCCTCTGAAACAAAACCCTCTCTCCCACATCAATTCTCTGTATTGTAAGAAGGAAGAGGAGAACTTCAGCAATTGACCTGGTTGTTCCCTGAAGATATTGAGAAGATGCACAAATTTGAGATGCCCAGATCTTCACAGAAGACAAAGTCAAGTTTGGATTATCAAGGAGAATTTGAAGGTTATTGTGACATCCTGGTGGTTATTTAATCTACAGATGTGAATGGGACTCTCTATTGAGGCATCATTCCTTTTTCTTACAGCATTGTAAACCAGCAAAAGTATTCAGTTTAAAAGATGTAGACATAGGAAATCTCTCTCTCTCATTCTTCTCACCCTACATAGAACACACATGAAAAACTGGGAAACTGTACAGCACTCCACCCCATGTCCTGGTCATTTTTTCCCCATCATGAAACTGAAGAATTGAATGGTTTGTCACTAGAACTTTAAATAAGGAAAATCTTACCTGCCATGGCTGTACTACCTGAGATACCAGATGATTGCCAACCTGCATCTTTCTCTGACTCAGGTGAGAAGAAAAGACAACATGAAGGATCCAGGAGACAGCCTGGATTGCAGTGGAGATACTATGGCCATCCTCAGATAAAATGTCTGCAACCACATCATGGGATGGGATTTCCAAGTTCTCTTTTTCTGTGCATCTTCCCCAAATTCTCTTTGACAATTTTGGGCTTGAATAGGAACACTGAAATGCTGTCTTCACAAACGTTTTTAGAATAGAGAAAAATGAGTTTAAATCATAAGATCGTGTCCTTTTGTTTGTCTGGGTTAAGAAGGATAACAAGAAGTGTTTATGCTGGAGATTAACAAATTGATAAAAATATCTCACACCTATGTCTGTCAATGCTGTTGTAATCCACACTTTTCCCCCAAACATTTCATTAGTCTTTTCAATGTCATGTATTATTATTGTTAGTAAAAATGAGGCCTGAAAATCTAATTGACAAACAATAACATTTACTTGGCTATTGGTAAAATATTGAAGAAGGTTCTTTGTTTTCTTTTTATTTAACACAGGGAGGATTTCTGAGAATGCAACACAGATCCCTTTCTTGGTAGCCACAACTGTAAACGTTCTTCTGAACATTTCTCCATTTTCATTGTCTGGTGCAGCAAGACCAATCCACATCCATTGGAAATGGAGGAGAAGTTTCACAATTGCCAAGTGAGGAGGTTCTTGTTTTGGACTCATCCGGTAGAAAAAAGGCAAATGATGTTTCTGTTCAGGAATGTGGCTGATGACCCCATAGTTGATCTAAGATGAAATAGAAAATATGAGTGTTTATCTAGCTCTTGGGAACAAATATGAGTACTAATTTAAAGTTATTTCCAAGTGCAAAGGTGTGCTTTTCATGTGTCATTGAGAACCATGCAGTTAATATATGGATAGTCTGAATCCAGTTCAGCGCTATAGTTGAAGTACGGCTAGCCTGAGTCTATTTCAGCAGTAAAAAGGGGAACTCTGAAAAATCAATCTATCTTTCAAATGCTGTAAACTGACCCCAGAGTGAAGAAAAAAATATTTAGGTGTATAATGGAAAAGCATTATTTTTAAAAATGTAGCTTGAACTTTCATTCATACCTGAGGTACTTTGTAGATGCCCAGCATGCCTGAAACATGACTGAAGAGATCAGAATCAGTCCCTTCAAGCACAGCCAACAGATTTTTTGGTCTTCCACAACTGTAGTTTGGGACATTCTCCTGTCCCATGGACAGCAGATCCATAATGGAATCATATGTTATCCTTGCATTGAAAAGTATCTCATAAATGTTGTAGCCCAAAGTGATGTTTGGTAAGAGCCTTGGATTCTGGTTGATCTCATGAATGGCAAAGACAAAGGGCAGGACATGAACAAAACTCACAAACTTACTGCAAGATAAGATGTATTAATAGATCTTCACTTTTTTATATGATTTTTTTTATCTTTGGGTCATAAAGGCATATCTTTTTTGGGTGACCTTTTAAGGGAATCTATGAATCATCAGCTATATTTCTATCTTTTACATGTACAGTTGAAATCTACTCTGAAGTCAATGGAAGAGTGATGGGATGGGTCATTCTAAAAGCTCATCTGTGTCATCTCATAAAGGGCTGAAGAGGTTAATAGGTTATGAGATCCTCACTCTCACTACATTGCAATGTAGGAAATATAGTCAGATGTTTATTGCTGTAAATTGCCCCATGATTTAATATGCAAAATAAATTTACAAGTGAACAGTTGAGGACTACGTCCAGGAGAAGAGAGACAGACAGACAGACAGATAGACAGACAGACAGGCAGAGACTGAAGTGTATCATAGAAAACATTGTAGGGAATAAGAAGATGTGGTGGAAAGGACCTCCTCTTTGCCTTCAGCTACCCTTCAACTATTTTGTGAGAGTGACAGTGGCTGTCAGGAGTTTTTTTAAAAAAACCTGTCAAAATGCGTGATAATGCCTTAGAATAAGTGTTTTCTTTAAAGCACATGGGGAGAAAAAAGGGTGACAGTGATATTGTACTAGAAAGCAGGAATCTGTACTAAAAAGATGATCAATTCACCAGAATTCAGTGCACATCAGTAATTACCTTACAAATCTGTTGGTGGGAGGCATGCAGAAACTATATGGTTGAACTACAGAACTGGATGTAGATATGATTCCACCAATCAGATAATCTCCTGGAATGTAATAATTTAACATGTATTTTTCCCCTTCCAACACATTTAGTTGACATCTGATCATAAGTGCTGCACAGGGAAAATGGGATACCAGGAAAAGCAGCAGCAGCAGCATTTCCCATACCAGGAGGGAAATCTGCTATATTCTTTGAGAGAGAAGCCACTGTCTTTGGTCTCAGAGTAGGAGAAGCAATATTCTCTCACCAAAGATGATTGACATGGGAGACATCCTGATAGCAAATATGAGGAGAGAAGCATAAAATGTCATGCTAGCATAGGCCTGTGACTACATAAATCCCATCTGACATTCTTAAAGGAATGGAATTATTTTCAGGATTTTTATATGAAAAGTTACCAAATATTGGTTAAGTACTGTTGCAGGGAAATTGTTGAGGATTCTCAGTTTGCTTTCTGAGCAGGTGAATTCCAGGGGATTTTCTGTAAACAGAATAAATCACCATCATTTTGTTAATCATAAAGAGAGAATTGATCACAGTGGGTTCTCTGTAAGAAATCTCTGTGACCCATGGGCATAGTTTCAATTTAAGTGTTTATGTGTTCCCTCAAGGGACCAGCTCTGGAAAAATTGACTGCTTCTTACTCACCAAAGTGATTCTTGATATACTAAATGTTGCAATATGCTAAGACAAGTGAACAGTTTTTAACTGAAAACATTACATTCTTTGCTAGCTACTTCTGGTATGGATGAGGCCTCTTCCTGCATTTAGGACAACTCCCTGGAATATCTATGTTCAGGAGGTGATATTTTAGTCTAATTATCGGATTAAACTAAAATATCACCTTTAAATACCTCCTTTTTTGAATTCTACAAAAAACCCCAAACCAGTCACATTGATGTGTGTAGTCACCATGAAGGCTTGGCCCATTGCAGAAGTATTATGTGTTATGACATGATAGAAAATTACTTAACTAACTTGCAAAAAAGATAAAACTCTGGCTTATGCCTATGTAATTGTCTAGAAACAGTATGGAAGTACTTTGTCTCTCTCCAATATGTTTTTCTCAACTTCCTAGTCTAGCATATAGCCCTAGTCTTTTCTGCTAACATCCTTTGAAGTAGTCTCCATGCTTGCTTCTGACAAATCAGTATTTCAATTGGGTAATAAAACATCTGCAAAAATACAACCAAGCTCAGAGAGCACCAACTATCCCTCATTTCTTTTTTAATTTTTGTATTCTCTATTTTTATGTGCCCTGTTCACCGCCCTGAGTCCCTCGGGAGAAGGGCGGTATATAAATATAATAAAGATAAAGATAAAGATTTCAACTCTGGGCTATAAATATGCTCCTTTGTTGGTAAAATTTTGAAATCAATTATATAAAAATAATGAAATAATATTCAAACAATAAATTTGATGGGGTCAGATATACAAAACAATATTTCAATTCTACCTATAAAGTAATCAAATAAGGAGTAATAATCTATGAGAAATTAACACGTTTGTCTATTCAATGAAAAAAAAAATCCATAAGAAGTAGCATCATATGGACTGGGATCGGAGTTTAGGAAAGTTCTGAAGCTGAAATTCTGGATTTAGCCATAACTAACAATCTGAATGGGATTCTCTCTGTGTGTGTGTGTTTGTAATTGTGTGTGTGTCCCTGGTAAACAATGTGAGTTTTTTGTTCCAAAGTATTAAGATGTTCATATCTATTTGGATTATATGCTGACTATTTACTATGTGGGTGACCCTTAGAGTGTTAGGGCAAATGTGAGCCTTAGTTGTTGGCAGCAAATTTGCTCCACTGCATCCACTATATTAGTTGCATGGGTAGAGTTTCACCAGAAGGATGTACTTGCATGAGGTTCATCCATGAGGATCACTGACAAATTAGGAGAGAGCTCCCTAGCATCAAAGGGAGGGAACAGGACAAGAGATGAAAAAAACCAAGGGAACTAAAAAGTTTCATGTAGATATGGTTTTCTGTAAACTTCTCTCAGCAGTGGCTCTTACATTTAAACATCTGATTTTATCATTAAAAGTGACACAAACTACCAAACTACCAGAGCCTTGGTGGAGCAGTGGGCTAATGCCTCCTTCAGTAACACCAGCTGCCTGCAATTAGTGCAGGTTCGCATCCCACCAGGCTCAAGGTTGACTCAGCCTTCCATCCTTCCGAGGTAGGTAAAATGAGGACCCAGATTGTTGGGGGCAATAAGCTGACTTTGCAATAATGCCGCTTGGGGGGGACCGAAAGCCCTAATAAGCAGGCATATACATAGAATGAAGGCTACTGCTAAGCTTGTAAGCTGCCCTGAGTCTTCGGAGAAGGGCGGGATATAAATGGAATAAAAATAAAAAAATAAAATAAATATACATAGAATGAAGGCTACTGCTAAGCTTGTAAGCCGCCCTGAGTCTTCGGAGAAGGGCGGGATATAAATGGAATTAAAATAAAATAAAAATAAATATATTCTCTTTCATCTTAGATCAGCTATGGTGTTATCAGCCACATTCCTGAGAAAAATCATCATTTTCCTTTTTTCTACCGGATGACCCCAAAACAAGAACCTCCTTGCTCAGCCATTGTCCAGCTGCTCCTGCATTTCCAGTGGACATGGATTGGCCTTCTTTCTCAGGACAATGAAAGAGGAGAAAACTTTAAAAGAAGCTTGGCAACTGTAGCTATAAAAAATGGGGTTTGCATTGTCCTCTCAGAAACAATCCCTGCAACAAATAAGGATATAAGTGTCGGAAAAATGTTTATGAAAAGAAAAAGGCAAAAGCTTTTTTTTCTTATCAATAGTCAAATAAAAATTATAGTTTGTCAATTGGATTTTCAGGCCACAGCAATACTATCAGGACTAATACAAACTTCTGGAAGGAAGAATGCATCCGCTGGGGGGAAAGTGTGGATTGCAACAACTTTGACAGATATAAGTATAACAATGTTTTACTATGGGGTGGATCTTCAACATAAACATGCTTTGTTTTCCTTCCTCACCCAAAAAAAGGCAAAAAAACAATACTATGACTTTAATTCATATTCTTCTGCAGTCTTTCAATTTGGAAAGGAAGCATTCCAGTGTTCCTACTCAAAGGCTGTGAAGTCTAAGAAAGTTTGGGAAAGATGCAAAGAAAAAGAGAACTGGGAATTCCCACTCCATGATGTGGTTGCAAGAATGCAGTCTGAGGATGCCTCCTCTATTTCCAAAGCTATCCAAGCTGTGGCCTTGGTCCTCAATGCTGCCTCTTCTTCCCAACTTAGTAAAAGGAAGATGCAAGTTGGAGGCTATCAGTTGCTCCAAATTGTAGAACCATGGCAGGTAAGACTTCTTCAAGGTTCTACTGATGCTCCCCTTTCAATACCTTAGTATTAAATTGTAAATAGAAAGGATGAGAGATTCTAAATACCATTGCCCTGTTTGCAGTATTTGAGAGTGTTGAGAAAGAGATTATGGGGATAAATCTTCTAAATTTAAACTACCTGTCTGATCTGGGATGCTATAATAAAAGTGATACTTCCATAATGACAAAGCAATTTTTTTCATTTACAAATTAAATATGCATCAGGATGCTTCATCAATCTTCAGTTCTCATCCCAAGATAGCACATGCTGATCTTATCTAGTTGTCAAACCAAGGAGTTAATTCTAACTTTTTATTTTGGATTACTTCAGATGCCTCAATAGTTAGTCTTTGAAAGAGACAACTTGCTATGAAACCTTTGTCCCATTCATAGCCCAAAGCTAAGCCCCTCTAACTTCTTATAGATATGAACTAGAGGGCTTCCAAGGTCCATGCCATCTCTGTTATTCTATGTTCTGTGTTTTAAACTTTCAAATATCTCAGATTGTCCTGTCTCAAATGGGGTTGTGGTGGTGAAGCAGCAGAAGCTTGGAATTCTATTATCCCCTCTCAAATCTGATGGACAGTGTCTTCTGTATATGATTTTCTAGGTTTAGACAACAAGAGAATCTGACACTCAGTGTCTCCCAATTGAAATTAGTATTAGTAGTAGTAGTAGTAGTAGTAGTAATAATAATAATAATAATAATAATAATAATAATAATAATAATAATAATAAATGAAGAAATTGCAGCTTCCTGCAATAACTCCAGCAAAGCTACAAAAAAGTGCACTACTCGGAACATCTTATATTTTAAGGAGATACCTGGTTGATACCTAGGATGCTGGCAGCAACCCGTGTCAACCATTAGTGCCAGTCAATTTGAGTGTTCAGTTGACTGAAGTTCATGTTTAATGAATAAAAGTTTAATAATAATAATGTGGTTGTGGGGTTTGTGTACTCTGAGGAAGATGAGAGCTACACCAGAGGTTCAACCATACTGGACAGATCTCATCAGAGCAGTCAGAGTGTCTCTCCTGTAAAAAATATACGTAAATTTCAGAAAGCCATACCGGCTTGGAAGTTGCCCAGGTTAACAAGGTTCGCGCTAGATGTTGGAATTCCTGGATATCTGGTGAAAAATGGTTACAGGACTCAGGACTGTTGGCTGAGCAACTAGGACCAGCAGCTGCAGAATTACTGAAAGAAAAGGTGTTGACCCATTGCAAATACACAGTCATTGAAAACAAAGAAATAATGAACTGTTATTGCAGATGAAGTCCAAGAAGAAGAGGATATCTAAAACAAATGTGCCAGTTCTGGAAAGAACAACATCCAGAATCAGAAATAACAAAACAGAGACTAGCAGATCAACACCGATTTATAATACAAAATAAAGTATTCACAAAGACAGAATTGGATGAACTGCAAAGGTTTTACCAAGGGCAAAGAAATCAAAGCCTTGCCAGAAGTAATTCAGAATGTAGAGGCAAACCAGGGGGAGTTGGCAGTGAAGGAATCCAGCAGAGACATACAACTGTTCTCATTTGGAAACCAGTCACCTCTTCCTCTAACTAAACAACTAAAGAACAAAACCCCCTAACTAAAGAAATAAAAGAATTGAAACAAAGAATAACTGAGCATCTAGAAAAGGACAAAAACAACAGAATAAGGCTGCCTGCATTGAAGCTTGTTCCAAAGAAACAGCTAGCACAAGGATTAAAAGATGCAAATACCGCAATATCAAGTATAAGCACCAAATCACTACAAGAAACAAAGTAACTAATGTACAGCACAGCTGCAGTTATAACTGAATACCTGGGGTGCAAAATCAACAAAGAAGAAAAACAAACAAATAGTGCACCACAAAAATGGAAGGTTAGACTAGAAAATAAGATCAGTAAGTTAAGATCATATGTAAGCAAGCTAGAATAGATGAAAGAAAAGAAACTGAAGAACAAGAAGACCAAAGAATACCTAATCAAGAAATACCACTTAGAAACAAGGAAGATCAAGCAAGCCCTGGAAATAATAAAGCAGAAAATAACAGTTATACTTGCCAGGAAAATCAATAGATATTAAGCTTGAATTGCAAATTATAGGATGAACCTCCAATTTCAATCCAATCAGAAACATTTCTACCAATCCATCAATAGAGAAACCGCAATGAATCAGTCAATACCTGATAAGGAAGAAACAGTGCAGTTCTGGAAGCAGATATGGGATAACCCAAAGAAATACAACAAGGATGCAGTTTGGTTAAAAGAGTTGGATGCAAATAAAACAGAAGTTCAAATGGAAGAACTGATAATAACAATAAACATGGTAAATAAAAAAAAAGCAAGAAAGATCAAAAATTTGTCAGCACCAGGTGAAGATGAATTGCATGGGTTTGGTTGAAACATCTAACTGTTATATATCCACTCATTGCTAAGTAGTTGAACAATATACTACAAGGAGGAGAAATTGAAAAGTGGCTAACAACAGGGAAAAACTACTTAATAATGAAAAATCCAGCAAACATCAGGCAACTACAGACTAATTATCTGCCTACCAACAACTTTCAAATTGTTAACTGGTGTGGTAGCTGATGCAGTACAACAGCATCTAGCTGAAAACAATCTCTTTCCCCCAAGCAGAAAGGAAACCGCCCAAATAAGAGAGGAACAAAAGATCAACTAATAGACAAAATGATTTTGGAAAACTGCAAGAAAAGGAAAACCAACCTGAATGTGGCATGGATGGACTACAAAAAGGCATTTGACTCTCTGCCACATGACTGGATAATCAAGTGCCTACAAATAACAAGAGTTAGTAGAAATATCAGAAAATTTGTGCCAAGATTGATGGCACAATGGAAGACACAGTTGCAGGTCAATGGTGAGAGACTGAAAGAGGTTAATATGAAGAGAGGAATATTTCAAGGAGATTCATTATCACCACTATTTGTTATTGCACTGTTTCCTCTGTCAACAATACTGAATAATGCAGGACATGACTATCAAACATCAAGAACATCTGCCAGACTATCCTATCAAGATGCCCCATGAAAATAACATAAAGAGTCTGGATGAGGAAGATTACAAATACTTGGGTATCCTTCAAGCTGACAACATCAAGCACACTGAAATCAAGAAAAAGATTAGAGGTGAGTACATCAAGAGAGTGAAGAAGATTTTAAAGTCCAAACTCAATGGAGGAAATACCATGAAGGCAATCAACACCTGGGCAATTCCAGTCATTAGATACATAGCTGGAATAGTGGACTGGACTCAAGCATAACTAAAAGCAATTGGTAGGAAGACCAGAAAAAATAATAACAATGAATCATGCCCTTCATCCATGCAGTGACATTGACAGACTCTATCTACCAAGGCAAATAGGTGGGCGTGGAATGCTACAAGTACATTAGATGGTTGAAGAAGAAAAAATGGCTTTGGAAGAATATCTGAAAGACAATGATGAAAATACACTAAAATTAGTATATCAGGAATGCTTACTGACTACTGGAGCGACCAAACTGGCCTACAAGAAAGACCAAATGAAGAACAGAATAGAGGCATGGAAAGACAATGGCCAGTACATTAAAAAAAATAGCTGGGGAAGCAGATAATAACAAGACCTGGCAATGGCTAAGAGCAGGAAAATGGAAGAAAGAGACTGAGGGACTAATTCTGGCTGCACAAGACCAAGCCTTAAGGACAAATGCATACAAAGTCAAAATTAAGAAGACAGCAACAGAGAGTAAGTGTTGACTATGCAAAGAAGCTAAAGAAACAGTAGACCACCTGTTAAGCTGCTGCAAGAAGATTGCACAGACTGACTACAAGCAGCAGCATGACAAAGTAGCAACAATGGTGCATTGGAAGATCTGCAAGAAATATCATTTGCCTGTAAGCAAGAACTGGTGGATCATAAAATAGAGAAAGTCATAGAAAATGATAAAATTAAACTGCTCTGGGACTTCAGAATACAAACAGACAAGCATCTGCAACATAACACCCCGGACTTAACAATTGTCAGTAAGAAAGACAAAAATTCTGGATAGTGGACATGGCAGTGCCTGGAGACAGAATAGATGAGAAAGAACTGAAGAAGATAACAAAATACAAAGACGTACAAATAGAGATAGAAAGACTGTGGCAAAGGCAAGCAAGGGTAGTACCAATAGTAATAGACGCCTTGGGTGCAGTCCCAAAACAACTGGAGGACCACTTGAACACCATTGGCATTGACAAATTTGCCATTAGTTAATTGCAAAAGGCGGCCATACTAGGAACTGCTTCTATCCTGCAATGATATCTGTAATACCATCAAACATCTACATCTGCATATCCCAGGTACTTGGTAAGGACTCAATAAAAAGACAAAAATGCCAAATCCAATGTGAACATCTGGCTAACTGTACAATGATCAATAATGATGATGATGATGATGATGATGATGATGATGATGATGTTTGAAGCGACCTTGGAGGTTATCTAGTCCAAACCTCTGCTCAGGCAGGAAACCTATACCATTTCAGACAAATGGCTGTCCACTCTCTTCTTAAAAACTTCCAGCATTGGAGTATTCACAGTTTCTGGAGGCAGCTTGTTCCACTGATTAATTGTTCTGTCAGGAAATTTCTCATTTCTAGGATGCTTCTCTCCATCCATTGCTTCTTGTCTTGCCTTCAGGTGCTTTGGAGAATAGCTTGGTGGGATTCATCTCATTTGCATCAGTTTGGCAAAATTGGTAGCTGATTTTTTGTTACCCAAACCCAGAATGGACTTTCTGAAAGTGGCATCCACACAGAGAACCAGTTGTTCACATATCTGAATCCCACCATTCGCTTGACTCCCTCTTCTTTGTGGTAACCACTGAGATATTGGAACACTGCTATCATGTCACCCCTCATCCTTCTCTTTATTAAACTAGACATACCCAATTCCAGCAACCGTTCCTTATCTGTTTTAGTCTCCAGTCCCCTAATCATCTTTGTTGCTCTTCTCTGTATTCTTTATAGAGTCTCAACATCTGTTTTACATCATGGTGACCAAAACTGAATGCAGTATTCTAAGTGTGGCCTTACCAAGACATTGTAAAGTAGTATTAACACTTCACGTGATCTTGAGTCTATCTCTCTGTTAATGTAGCCTAGAACTGTCTTGGCTTTTTTGGTAACTGCAGTACAGTGCTACCTCATACTTAAGTGATTGTCCATTAGGACTCCAAGATCCTTCTCACAGTTACTACTATTGAGCAAGGTACCACCTAGTATACACCTATGGCAATGTCATTTCCCCCCACCTTTTATATTGACCCAAATGCATTCAAGACAGTTTTCATCATTGTTGTAGTCTATTTCTGTAGAGATGTAGTTATTTCTTATAGAGAGGTGTCCACCTTATAGAGAGGTGTCCACCTCCACTTTTATTTGGTCTGTTTAAATTAATAGGCCCTTCAGAAATCACTGGCCAGGTATTTTGTAGGCTTTTCACACACAGTTCTAAGTGTCAAGCAGGAATGCCAGATGCACATAAAAAGGAAAATGCCCTTACTTCACCTGCAAGCTTGTATATTGGAGTAGCAGTGGTTGAAGTGGGATGTAGCCATGTTATCACCCATGAACAGTCCTTTGAAAAGGAACCAGCATGACTGCCAGTGTGTGGGAGAAAAATGAGAGGCAAAGACCAGGAAGACAGAGACAATCCAGGAGACAATATGTACAGAACAGAACAGAACAGAATAGAATAGATCTGAAAGGGACCTTGGAGGTCTTCTAGTCCAGCCCCCTGCTAGAGCAGGAGAACCAATACCATCTCAGACAAGTGACTGTCCAGTCTCTTCTTAAAAGCCTCCAGTGATGGAGTGCCTACGGTTTCTGAAGGCAAGCTGTTCCACTGGTTAATTGTCCTCACTGTTAGGAAGTTTCTCCTTAATTCCAAGTTGCTTCTATCTTTGACCAGTTTTCAACCATTGTTTCTTATCCTGCCCTCTGGTGCTTTGGAGAATAATTTGACCCCCCTCTTCTTTGTGGCAGCCCCTCAAATACTGGAATACTGCTATTGTAATGTATTGGCCACAACTGTTTTAATCACTTGCTTAATGTCTGACCTAGACTGCTGTATTTCTGACAGCCAGACTGGCTGTCTCCAAGCTGATAATTAGGCTTGGCGTGGGAAACTGTTACTTTAAACCTATCAGTTGCCACCTAGAGGCCAACAGTATAAATAGCTGTGCAGCAGCTCTTAGGGCTGCTTCTGTTCTGAGTTAATAAACTTGTTGCTGTTGCAACGCTTCTGTCTCATTCAATGCTGAACTGAAGATATAACAGCTATAATGTCACCCCTATTCTTTCTTTTCTTTAGATTAGCCAAACCCAAGTCCTGTAGCCATTCTTCATATGTTTTAGTCTCCAGGCCTTTGATCATCTTAGTTGCTCTTCTCTGTACTTTTTCCAAGGTCTCAACATCTTTTTTTGTAGTATGGTGACCAAAATTGGTTGCAGTATTCCAGGTGTGAGCAAGGGAAACAGAAGGAGAACAGGAGAGAAAGAGGACTGAGAAATGAGAGAAAACAAGAAACAGAAGACAATGAGACACTTGATAGAGACAGAAAAAGAGACAAGTGAGAAACAGCCATAGAGTTAAAGAGCAAAAGAGTGAATGACAATGTGAGATACCAAGGCAAAAGGCATCTGGAAGGGAGAATAATAAAGACCATGTGAATGAGCAAATCCTACAAGAAAGATAATCAGCCTGACCTCAATACCTGGGAAGATTCTGGAAAAGATAATCAAACAACAAATCAGCGAACACCTTGATGCAAACAAAGTCATCACTAAAAGTCAACATGGGTTTGTCAAAAACAGATCATGCCAGACAAATCTTATTACATTCTTTGACCAAGTGACAAAACTAGTGGACCAGAGGAATGCTGTAGATATAATTTACTTGGACTTCAGTAAGGCATTCGATAAAGTAGATCACAACCTACTACTTGATAAGATAGAAAAATGTGGGTTAGATAGCATTACCACCAGATGGATTCGTAGCTGGCTGACAGGCCGTACTCAGCGTGTGGGCCTCAATGGAACCGCATCTACATGGAAGGAAGTGTGTAGTGGGGTGCCCCAGGGCTCTGTTCTGGGCCCAGTGCTCTTCAATGTCTTCATTAATGATTTGGATGAGGGGATAGATGGGGAACTCATCAAATTTGCAGACGACACCAAGCTGGCAGGAATAGCCAATACTCCAGAAGATAGGCTTAAGATACAGAAGGATCTGGACAGACTCGAACACTGGGCACTATCTAACAAAATGAAATTCAATGGTGAAAAAAGTAAGGTTCTACATTTAGGCAGGAAAAATCAAATGCATAGGTATAGGTGGTACCTTGCTCAATAGTAGTAACTGTGAGAGGGATCTCGGAGTCCTAGTAGACAATCACTTCAATATGAGCCAGCAGTGTGCCTGCAGCTGCCAAAAAAGCCAACACAGTGCTAGGCTGCATTAACAGAGGGATAGAATCAAGATCAAGTGAAGTACTAATACCACTTTACAATGCTTTGGTAAGGCCACACCTGGAATACTGCATCCAGTTTTGGTTACCACGATGTAAAAAAGATGTCGAGACTCTAGAAAGAGTACAGAGAAGAGAAACAAAGATGATTAGGGGGCTGGAGGCTAAAACATATAGGGAACGGTTGCTGGAATTGGGTATGTGTAGTTTAATGAAGAGAAGGATGAGGGGTGACATGATAGCAGTGTTCTAATATCTCAGGGGCTACCACAAAGAAGAGGGAGTCAAGCTATTCTCCAAAGCACCTGAAAGCAGGACAAGAAGCAACGGATGGAAACTAGTCAAAGAGAGAAGCAACCTAGAACTAAGGAGAAACTTCCTGACAGTTAGAACAATTAACCAGTGGAACAACCTGCCTCCAGAGGTGGTGAATGCTCCAACACTGGAGGTTTTTAAGAAGAGACTGGACAGCCATTTGTCTGAAATGGTATAAGGTTTCCTGCCTGAGCAGGGGGTTGGACTAGATGACCTCCAAGGTCCCTTCCAACTTTATTATTATTATTATTATTATTATTATTATTATTATTATTATTATTATTATTATTATTATTATTATCTGAACATTATCTATGGAATGAGCAGATATCAGGAAAAATAGGCCAGGAGAGTGGTTGTGTCTGGCTTTGGGAGTGGGGTGTGGGGAATTTCCTACTAAACAAACAGAAATAAAGACTTAATCCACTACACAGGTCATATTTTGACAGGTTGCTAAAATTTGTTGCTTTTAGTTGCAAAGTTATGTCTGACCCATCGTGACCCCATGGACAATGTTCCTCCAGGCCTTCCTGTCCTCTACCATCTTCTGGCGTCCATTTAAGCTCACAGCTAAAATTTAGGTTTCGTCCTCTGTGAAGACTCTCCTCCATTGCCACTTTTCCTTCCTGCAGCACACAGGTCTATGCATGTTTCCTTCTCTCAGACATTGTAATCAAAAAGGGAAGTGAGATGGATGCACTGACAGGTTCATTGAAGGAGATAGCACAATTCATGGCCCAACAGATGCCCCAAAGTTGAAATGGGGTTAATGATCCACACAATAAAATTTAGGGCATCAATGGTTTTGCTGATACAAGGAGTGGTGACAAGAAACCCTATTTCTTTATCACTAATCTCTATGTTCCCAGATTCTGGGATCTGTTCTCCTTCCCAATCAAGTTCATTCTGTCTTTTATATCTTTAGATTTGCTTTGTTCCTCCACTCCACCCAAGCCTCTGCTATTTGAACAATGACCAAAGATCATCTCTTTCATCCTTCCCTATTTCCTGCTAGGCTTGCCACATTCAGAGCTGTGTCATCTGAAGGTCAGGGGAGAACTGAAATAGGATGCAATGTGTAAGCCATTTACAGTTGGTTTGATCTCCAGAAAGGAACCATTTCAGAGAATAGGAAAAAGAGTATGATTTTGTGCTGTCTGAGTTATATACACATACAAACACACATAAGCAGGATCCTTCTAAAAAAGTAAAGCATAAGAAATCAAGAAAATCTCATACAGTATCACTAAAAAACATGGATCTGATGACATTCAATTAACTCTTGAAATTTCAGCATTGTGTAATTTTGTTTTGTTGTTGTTGTTGCTGTTAACATTGTGGTGCTAAACTATGTAATGATTCCTTCAAGAAAGTAGAAGATATAATATATGTGAAAAAGATCTGGTATTCCACAGAAAAGTAGGGACAGAAGCTTAAAATCTGGAATCAACCTCTTGCAGACCAAAGTGCTGAGTCAAAGAAGTTGAATTATTCAAAGTAATTCCAGTCCAGAATTATAGCCATAAAAACATTGAATAAGAACTCAGTGTATATGTGATTTTCTTTGTCATTCAGCTTCATCAGTTCATGAGAAACTTCCAGCTTCAGAATATTTCCAGGGATGGAATTTATTTGGATGAAAATGGAGTGCCTGCTGCTGACTTTCATGTCATCCACTGGACAGTTTTTCCTAACAAGTCTACTGCTGGGGTGGAAGTTGGGAGTGTAGAAAGAGAAGCCTCTTCTGAAGTCTATGTCTCTATCAATCACAGTGCTATCCAATGGCCAACATCATTTAACAAGGTAGCTGATGCTGTTTGGTTTTGAGACTTCTATTTACCTCCACATATGAAAACCTTTCTGCTCAGAAATAACTCTCACTGAAGATAATTGAGATAACCTCCAAATAAAGGAACCTAAAGTCCCATTAATTCATTAGCTATCATATGTCTTTAGGTGTATTTCAGTAGTTATCACAATCTGCTATACCACTAATTGTTAAACTGGAATATAGCACTATAATTAATGGCCTATCATACATTCTTACTGTCAATTAGAAAAAATCCAGAATTTAAAGAGAGCAGCCCACTGAATTGCACAAGAGAAAAGTATCAAGTTGAGAATGTGATGGGGTAAATGGGGACAGTCGAAAAAAAGACAATTCATAATACAATGTTCAGCCCCAGGGGAGAAACATAGGGACTTTTGCAGAGATAAAGTCAGAGTTTGGGGTTTCCTGCCCAAGCAAAGAGAGAGAGAATGACAGAAGATATAGCATTCCCACCCTACGTACGGTCACTCATGCGCTCGTTACCTCCCGTATATACTACTGCAATGCTCTCTACATGGGGCTGCCCTTGAAGACCACCCGAAGGCTTCAACTGGTGCAGAATGCGGCTGCGTGGGTTGTGATGGGAGCGTCCCGATACTCCCATATTACACCCCTCCTGCGTGAGCTGCATTGGTTACCAGTTGTCCTCTGGGTGAGATTTAAGGTGCTGGTTCTTACCTATAAAGCCCTACATGGCTTAGGTCTGGGATATTTGCAGGACCGTCTGCTGCCAGGAACGACTGCCCATCGCCCTGTGTGCTCACACAGGGAGGGCCTCCTCAGGGTGCCGTCAGCCAGACAATGTCAACTGGTGACACCCAGGGGGAGGGCTTTCTCTGTGGGGGCACCTGCCCTTTGGAATCAACTCCCCTTGGAGCTCCGGATGGCCCCGGAACTCCATGCCTTTCGTCGCAATCTTAAACCATGGCTTTTTCAACAGGCTGACCTGGACTGATGGAAGGGAGGTTTTCTTAATTTTGTTTTATTGTGTTTTTAATTGGACTATTTATGGGACAATTTGATTTAATACCGTTTAATGTTTGTATTTTGTGTTTTTATCGTTGTTAGCTGCCCTGAGTTTTATAGATATCTCTTTGGTCATTCGGGTTTTTTCCCGTGTAGAGTTGAAGGTGTAGGAGCAACGTTTCGACGGAATCCCATCCGTCATCCTCAGGCTGGTGGCTTCAGCTTCCTTCTTCTGCGAGAAGCATGTGGTAGTGGCTGTTTGTTCCTCTTTTTTAAACTGCCAGAGGGGGTGTGTTCTGTGGGTGGAGGTGTGCTCTGATTGGGTGGGGGATTAAGTGTGTTCTGATTGGGTGGGAGTGTGTTTTGAATGGTGGGTGTCTTCTGATTGGGTGGGGGTGTGTTTTGAGTGGATGGGCTGGTCTCAGCTGCCAGCCTTAGACCTGAGCTGGTGAGTTGTGCTGCCTTTGTTCGGCTTCGTGTTTGTGGTGGTGCTATGTTTTTATAGTGGGTGTCAGTTTGCTTATTGTGTGGTTTGGAGGGGTTTAAAGTGGCTGATGTTGCAGCTGTAGTTAGGTTTCTGTTTTGTGGTTGTGCATCGTTATTATTGTGGGTTCGGATTTGCTTTTTGAATGGTTGTGTGGTGGTGGTGTCATGTGATGTTATCATGAGTTTGGGTCTGGTATCATTCTTGGTGGTTGGGACTCGTCTGTCAATCAAGGCAGGTTTCCAAATGGCTGGTAGGCAAGAGGTATCATCTCGTTTGTTCATGCTGTGGGGGTGTTTTTCTATCTCAATGGCTTCTCTGATTATTCTGTTGTTAAAATGTTCAATTTTGGTGATAGTTTTGTTTTTTTTAAAATCAATCTCATGTCCCGTGGCTTCAAAGTGTTGGACCAGGGATGAAGTTTGTTCTCCCTTTCTGAGTGAGTTTTTGTGCTCTTCAATGCATGCACTTATTCTTCTGTTGGTCTGTCCGATGTTTGTGGTGGGGCAGGTGGTGCATGGGATTTCGTATACTCCTTGGTTTTCTAACCCAATTATGTCTTTGGGGTTTCTTAGGATGGTGGATATTTTTCTGTCTGTGTAGAATGCTGTTTTGATGTTGTGTTTTTGGAGGATCTTGCTGATTCTGTCTGTGGTCCCTTTTAAGTATGGGAGGAGGGCTTTGCCATTTTCTTGTTCTCTGTCTTGGGTTTTTGTGGGTGTCTCTCTTCGGATTAAGTTGGTAATCGTGTTTCTTTGGAATCCATTGGCTGTAGTACATTAGTGAGAGTGTGTAGTTCGGTTTTTAGGTGTTGTTCGTCAGCTAGGTGTTTTGTTCTGGAGATGAGTGTCTTGGCTACGGAGTTGATCTGTGCTGGGTGGTGGTGTGAGAGTGCGTTCAGATAGCGGTTTTTGTGTGTTTTTTTATGGTAGATAGTGTGTCCTAGGGAGCCGTTGGATTTCTTGTAGACTAAGACATCAAGGAAGGGAAGCTGATTGTTAGCTTCTGTTTCCATGGTGAATTGTATTTTGGGGTGTAGGCTATTGAGGTTTGTGAGGAAGTTTTCTGAGGTTTTCGCGGGTGTTTGTATGTGGGTCTTTGGTCATTCGGGTTTTTTCCTGCATAGAATTGAAGGTGTAGGAGCAACGTTTCGACGGAATCCCATCTGTCATCCTCAGGCTGGTGGCTTCAGCTTCCTTCTTCTGGGAGAAGTATATATATATATATGCCATAAGGAGGAACACCTTTTGCAATGGAACCACTTTCCTATGAATGGAGAAGTAAGACAAAAGGAATGTTTCTAGATTGAAACAGATTGAACTAGAAAGAGAATAATCTTTATTTGCTACTGGCACACAATGTCATTTTCCATAAAGGTTCATGTTAAATGGTGTGAGATACGCAATAAATGTACATGTTGTAATTTTCCATTTTTGCTTAAGGAATAGGCATGCAGAGGCACTTAGCTAAGGCACTTTTAGAAAAGGAGATGTAGTAAGCTGGAGGAACAGAAAGGTTATACACTGACTCAAAGCATACTTTTAGAATAGTGCATATTATTATAGAATAGCATATAGTTTATGAATGACATATTATCCAATTTATATAAGGTTTATTCTTTATTCAAACTACCTAAAGCTAGTATTTTAAAGTATTATATTAGCCAAAGAACAACCATGTTTAACTGAAGCATGAACTCTGTTACATACATAGCTTCTGGATGAAAAAATATGCCCTCTTACAGGAAACAAATAATTTGTAATTGTCGAAATTGTCTAGTTTACACAAACAGGCTCACTTTATAGATAAGCTATATCCTGTGTTAGCAGGATGTCATGAATCATGCCATAGACAAAGAAGGGGAGATAAGACATGAGCAAAGTGACTTTTGATCATATAATTGGAGGGTCTGGTTACTAGGCAGTCAAAAAGCATGTAATTAATCCAGACCTATCAAGTAGGTTGGGAAAGGAAGGATGTGGCATAATTCTATGGGACAGGGTATAATAGTTTATGCTGAAATGATTCCGGGATATTCAGAATATTCCCTCTCTTTCTATGGGGGGTGAACTATTAAACCCCCCCCCCGTAGATAGGGCTCGCAACTTGGGAGTCCTCCTAGATTCACAGCTTTCTTTAGAAGACCATATAATAACTGTGACTAGGGGGGCCTTCGCCCAGGTTCGCCTGGTGCGCCAGTTGCGACCCTATCTAGACCGGGATGCCCTGCGTACGGTCACTCATGCGCTCATGACCTCTCGTTTAGACTACTGCAACGCTCTCCACATGGGGCTGCCCTTGAGGACCACTCGGAGGCTCCAACTGGTACAGAATGCAGCCGCAAGAGTTGTGCTGGGAGTCTCCCAATACTCCCATGTTACACCTCTGCTCCGTGAGCTGCATTGGCTCCCAGTTGTCTTCCGGGTGAGATTCAAGGTGCTGGTAATGGTCTTTAAAGCCCTACATGGCATGGGTCCGGTGTACCTTAGGGATCACCTGCTGCCGGCATCAACTTCCCTCCGCCCTGTGCGCTCCCACAGAGAGGGCCTCCTCAGGGTGCCACCGGTCAGAGAATGTCATCTGGTGGCCCCCAGGGGGAGGTCCTTCTGTGTGGGCCCGCCGGATTTGTGGAACCGTTTGCCGGTTGAGCTCCGGATGGCGCCCGACCTTCGCTCCTTCCGACGCGATCTGAAGACCTACTTGTTTGAACAAGCCGGCCTGGCCTGATGGGTGATGGGTTTGGATTTGGATTTTAATATTGTTTTAATGTATTTTAACTTATTGTTGTTAGTTTCTGGGCACCTTGTTTAATCTCTTTTAATATTTGTATTCTTGTATTTTTATATGTTTGCCCTGTTCACTGCCCTGAGTCCTTCGGGAGAAGGGCGGTATACAAATAAAATTATTATTATTATTATTATTATTATTATTATTATTATTATTATTATTATTATTATTATTATTATTATTCAAGTGTGGCTTCTTGTGCATATAGTGGTACAGCAGCCTTTGCAAACACTTTTAATAAAACTTGCTTTCCAACAACTTTGGAGTTGAATTTTATTCCTCACAAATGATATCTCCAAAACCTAGAATGGAAAGGAATGGTGGTCCCCATCAGTAACTGCTAAGCCACTAATCCTTGGCTGAGCTGTCTCACTGTGCTACCTGGCTACCAGAAACCTGTTCCTTGAAATAAAACCCACTCAACCCCAATTCATAGGTTGCCCTAACTGATCTTTATTTTTATGTTTAGATGGTGCCTTCTTCTAGATGTTCAGAAAGTTGTTATCCAGGATATGCCAAGCTCATGAGAGAGGGAGCACCAATTTGCTGCTATGACTGTTCTCTGTGTATGGAAGGAACATATTCTATGCAAGAAGGCAAGTAGCTCTGGGAAAAAAGTGAAATTGCAGATGCAATCAATATTCACTCTTGTTTTTCTGGGCAACAGTTACTAAAGTTGTTTACTTTCCTACCAGCTGTAGATCTAATTAGGAACATAGTAGTTTCATAATTCTACAAAGCAATACAATTTAAATTTCTGAACAGAATCCACAGCCTTTTCAAGGATTGGGTACCAACCATCCAATTTTGTGTAATGATGTGGCTTTTAAAATACATAATGAAAGGGAGATGAAATTTATCAAGTTGTTACCTTCTTACCTGGTTTCAGGAAAGAAGAAAGATTTTGCGAGAGTTGATAATCTCATTGGTCCCTTAGTTTTTAAAACAAGCATTTATTATTTCTAATTAATGTTGAGACCTACAAATTTTCATGATTCTACAGCTGCAGAACTTGACAGGTGATTTTTTTTTCAGATGCAGGCCATTGTGAAAAGTGTCCAGATGACCAGTATTCCAATAATAAGCGAGATCAGTGTCTCTCCAAAAGTATAAGCTTCTTATCCTATGAAGAATTGTTGGGATTCATTTTGGCTTTCTTTGCCATTGCTTTGTCCCTAACCACTGCCTTAATTCTGGGAATCTTCATTAAATACCAAGAAACTCCCATAGTCAAAGCTAATAATCAGGACCTCACCTACATTCTTCTGATCTCCCTCTTGCTTGCTTTCTTGACCTCCCTTCTGTTTATTGGTAATCCTAAGAAAGTGACTTGTCTTCTTCGGCAAGTCACTTTCAGTTTTGTTTTCTCAGTTGCTGTGTCTTCCTTGCTTGCAAAGACTATCATGGTGATAGTTGCATTTTTGGCCACAAAGCCAGGAAGCAGGATGAGAAAATGGCTGGGAAAAACTCTGGCCAACTCCATTGTCTTGTCCTGTTCTGGGTGTCAAGTGGGAATCTGCATGATATGGCTAGGATTCTTTCCCCCATTCCCAGATTCTGACTTTCATTCCCAACCAAGACACATCCTGCTGCAATGCAATGAAGGCTCTGTCACCATGTTCTATTCTGTCCTTGGCTACATGGGCTTTTTAGCTGCTATCTGTTTCTTGGTGGCTTTCTTGGCCCGAAAGCTTCCAGGGACTTTCAATGAAGCCAAGTGGATCACCTTCAGCATGCTGGTCTTCTGCTGTGTTTGGATCTCCTTTGTCCCCACCTACCTGAGCACCAAAGGGAAATACATGGTGGCTGTGCAGATCTTCTCCATCCTGACCTCCAGCCTTGGTTTACTAGTCTGCATCTTTATCCCCAAATGCTACATCATTATTCTGAGATCTGAGTTGAACACCAAGGAGCATCTAATGAGAAAAAAGAGTGAGGGCTCCAGTTTTTAGAGAATATTTTTGTATAGCTTAATTTTTTAAAAAATTCCATTTATATCCTGCCCTTCTCCGAAGACTCAGGGTGGCTTACAAGCTTAGCACTAGCCTTCATTCTATGTATATGCCTGCTTATTAGGGCTTTCATACACCCCCCAAGCGGCATTATTACAAAGTCAGCTTAATTGCCCCCAACAATCTGGGTCCTCATTTTACCTACCTCGGAAGGATGGAAGGGTGAGTCAACCTTGAGTTTGGTGGGATGCAAACCTGCACTAATTGCAGACAGCTGGTGTTACTTAAGGAGGCATTAGTCCACTGCTCCACCAAGGCTCTTATTAATTTTGTTGCTTACTTTCATTATAACATAATATACCTTGGCAGTAATCTTCTTTTTAGATATTCAAATCAATCTTTGTCTGTCCATGTGTGTTCTGAATTATAATGTTTAACTACAAGTAGTCCTCCATTATCAACCATGTGTACAGTGACTATTCCAATTTCGAATGATGTTGAATAAGTGGTACTTATGACTGGTTCTCATAGTCAACAGTCCCCAACCTTTCCAGCTTGATGGCCTGGCATGGCACAGAGAGAGGCAGGTGAGTGGCAGGTGCACATGCACAGGCACAGCTCTATTTGTGCGAGTGGCACATGTGAGGACCCTCCACTCACACAAATGGAGCTTAGCACATGGGTGGATAATGCTTGTGCACAAAACTCCACTTGTACAAGCAAAGGGCTCTTGAGCAGAGGGTGCTTGTGCTCGCATACTAAGTTCCATTAACATAAGCACAAGCACCCTCCTCTTGTGGGAGTGGAGCTTCAAGTGCTTGCGCTTGCCTATCTCTCCTGCAGCCCAGTTTTGAACAGGCAATGGCCTGGTGGTGGGCATTTCAGCAAGCCCACAGTGACATGATTGCAATCTGGTTGCTAGGCAAATAGTTCTCCCTTACAATGGTTGCAACATCCAGCAGTCCTATGATAATCATTAGCAAGCTTCCCTGCTGGCTTTCCATAAGCATAGTCAATAGGGCAGATGGTAGGGAAGGTTGCAAGTTAGTCTAACAGCATTTCCCCCCAAGCAGCTTCACTATGGAGTACAAGATTCACAGATCTTGTTCTTCATAGTGTGCACTTGGGATGCAGCATCCCATTACTTGCCCAGGGGCACTTGTGGCTCAAAACAGCACTCCTTTCCCATTACACATGCACTCGTGTTCTGCCATAGCAACCTCTCCTCAGCCTTCATGCACTCATGCTTGACTTCACCACTTTTTTCCACAGAGGAAAGGATCTTTTGTTTGATGTCCAGTAGCCTTTTGAAAAAGCACCTTTGGAATCTTTGGTTTATTATGAATGGGATCTCTGGTATCCTGAAAGGAATGTTAACCTGAATGGGCTGTCACCTTTCACCACTTTCATCCTCTATTGAAGAGGTGGGGAACAATAGACACTTTATGACTTGCGGACTTCAACTGGCTGGCTCAGGAATTCTGGGAGTTGAACTCCACAAGTCATAAAAGGGCCATCATTCTTCACCCCTGCTCTACTGTCTGTTAGACACAGATATTCAAACAGAACATAATAACCCAATTAAACAATTACCAAAGAGAAAACCATACCCCCAGACCTACTGCATATCACAATTATAAGAAAAGCCTTTTTCAGTGAAGTGGAAATTCTGTCAGACATGAAAGTGTTGCATAATTATTTATCTTCATTAGAAAATCATGACTTCCAGTTTTGATGTCATGGTGATGCAGGAAGATAGGGCTCCGTCTTTCATGTTTGCTTTTGCCCTGCTGGGGGACCCTGGAAAAGGTCAAAAGTTGCCCTGTAGAGGCAGCAAGCAAGAAGGGGACTGTCATTGATCTTGTGGGGGGCAGCCCTCCCATTTGATATGAGGAAGTTCTCCAAACCAGCGGGGGAAAGACTGGTTGAATTCATGTAGCCAGCTGACAACGAAAGTCAATATGCACTAACAAGCAACTTTACAGCAATGTGGAAGAAACTGGGTAAGACCTGATCCTTTCCTTACGATTTTAAGACCTCTTCCTGAAAATCTGCCCAAAGCACTCCCCTGATGAAAAAGGGAAAGGGAATTTCCACCTCATTCCCTTAGAAAAGAAAAGTGGTCAATTAATTACTTGGGGGAAATGGTGAAACCCGTAAGACCTATTTGGAATTAATATAATACATATAGCTTGAAAATTTGGGGACTAAAGTGTTTTTAAGACCCTTTTTTAAAAAAAGAAAATGACTTGAAAAGTTTACAATACAAGTTCTGGATCTAAGAACTGAAAAGTGGCGTTGATTACATTTAGTGGTGAATTATGAGAAAAAATTGAATTTTACCTATATCTGCTTAGGGGAGACTCAAGAATGGACAGTTGGTTGGATAAATCTATAAAGACTACTTTTTTAAAAAAAAGTAAAAATAAAATAAAATGGATGTTCCATACTCAATGTTAAATAGTAAAACATCTTCTTTAACATCTGTTCCCAGTAGCCTTAAATTGCCTTATCACCAAGAAAATACTGCTGAAACACAGAAAGAAATTCTCTCCATGATGAAATTAATACAAAATACAACTACTTTAGCTTGTGCACAGATTAATAATAACACAAAGGAGATAAAAGAACAATTTTCTAACCTAAATCTACAAACTCAGAAAACAAGTACAAAGAAGGAACCAGCAACCCAGGAAATAGAAGGAAAACTAGAGAATGTTGACACAAATATTGACGATCTAAAGAAGAAACTAATAACCAGACTCAGATAAGTGAAAACTCAGAAGACACAACATTAATACTGGAAACAGAAAAGACATTTTATAAACCAAAGTTTCAGAACATACTGGATGACAAGGAAGGAGAGTTGATGGAATGGAAGATAAAATCATTAACAGAACTGTAGGGAATTGGAGAAGGAGGGAGGCGGTTTAATGAATATCAATGGGCTAGCTTTTCCAAAAATACTTTAACTAAATTTATTTATTTATTTATTTATTTATTTATTTGTTTGTTTGTTTGTTTGTTTGTTTTTATAAACCGCCCTTCTCCCGAGGGACTCGGGGCGGTGTACAGAGTAAGGTAGGCAAACATAATGAAACAGTACTGAAAAACAATAATCAAAACAAACTGGGACCCCAATTAGAGCTATCAGGCCAGGCCGGACTGCTGGAACAGGTAAGTCTTTAAGTCACGCCAGAAGGTGCGGAGGTCGGGGGCCATCCGGATTTCAGTTGGTAAGCAGTTCCAGAGGGCTGGCGCACCCACTGAGAATGCCCACCCCCTGGGGGCCACCAGCCGACATTCCTTGAGCGGTGGTACCCTGAGGAGGCCCTCTCTGTGGGAGCGCACAGAGCGGTGGGGTGTTGACATTGGCAGAAGGTGCTCCCGTAGGTAGTCCGGACCCATGCCATGTAGGGCTTTGTATGTCATTGTTAGCACCTTGAACTTCACTCGGAAGGCAACCAGAAGCCAGTGCAGCGCACGGAGGAGAGGTGTGATATGGGAGTATCGGGAGGCTCCCAAAAGTGTCCGTGCCGCTGCACTTTGCACCAGTTGAAGCTTCCGAGTGGATCTCAAGGGCAGCCCCATGTAGAGAGTGTTACAGTAGTCTAGGCGAGAGGTCAAAAGGGCATGGGTGACTGTACGTAAGGCATCCAGGTCCAGATAAGGCCGTAGTTGGCGCACCAGTCGAACCCGGGAGAAGGCCCCCTTGGTCACAGCTCCTATGTGATCTTCCAGGGAAAGCTGTGAGTCTAGGAGGACACCCAGGTTGCGGGCCCTATCAACAGGGGGTAGTAACTCATCCCCGATGTTAAGGGGTGGGATGCTCTGAGTATCCTGGCTTGCCGGTACGTACAGCCATTCAGTGCTTCTCTTGTTACAAATAATATATACAAAAATAGAGGAAGAATTATTTGATGATCCAAATGCACTGACTTGGAAAATTAGTTGGGAAAGAAAGAAAGCTAGAGTAAGATTGAAGGAAACAGAAGCTTTGACCTATTAGAGGGGATACCATATTATTAATTAGAGGTTTGAATATGGTTAAGAATAGAATGTTAGAAATAGAAGTATTACTATAACTAGATAGTTAGGATTTATAATTAGAATATTATATCTTGGTATGAAAAGGGAAATAAGAATATGTTAAGAATTTTGAATAAGGGATGCTTTTGGTTGCCCAAATACAACTTGTTTCAAAATTATAAATGATTGAGATTTATTTTATTTTTATTTATTTTATTTTAATCCCATTTATATCCCGCCCTTCTCCGAAGACTCAGGGCGGCTTACAATTTAAGCACAAACCAATGTGCTTAGCAATAGCCTTCATTCTATGTATATGCCTGCTTATTAGGGCTTTCGCCCCCCCAAGCGGCATTATTACAAAATCAGCTTATTGCCCCCAACAATCTGGGTCCTCATTTTACCTACCTCAGAAGGATGGAAGGCTGAGTCAACCTTGAGCCTGGTGGGATGCGAACCTGCACTAATTGCAGGCAGCTGGTGTTACTTAAGGAGGCATTAGCCCACTGCTCCACCAAGGCTCTCGAGATACTTTGAACATGTGTGGGAAATTAAAATTGAAAAAATAAAAAATAGGATATAGATTAAATAAGTGGAAATTGAGTACAAATGCAATTAAGATATGCTTTGGCTAGAAAAGATATTTAAAATTGATATTATTGATATTATAAGAAAAAATTAACAAATGTTGACATACAATTGTATGTTTACTAACAATAATAAGAATTGTATTTGCTTGATGCAGAAAAATGGTTATTGCCAGAAGAAGAGAGCATGTACTGGCAGGTGTAATAGTGGACTTAATTGGAAGAAGCTTATATGTACCACAGAATTACTAATGGACTCAATCATCATGTTCAATTCAGTTCAATTCAGTTCAATCATGTTGTCTATTGAGCACTTGTATGTGAAAATAGAAAATTAATAAAACATTTATTTTAAATAAACAAAGTCATGAGAAGAAAAGTTATCATGATGTTTATCAAAAATTAATATATCAACTTGCCCATTAGTATTTTTTCCCTTCCCTTTTGAAACATGTTGGTTTTGGGATTTGAAATGATTAAAAGCAAATAATAAGTATCAACTGAAAGCAAATTCAGGGAAAGCCAGGTTTGTAGGATTTCTTCAGATGTATTATATCTCTACTATTGCTTAATGGTTTCCACTCTTTTTTTAGGTGAAGAGTGGCAAATCCAATAAATATTTTGCTTGGAAAGAGGCCCTGCTTTTAAAAAAAATTAATGGAGTTTCCAATAACTTATCTTTATGATCATTATATATTTAAATCTCATAGCCAAAAACATCTGTTCTCCTCCATTTTTCTTACAGAAAATGAGAGAAATCCTAAATCCAAACTAAGCCAAAACATACATACATACATACATACTTCACATATCTGGGAACCAGAAGTGTGTGACTCTTGCAAAGAAATGACAGGATTTTCAATGATGTGCAGACCATCGCTTCTGAGATGGTGTGCATGGGACAACCACCAAGTTCATTCTTATTGAGTGCTGGGCACTGGACAGTGGATACTTTGATTTGGTAAACAATTGGAGGGAGTAAATTTTTCTCATCTTGGCCTATAACCCAGAAGTAACTAGGATAGGTAAGAAGCTACAATGACAGAAATCAAAATTAGGATAGTCTACAATCCTGACTTAGCATAATGAGTAAAATTGATCAGTATGGGAATAAAAAGACATATACTGAAATTGCATTTGAGAGGGCTTTGCTTTTCCAGTGCTTTCTGAATGTCCAAAGAGAGATAGTGAGGTAATGGCAGTGAGGCAGAGGTAATGGCATTACCAAGAGAAGATAAAAAAGTAGTACTGACTTACATGACATAGCATTCCTAATCTGTTCTACATTAGACAAAAAAAAAACAAAGACAAAGAAAATACACATGAACACCAAGAAAAACCTTATACCGTATTTTCCGGCGTATAAGACGACTTTTTAACCCATGAAAATCACCTCAAAAGTTGGGGGGGTCGTCTTATACGCCCAGTCGTCTTATACGCTGGAAAATCAGTGGGTGGCGTCTGGTGGGAGCCGGCAGGGCAGTCCTGCGCATGCGCGTACACCCCGGCTGCTCCTTAGCAGCTGGGGAGTGCGCGTGTGTGCAGGACTGCCCTGCCGGCTCCTGCCAGACGCTCTTCCCTCTTGAGGCAGCATTGCTCCCCGGCTCCTAAGGAGTCCTCGGGGATGCTGCCTCAAGAGGGAAGAGAGTCGGACGGGAGCCGGCAGGGAAGTCCTGCACACGCGCGCGCACACAGGACTTCCCTGATGGCTCCCGTCCGACGCTGCCTCAAGAGGGAAGAGTCGGCTCCCGTCCGACGCGGTTCCCTCTTGAGGCAGCTGCTGCCTCAAGAGGGAAGAGCGCCGGACGGGAGCCGGCAGGGAAGTCCTGCACACGCACGCGCACGCAGGACTTCCCTGCCGGCTCCCGTCCGACGCGGTTCCCTCTTGAGGCAGCTGCTGCCTCAAGAGGGAAGAGCGCCGGACGGGAGCCGGCAGGGAAGTCCTGCACACGCACGCGCACGCAGGACTTCCCTGCCGGCTCCCGTCCGACGCTGTTCCCTCTTGAGGCAGCTGCTGCCTCAAGAGGGAAGAGCCGGCTCCCATCCGACGCTGTTCCCTCTTGAGGCAGCTGCTGCCTCAAGAGGGAAGAGCCGGCTCCCATCCGATGCTCTTTCCTCTTGAGGCAGCAGCTGCCTCAGAGGGAAGAGCATCGGACGGGAGCCGGCAGGGAAGTCCTGCTCCCATCTGATGCTGCGCTTCCGCCGGGCGGTGCTGGCCGAGACGAGCCAACAGGCGCTGAGGGGCAGCGGCAGGACGGCCCAGCGCCTGCAGGACGGCCAGCAGCCTCACGTGCAGCAGCAGCCGCCGGCTCAGCAACAGGTCCGAGCACAGGAGCCGCACCGCCAGGCTGCCCAGGAAAAGCAGCCACACCGAGAGGCTGCACGCCCAGTCCAGCTCCATGAGGGGCAGGGCAGGAAGCCGGCTGGGAAGAAGGACTGGGAGCCCGGGCCGAGCGCGCCTCGGCCGACGGTGAGAGGGAAGCGGCACATGAAAAAGAGGCTGCGGGCAGAGCTGCCCCGCCCTGCACCGAATGGGAGAAGTTCAAGGCCTGGGGGGGAAGCAGGAGGGGTGCCGGCCATGGCGGGGTAGCGGCTGCCCTCTGGTGCTACCTGCCACCCGGGAAACACTGTGCCTCGGGGGCCGGCAGAAGCGCGGGAGCAGCGGGAGGGCTGGCGGGGCCAGTTGGGCCTTCGCCTCCTCTGTGACGGACAGGGAGGGCAGGGCATGTAAGTATTTTCCAGCGTATAAGACAAAAAACCTTGAAAAACTTCTTAAAGGTAGGGGGTCGTCTTATACGCCGGAAAATACGGTATGTTTAAAGATAAAACTTTAGGTAGGTATAGCTAAAGATTTCTTCTGTCAGTCTTTACCAACCCAAGGACTGGTGCATATCTTCGATTCACAAATGAAAAACCAGCTTTGCCTGAAGGACAGTGTTATTTTCCCACTGAAGTGGTACCCATTTATCTACTTATGTGCTTTCAAATTGCTAGGATGGCAACACACACACACACACACACACACACACACACACACACACACTATATGTATATGGAAATGGTTATGCATATGGACATAGGGAAAAAACAGGAATCTGTTTTAATACTTCTCATAAGCACACCTTCATTGTCACATCAGGTGTCTACATGACTTTTTTTTCAAATCATTCAGAGTTGTACATATTTTTCTTTTGACTGAAGACAGTCTAAAATAATAATTTCTCATTAATTTATTAAAAAGTATGGAGAAAAGCATCTAAAAGTTACCCCAGTGTTCATGTTGATATTTTATCTATTCTTAATATATAGAATGTTATCTGTCTCTGTTTTTCTCTCTCAATATCCCTTTATATTCTATCTATCTATCTATCTATCTATCTATCTATCTATCTATCTATCTATCTATCTATCTATCATATGTCAATTATCTTTCATTATACAGCCAGAAGAGATCAATCAAATACACATTTGAAATTACCTCATTTTTTTTCTATTGAAAAGTTTTAAAATACATTTTATCTTTAACAATCCCCTCTCCCCCTCCCCTACCTATCCCTCCCTACCCCTCCCCCCCTTTCCCCCCTCCCCCCCCGACTTCCCAGAGCTAAGTACAGGGTATAAAAACAAAGAACAATCATAAACATCCATATGCTACCAACAATAAATTCTTAAATCTATCACTCTCTAGCTCATATAAGGTAACTACAAACAATACTAATATTTCATATAGAAAAAAAAGAAAAAGAAAATCGAAAGGAAGACTTATTCAAATGCTAAGTGAAACTTTTTAGTCCCATATTTCTTCTGAATATACTCAATCCATTTTTTCCATTCCATAATATAGCGTTCTTGCGAATGATCTTTCAAATAAGCCGAGATCTTTACCATTTCTGCCAGGTCAGAAACCTTTAAAGTCCATTCCCCTATAGTCGGCAGTTCCTCCTTCTTCCAATACTGACCTATTAAAAGTCTTGCTGCCGTAATTAAATTCAACATCAGCTTAGTGTCCACAACAGTAGCTTCTGTAATTATACCCAACAAAAAGAATTGCGGACAAAACTTTATCTTTTGCTTGAAGATCGTCTGCATATTCCACCAAATTTTTATCCAAAAAGCCTTAACCTTTTTACAAGTCCACCATATGTGAAAATAGGTTGCATCTTCACCTCCACACCTCCAGCATTTTGGCTGATAGTTTGGATACATACTTGCCAGCTTTTTAGGATCTAAATGGCATCTATAAAACATTTTATAAAAGTTCTCTCTTAAGTTTTGAGCTTGTGTAAATTTTACGTTCCTCACCCAGATTTTTCCCCACGTGTCCATTGTAATAACTTCTTGGATGTTCTGGGCCCATTTTATCAAATGTGTCAAATTGATCCAATCACTTATCCCTGCTAACGCAGCAGCTTCATAATATAATTTAAGATTGGGCATTTTAAGACCACCTCTTTCACGAGTATCCTGCATAATCTTAAGTTTAACTCGAGGCCTTTTCCCTGCCCAAACAAATTTATTAATACCCCGTTGTCATTCTTCCAAATTAGAATCTTTCTTAAGAACCGGTATCATTTGAAATAAGAATAAAAACTTAGGCAGGATATTCATTTTCACTGCTGCGATTCTTCCCAACAAAGACAATTGCAGTTTTTCCCAACTCTCCATTTCTTTTTGAATTTCCCCCCATAGTTTTTCATAATTATTTTTATATAACTTTGTATTAGAGGGTGACAAAAACACCCCCAAATATTTGACCCTTTTAGCAATCTCAAATCCAGTTAATCCTTCTAAAAGGGCCTTTTGCGATACTGTCATATTTTTGGCCAGAATTTTAGTTTTTTGTACATTAACTTTAAATTCAGAAACCCTCCCATATTGCATTATTATCTCCATCAGGTCCACAACAGAGTTTTCTGGCTGGGTCACTGTAACAACCAAATCGTCTGCAAACGCCCTCAATCTATAGTCCTGATCTCTAATTTGTATACCCTTAATTCTTTCCGAACTCGGTATTTTAACTAGTAATATCTCCATTGTTAATACAAATAATAAAGGCGATAACGGACACCCTTGCCTTGTGCCCTTCTCAATATTACATGCTTCAGTCAAACTATTGTTAACTATTATTCGGGCAGTTTGTTTTTGATACAATGCCCTAATTGGTTGCAGAAATTTATCCCCAAAATTCATTTTATCTAAAACTTTCATCAAAAATTGCCAATTCAGTTGATCAAAAGCTTTTTCAGCATCTAAAAAAATTAGCGCCGCAGGGATCTGGTTGTTCCTTTCCAAAAACTCTAACACATCAACTATATGCCTCACATTATTTTTCATTTGCCTACCACTAATAAACCCAGTTTGATCCCCATGAATCACCTGTTGCAGAACCCTCATCAGTCTGTTAGCCAACACCTTAGCAAATATCTTATAATCTGTATTTAAAAGTGATATCGGTCTATAGTTTTTAACTTGAGTAGCATCTTGATCTTCCTTCGGAATCAAAGAGATAAAAGCAGTTCTCCAAGACGGAGGCACCTTTCCCCCTCTCTGAATTGTCTGGAACAGTTCCTTTAACGGCTTTATCAACTCCATTTGTAAATTTTTGTAGTAAACCGCAGTCAAACCATCCGTACCTGGTGCTTTATCCAACTTCAATTCTTTAATTGCTATGAGAATTTCTTCTTCTGTTATCAACTGGTTAATCTCCTCTTTTTGTGCTTGCGTAAGAACCGGGATGCTAGCATTCTCCAAATATACATCAATGTCTTTTTCATTAATCTTCTCCTTAGCATATAATTTAGAATAAAAATCCACAAAGGCTTCCTTAATAAGATCCTGTTGAAACACAACCTTTCCCTTATGTTCAATTTTATCTATATTAGAAGCCCTTTGCTTTTTCCTTAGTCTATAAGCTAGCCATCTACCTGGCTTATTAGCATTGCAAAAAGTATTATGCCTAGCAAACCGCAAGTTGGTTGCCACTTGATCAGCCATCAATTTATCAAATTGTCCTCTTAATAGCTTAATAACCTCCTTAGTCTTCACATCCGATGGATTCAAAATTAAGACCTTTTCTTTTTCCCTAATTTCATTCTCCAATTCTTTCCTTCTGACTTCCAAAGTACATCTGTATTTATTATTCATATATATCAACACCCCTCTCATGTAGGCCTTGCTAGCATCCCAAACCATGTCCATAGAGGTATCCTTATTCATATTAATTTCAAAAAAATCCTTCATCCGCTGTTTACATTCTTCCACATTTCTCTGATTTCTAAAGAAATTCTCATTTACGCGCCACGAGCGCCTATCCCTATTGTCCTTATTGATCTCTAACCAAACTGGACTATGGTCCGAAATAGTTCTTGCACAAATCTTTACCTTCTTAATCCTAGAAAAAAAATCGTTAGTCAGCAAAATAAAATCAATTCTAGAAAAAGATTGATGTCTGTCAGAAAAAAAGTATAATCCTTTTCATGTAGGTGTATGTCACGCCAGATATCTCGCAATTCCAAGTCATCCTTCATTTCAAAAAAAGATTTAGGCAATCTAGCATGGCTCGGAGCACGCTTAAAAGAACCAGCCTTGTCCATCTGTACATCCAAAACTCCATTCCAATCCCCCATAAAAATAAACGATTTGTAATCCAATTGAGTAAGCTTTGTATGAAGTGAATCAAAGAAATCAGCTTGTTGTTGATTAGGAGCATACAGTCCAACTAAGAGCGTTTTTTTACCTTCTAACAACAAATCTATCATAACATATCTTCCTTGCTTATCTGCTTCAATTAGTTCCACTGTTAGAGTACTTTTAACATAAACTACCACTCCATTTTTCTTATTCATCGCAGAAGCAACAAATTGCGTGCCCAACCTTGAGTTCGATAAATACTTTTGGTCCATAACCTTAATATGCGTTTCTTGCAAACATATAACATCAATCTTAAATTGTTTTAAATATTGAAAAACTTTCTTTCTCTTCTGTGGTGAGTTTAATCCATTAACATTCCAGGTTAGAAACTTAGTCCCCATGCGTGGCATCCCGAAGCTTTTGCAGCACATCTTTAATAGCCCCTATATTTTCTTTGGGCCGCGCTCCTCCCATAGCTTCGCTGTAAGTACGCTTTGAGATCTCCATAAACCTCTGCTGGTCTTGCTCTTGTACTTGTCTTGCTCGTTTTACAGCGGCACGCGTCAACTTCTGCTCTCCAGCAACAGTCGATGAAGCTGTTAGATCCCCTCCAGCACCATTCTTCTCTGTCTGTCCATCTTCAGCCTCTTGAGGTTTTCCCTCTCCATATCCCTTTGCAGCTTCCAGGAGTGATAGAGGAGTTGCTTTTAAAACATCATTGTAGAAATCACGCGCCTGGGTCACAGTAACCAGACGGTATCTTTTACCTTCGTGCATCACCACCAATCCAACTGGAATCTCCCATCTAAACTTAATATCACGTTGCTTAAGTTCCTGTACGAGAAATGCAAAATCCTTCCTTCTCCTTAAAATCTTTGGAGGAATTTCTTTTAGAACCAGAACTTCTTGCTCAGAAACCACAACTTTAGTATCATAAGCAGCTTGAATAACTTCATCTCTAGTTGCTCTCTTTGTAAAATAGACCACCACATCTCTAGGTAACTTCCTCTGCCTTGCAATCCATGAATTAACACGAAAAACTTTATCCATGCATCCCTCTATTTCAGATGCTGGCTGGCCCAATACAGCTTCCAAAGCCTCAGAAATCAGCTGCTTTAAGTCTTCTTTAGGATTCTCTTTTAAACCCCTGATTCTAATAGCATACTGCATCTGATGATACTGAACAAGACTTAATTCTCCTTCCATTTTGTCCCTTAAATTTTCATTCTCCAGTACCTTTACTTCCAATATAGTGTTCTTTTGACTAAAATCCTCCATTTTTTCTTCCAAACATTGCACACATTCAGCCACACTTTCCACTGTAGACAAGATGTCTACCCTCATTGCACTAAATCTCTCGTTAAACTTCTCTTCCATCCTCTCCTCCAATTTCTCCAATTTCTCCTCCAACTTTGCCATCTTATCATCCAGCATTTCTGACATTACCTGGGATTGTTTTGCAAAGGCATCTTATAAGTCCTTAAGCGTCAATGCCACAGGAGGTGCAGGAGGAAGCAAAGCTTGCAACGATGTCTGCTGCACCGGGGAAGTTCCCGCACTCCGAAGAACTTTAGAGGAAGATTTAGCCGCCATCTTTCCTCACTTTCACTTATTGCGCACTTTCACTTTAAGTTTATAAAGTCCATTAAGCTAGGGAGTAAGAATAAAAATCCTCTTCACCTCGAACTCCTGTACCGCTCTGCCTGCTCCTTTTACTCCCAAGTCTTTCCTTCTGGCAGGGGTGGTCGCAAACACCTGGCTCTGCTCCAAAAATCTCGGAGCAGAGACGCTAAGCAGTTGGGAGCAACCCAGGCTACGGGGGAGTTCAATCCTTCAGCCGCCCAAGCTTTCAGCTCAGGCGGCCCTGGAGAACTCAACCCCTACCTGGGGCCTCACCCCCTCCTCTTCTCCCGAGGAGGGGGCTTCGAATCCACCTAAACAGCTGATCGGCGCTGTTTTAGGCGGAAAAACTCAGCTGTGGATAGCCCGAAATCGCCGCGCCGCCAACAGAAGTCCAGAAATTACCTCATTTTAAAGTCAGAATATCATCCCAGAAAATAAAATATAACACTCACCTATATATCAACAAAAACACACATCATCATTAACCATAGTCTTTAATTTAATCTAAAACTATGTCAGAACATCTCTGGTAACATATCTGGCCTGGTTTCAGAAATTTTATTAATGACATTCATGATACTTATGATTTAACATGAATTCAGATTGTGGCAATTGAAGGATATGATTATTTCAAATAGTTTGAGTTGTTTTAGCAAGTTAACTACTCAATTATTATAATACAAAATTCATATGAAATGAAGAAAGATAAGCTACAACACATACAACATGACTTCAAAATATGTGATTTCATACTGAATGTAAACTGTACAAAAATAAAGACCAACATCAGGAGACTTAATGATTTTTTATCATCAGATTTTCTTTGGTGTTCATGGCAGGTCTCAGGATAATAATGTAGCATTTGGGGATAAAGATGCAGACTAGTAAACCCAGGCTGGAGGCCAGGATGGAGAAGATCTGCACGGCTACCATGTATTTCCCTTTAGAACTCAAGTAGGTGGGTACAAAGGAAATCCATACACTACAAAAAACCAACATGCTGAAGGTGATCAGTTTGGCTTCATTGAAGCTCCCTGGCAGCTTTCGAGCCAGAAATGCCACCAAGAAGCAAATGGCAGCCAGAAAACCCATGTAGCCAAGGGCAGTGTAGAACATGGCAACTGAGCCTTCATTGCACTGCAACAAGATATGTTCTGGTTGGGAATGAAAGTCAGAATCTGGGAATGGGGGGGAAATTGCCAGCCATATCATACAGATGCTTACTTGAATACCAGAGCAGGATAAGACAATAGAGTTGGCCAGACTCTTCCCCAGCCATTTCCTCATGCTGCTGCCTGGCTTTGTGGCCAGGAAGGCCACCACCACCATTACAGTCTTGGCCAGCACAGAAGATACAGCAACTGAGAAAACAATACTGAAAATGGTTTGTCGAAGAAAACAAGTCATTTTTGTGGGGCGACCAATAAATAGAAGAGAGGTCAAGAAAGAAAGCAGGAGCGAAACCAGGAGGATGTAGGTGAGTTCACAGTTGTTAGCTTTGACTATGGGAGTTTCTCGGTATTTAATGAAGGTTCCCAGAATTAAGGCAGTGGTCAGGGACAAAGCAATGGCAAAGAAAGCCAGGATGAATCCCAACAATTCTTCATAGGATAAGAAGCTTATACTTTTGGGGACACACTGATCTCGCTTCTTATTGGAATGATGGTCATCTGGACACCTGTCACAGTGGGATGCATCTGAAAAAAATTCTTAGCATGAATAGGTTTCTGCAGCTGTAGGAGCATGAAAATCACAATAAAAATCAATTACTTCATTTTCAAGGAATAATATATTATTTCTGCCCAGAGATATCTATATGACACAATTTTTTTAAAATAGTCAAAATTCTTTTTTTTAAAGGCTGAAGATAAATGTGATTATCAGCTCTCAAAGACTTGTCCTCTTGCCTGAAACCAAACAAGAAAGTTACAACTCAAGAGAAATCAACAACCTTTCATTATTTATTTTATTATTTACATCATCATTCAAAATTTGGTGATAGTGCCCAATATTTGAAAAGTTTGTGCATGCCTTCAAGAAATTTAATGTTTTTATTGCTTCTTTATCAAATACCCCCCCTTCATGGATTACTGCCTTGTCGTGGCGAAGGGGCTTGCGTAATTCAATGAAGCTATGAGCTATGCCATGCAGGGCCACCCAAGACGGAAAGGTCATAGCAGAGAGTTCTGACAAAACGTGATCCACTGGAGAAGGAAATGGCAAACCACTCCAGTATCTTTGCCATGAAAACCCTATGGACAGTACCAAAAGGCAAAACGATATGACACTGGAAGATGAGCCCCTCAGGTCGGAAGGTGTCCAATATGCTACTGGGGAAGAGCAGAGGGCTAGTACTAGTAGCGCCAGAAAGAATGAAGCGACTGGGCCAAAGCCGAAAGGATGCTCAGTTGTGGATATGTCTGGTGGTGAAAGGAAAGTCGGATGCTGTAAAGATTCTTTCTCCATAGAAACCTGGAATGTAAGATCCATGAATCAAGGAAAGCTGGACGTGGTCAAACAAGAGATGACAAGACTAAACATCGACATCTTAGGTATCAGCGAACTAAAATGGACAGGAACGGGTGAATTTAATTCAGATGACCATCAGGTATACTACTGCGGGCAAGAATACCTCAGAAGAAATGGAGTAGCCTTCATAGTCAATAAAAAAATAGGAAAAGCAATACTGGGATACAACCCTCAAAATGACAGAATGATCTCAGTTCGAATCCAAGGCAAACCATTCAATATCACAGTAGTCCAAGTCTATGCCCCAACCACCGGTGCTGAAGAGGATGAAATTGACCGGTACTATGAAGCCCTACAGCACCTTATAGAACTAACACCCAAAAATGATGTCCTTATCATCATGGGAGATAGGAATGCTAAAGTAGGAAGCCAAAAGATAACTGGAATAACAGGCAAGTTTGGCCTTGGAGTACAAAATGAAGCAGGGCACAGGCTGATAGAATTTTGTCAAGAGAATATGATGGTGATAGCAAACACTCTTTTCCAACAACCCAAGAGACGGCTTTACACATGGACATCACCAGACGGTCAACACAGAAATCAGATTGACTATATGCTCTGCAGCCAAAGATGGAGAAGCTCTATACAGTCAGTAAAAACAAGACCAGGAGCTGACTGTGGCTCAGACCATGAGCTTCTTGTTGCAAAGTTTAGGTTTAAATTAAAGAAAGTAGGGAAAAGCGCTAGGCCAGTTAGGTATGAATTAAATCATATCCCTGTTGAATATACAGTAGAGGTGACAAATAGATTTAAGGAATTAGATCTGATAGACAGAGTTCCTGAAGAATTATGGATGGAGGTTCGCAATATTGTACAAGAGGTAGCAACCAAAACCATCCCAAAGAAAAAGAAATGCAAGAAAGCAAAATGGCTCTCTGAGGAAGCTTTGCAAATAGCTGAGGAAAGGAGGGAAGCGAAAGGCAAGGGAGAACAAGAAAGATACGCCCAATTAAATGCAGAATTCCAAAGAATAGCTAGAAGAGATAAGAATGCCTTCTTAAATGAACAATGCAAAGAAATAGAAGAAAACCATAGAGTGGGGAGGACCAGAGATCTTTTCAAGAAAATTGGAGAGATGAAGGGAATGTTTCATGCAAAAATGGGCATGATAAAGGACCAAAATGGCAGGGACCTAACAGAGGCAGAAGAGATTAAGAAGAGGTGGCAAAATTACACAGAAGAACTATACAAGAATGAGCTTAATGTCCCTGATAATCACAATGAGTTGGTCACTGACCTCGAGCCATACATCCTAGAATGTGAAGTGAAGTGGGCCTTAGAAAAGCTGAGCAACAACAAAGCTAGTGGAGGTGACAGTATTCCAGCTGAGCTATTCAAAATCTGAAAAGACGATGCAGTAACAGTGCTACACTCAATTTGCCAGCAAATTTGGAAAACTCAACAGTGGCCACAGGATTGGAAAAGATCAGTTTACATTCCAATTCCAAAGAAAGGCAGTGCCAAAGAATGTTCAAACTATCGCACCATTGCACTCATTTCTCATGCTAGTAAAGTTATTCTTAAAATTCTACAAGCTAGATTCCATCAGTATGTGGATCGAGAACTACCAAAAGTACAGGCAGGATTTTGAAGAGGCAGAGGAACTAGAGATCAAATTGCTAACATATGCTGGATCATGGAGAAAGCTACAGAGTTCCAGAAAAACATCTACTTCTGCTTCATTGACTATGCTGATCATAACATACTGTGGCAAGTCCTTAAAGAGATGGGAGTACCAGACCATCTTATTTGTCTCTTGAGAAACCTATATGTGGGCCAAGAAGCAACAGTGAGAACTGGACACGGAACCACTGATTGGTTCAAAATTGGGAAAGGAGTCTGGCAAGGCTGTATACTGTCGCCTTGCCTATTTAACTTATATGCAGAGCACATCATGAGAAAGGCAGGGCTAGATGAATCAAAAGTTGGAATTAAGATTGCCGGAAGAAACATCAACAACCTAAGATATGCAGATGATACCACTCTAATGGCAGAAAGTGAAGAGGAACTAAAGAACTAAAGAGTGAAGAAGGAGAGTGCAAAACTTGGGTTGAAACTAAACATTAAGAAAACCAAGATCATGGCATCTGGCCCTCTCAATTCCTGGCAAATAGATGGGGAAGAAATGGAGGTAGTGACAGATTTTATTTTCCTGGGCTCCAAGATCACTGCAGATGGGGACTGTAGCCCAGAAATTAAAAGACGCTTGCTCCTTGGGAGGAAAGCCATGGCAAATCTAGACAGCACACTAAAAAGCAGAGACATCACCCTGTCAACAAAAGTGCGTATAGTCAAGGCTATGGTCTTCCCAGTTGCAATGTATGGCAGTGAAATTTGGACCATAAGAAAGGCTGAGCGCCAAAGAATTGAAGCCTTTGAACTATGGTGCTGGAGAAGACTCCTGCGAGTCCCTTGGACTGCAAGGCGATCAAACCGGTCAGTCCTAGAGGAGATCAACTCTGACTGCTCTTTAGAAGGCCAGATCCTGAAGCTAAAACTCAAATACTTTGGCCACCTAATGAGAAGGAAGGACTCACTGGAGAAGAGCCTAATGCTGGGAAAGATTGAGGGCAGTAGAAGAAGGGGATGACAGAGAGTGAGGTGGCTGGATGGAGTCACTGAAGCAGTAGGCGTGAACTTAAATGGACTCCAGAAGATGGAAGAGGACAGGAAGGCCTGGAGGAACATTGTCCATAGGGTCGCGATGGGTCGGACACGACTTCGCAACTAACAACAACATCAAATACCCCCAAAAAACAAGAGAGGATATTGATTGTACACTGATTTTTTCTTTCTTTTTTAATTTTTGGAGCCACCTACTATACCTTCTTGCACAGAGAATGTTCCTTTCATACACAGAGAACAGTCATAGCAGCAAACTAGTGCTCCCTCTCTCACAAGCTTGGCATAACCCGGGGAGCAACTTTCTGTACATCTTGAATAAGGCACCGTCTAAACATAAACACAAAGATTAGTTAGGGCAATATATGAATTAGAATGGTTTACTGAAATCAACTGGTTTCCAGAAGCTCAGAAACACACTGAGCAAAATTAGTCAAGGACTGGTGGCATGGGCTTTAATTACTTTGCTTGCAAGTGGCAAATGAAAGGTGATTCACTTTCTCTATCAATCTCTATTGCAGATCCCAAAAGAGACTCATTGCCTTATTCTTATTTTTATAGTATTGCCCTGTACACCGCCCTGAGTCCTTTGGGAGAAGGGCGGTATAGAAATTAAATTAAATAAATAAATAAATAAAATTCTTCTTTCCAAAGGAAAGTAGTTCCATTGCAAAAGGTTTTTCTCCTTAGGGCATTTATGAGAATGCTATAACTTTTTTTCCCCATCTTTGCTTTCTCAGGAATCCTCCAAAATTCAGCTTTTTCTTGAGACATTATTTTTTTCTCTTACAATTGATCATTGTGTAATTTTATGTAAATGACTTTTTTTAGTTTCCCTCATTTCCCTCATCACATTCTTAATGAAATCTTTCTCTTATGCAGTTCAGTGGATTAAGTTCTTTATATTCTGGATTTTCTCCCAAACGTGCTTTTTCAAAAGGCAACTGATCTTTGTTTTCCCTTGAAGTCATTTCACTTTTCATCTAAGAAGCTTCTTCAGTTCTAACTGAATAGTGGAGGATGAAAGGATTTATATTCCTTGTAGTCATCTGGTCATTAGCAGTCTTTATGAGAGTTGTTAAAGCTACTTGGAGGGTCACCTGAATAGTGCAAATGGGTGTGGAACCATGGAACTGCTGAATCTATATCCTGTTTAAAACATAGTCCTTTCAGCAGTTGCATATCATTCCATCCTCTACCATTCAGTCACAACTAAAGAAGATTTTGTATGAGAGGTGAAATGTCTTCAAGGAAAAACAAACTCCAGGTTCCTTTGAAAAAGCACGTTTGGCAGAACAATGACTTGGATGACCGAGAATCTCCCTAGACATTTTGGATTTTCTCTTACTGAACACAAGATTATTTGATATATGGTAAATTATGGCTTTATATTCCAGTTTAATAATGTAGATTGCAAATCCCATAATACAATTGATGGTACAGTAGTTTCCAATGTGTGATAGATTACTGAAAAACCTCTAAAATAAAATGACATCTTATAAATTAATGAGGCTTATTTGGAAGTCACCACAATTGACTTCAATAAGTATTATTTCTGAGCAGAAAAGTTTATAGAAGTAAATAGAAGAGCAAAAACCACGCAGCATCAGCTACTTTGTTAAATAATGTTGGCCATTGAATGGCACTCTGATTGATGGAAATCTTGACTTCCAAGGAGGCTTTTCTTTCTACACTCCCAATTTTCACCCCTGCATCAGACTTTTCCAAAAATGATGTCCAGTGCATGATATCAAAGTCACCAAGAGGAACTCCATTTTCATCAAAATAAATCCCATCTCTGGAAATATTGTGATGTTGGAAGTTTCTCAGGAACCTATGAAGCTGCAGAAAGAGAGAAAAAACATTACAATTTGAGCCTTTATTCAATGTTTTTCTTGCTATTATTCTGGATTGGAAATACTCTGAATAATTCAACCTGATCAGATCACCACTACGGTCTGAAAGAGATTGATTTAGCATTTCATGGGAAGCTTTTATCATCATTCTCAAGGACTGCACAACTCTCTTTTTTTAGATATTTATATCACATTCTTGAAAATGTGGGATAGACAACACTGCCACGAAATGGTTTATAGCTGGCTGACAAATTTTACTCAATGTGAAGACCTCGAGGGAACTACATCCATATGGAGGGAGTAAGCTGTGGGGTACCCCAAGGCCCAGCACTCTTCAATATCTTCATAAAAGTTCTAGATGAGGGAATTGAAAGGGAACTCATTAGATTTGCAGATGATACTACACTGGCAGCAATAGCCATCTCCCCAGAAGACAAGCCCAAGATCGAAAAAGATCTTGACAGACTTGAACACTGAGCCCTATCTAACATGATGAAATTCAACGGAGATAAAAGTAAGGTTTTGCACTTAGGCAAGAAAAACTAACTGTATAAATATAGACTAGGTGAAACTTGGCTTGACGTCAGTCACTGTAGAGGGATCTTGGAGTCCTAGTGGACAATCACTCAAATATGAGGCAACAGTGTGTGGCAGCAGCCAAAAAAGCCAATGCTATTCTAAGCTGCATTAATGGAGGGATAGAATCAAGATCATGTGAAGTTCTAGTATTGCTTTACAAAGGCTTAGAAAGAACACACTCAGAATACTGCATCAAGTTTTGGTCATCATAATTTTAAAAAGATGTTCAAACTCTGGAAAGCATGCAGAGAAGAGCAGCAAAAATGATCAGGGGGCTGGAGGCTAAAACACACAAAGAAAAGTTGCAGGTGTTTGGTATGTTTAGTCTAAGGAAAATAAGGACTAGGGAAAACAGGATATTTGAGGGGTTCTACAAAGATGAGGGGGTCAAACTATTTTCCAAAGCACCGATAGTCAACACAAGAAACAATTGTGGAAATTAACCAAGGAGAGATGCAACCTAGAGCTAACGAGAAATTTCCTAATGTTGAGAGCAATCAACCAATGGAATAGCTTGCCCTCAGAAATAGTGGGTGCTCTATCACTGGAGGCTTCAAAAAGAGACTGAACAACGATTTCTTTGAAATGCTATAGGGTCTCCTGCTCATGTAGGAGGTTGGACTAGAAAACCTCTGAGGTCCCTTTCATCTCTATTATTCTACATTTTATGTCCTCTGTTTTGTTGTTTCACCATCACAGCCCCACCTGAGATAAGACTATTTTGAGATATCAGAAAAAATTAATGGGAAAAAATGGAGAATATGAAGCTAGCAGAACTTAATTTGGGGCTAGGAATGCAATAAAAATTGCATAGTGATGTTATCTCTTTCAAAGACTAGCTATGGAAGCATATGCATTAGTTCATATCTGTTCATATGTGGCCCTCAAAAGATACTTTGACAAGACATTGATTTATATCTTGTTGCTATGTTAGAAATTTTTAGCCAGCAAAGTCCAATTTCAATCCAGAACAAACAAACAAGCCTAACTCCTTAGCTTGGAAACCAGATCACTTTGTGATCAGAAGAAAGAGTTGAGGATTACTGGAATATTCTGATGCTTATTTAATTTTGAAAATCACATTGCAACCATAGAGCTACAGTATTTCTGTCACAAAAGCATCCCAAACCAGCACAGGTTGTTTAACTTTGGAATATTTTTCTCCATCATCTCCTTCTCAAACTCACTCTCAAATACTACAAATACTACAAACTGGGCAATTGTTCTTTGGAATATTCCATCCCTCTCTACATCTAATTTAATACTGAGGAATTGGAAGGGGGTAATAAGTAAAACCTCAAAGAAGAAGACTTACCTGCCATGGCTGCACAATCTGGGATGATTCATGGTATCCAACTTGCATTCTCCTCTTACTCAGTTGGGAGGAAGAGGCAGCACTGAGGGCCCATGCCACAGTTTGAATTACTTTGGAAATACTGGAGGAATCCTGAGAGAGGATTCTTGCAATCACATCATGGGGTGGGAATTCCCAGTTCTCTTTTTCTTTGCATTTTTTCCAAACTTTCTTAGAAAACAAAGGAGTTGAATTGGAACATTGGAATGCTTCCTTTCCATATACTGTGACCATATAGGTATAAGATGTAAAGTCATAATACTGAGTCCTTCTCTTTGTCTGGATGAGGAAGGAAAGCAAAGCATATTTATTGTGGAGATCAACTGAGAGGTCAAAAAAACCTACACTTAAAGCTGTCAAAGTTGCTGTAATCAATACTCTTCCCACAGTGAATTTCTTACTCTTGTCAAGCGCTTGTATTACTGATGCTAGTATCCCTGAGGCCTTAGAATCCAGCTGGCATACTACAATTTTTATTTGACTCTTGATAAGAGAAAGTAACATTTTCCATTTTTCTTGTATGAGGGTATCTTTAACACCTGACTTCATATTTGCTTCTGGGATGGTTCCTGAGAGGACAATGCAAATCCCATTCTTTAGAGCAAGAGCTTCCAAGATTGTTTTGAATTTTTCTCCTCTCTCATTGTCCAGAGAAAGGAGGCCGATCCATGTCCATTTGAAATGCAGGAGCAGCTTGACAATTGCAGAGTAGGGAGGTTTTTGGTCTGGGGTCATCCGATATGAAAAAGGAAAATGTTGGTTTTGCTCAGGAATCTGGTTGATGACACTATAGTTGATCTAAGATAAAACAGAAGGTATTGGTAATTGTGTCAGTTTTAATAACAAAAGTCACATAATAATAATAAATCTTTATTGTCAAAGTACAACATGTGTACATTGAGATTAGCATGGCAAGTGTAAGGGCCATTCCCTACTGCTGAGAAAAGTTTCAGACAATAACTGCATGAATTTTACTGGCTCCCTTGATGTTCTGTCCTGTTATCTTGTATGCTCCCTCTGAAACTAGGTAGCTCTGAATTATCTGTGGGTGGTGTTCATGGGTGATCCTTATGGAGCACATCCCTCTGGTCAATCCTTACCCTTGCAGTTTTGCCTGAGTGATGGAGTAAATGCCATGTGGCACTTTTGCTGTCAACAACGTAGGCTGACATGAGCCCTATATACTCAGCTTTTAATTGTAATTCTGTGGGTCACCCACGTTCTAGGCAAGCACTTGTATATATTTGTATATCTGAAGAATTTACAACGTGGAATTAATTTCATTTGGTTTTATACCTGTGGGATTTTGTAGATGCTCAAGACATTAGAAATATGATCAAAGAGTTCAGAATCTTCAAGGACTGCCAGCAGGTTCTTTTGTCTTCCACATCTGTAGTTTGGGATGTTCTCCTGCCCTGTGGACAGCACGTCCATCATGGCCTCATATGTCAGTCTTGCACTGAAAAAGTTCTGATAGATGTTGTAGCCCAGGGTGATGTTGGGTAAAAGCCTTGAATTCTGGTTGATTTCATGAACAGCCAACAAGAAGGGCAGAAGGTGGTAGAAGGTGTTCTCACTGCAACATAAGAAATTTCCAAGTCATCATCTTCCATTTGGATTTTCATAAAAGCATGTCATATTTACTGTAGCTTTCTCACTATATAATGCAATGCCAAAAAGTTAACCAGACACTCATTATTTAATTAAATTATTCAATTTATTTGGCCTTTGCAGGTAATAGATATCATTGAAATATCTATTAGAAGAACAGTCCCATTGACACCACTAGGAGCTTCAGGCCAAAAGAAATATCTGGGAGATACAGTAAGCTTCTTATGTCAGGATCAAAAGAATCCTACCAAAATTATCAGAACTGATTCTGCCCATAATTATCTGCAAATTATGTTTGGTGGAGGGGGGGGGAATGAGGAAAAGTATTCTTATAGTTTAGTAACCAGGTAAGGAAAACAATAACAATAGTAAGAAATCTTTGTACTTTCTTTTCCTCAGCATGGAGGTTTCTTACTATTGTAACTGTTTCAATCTGTTTAAAATAACCTTTGGAAAATCAAAGTATTTATTTTATTTACTTACCTATTTCCAGAGATACTATATCAGTTCACAACAATTCATAAAATGTAATTAAAATCATGCCCTTACCTCCAGGCTCCAGACTAGATATGTTTACAGTTCACAAACCCCATCTTAGCACAAAGCTTGGGGAAAGATCTGTCTTCCCACTCCTCCAGAATGCTAATAAGGGATGCTACCAAGAATGGATGTATATCATGTGATCATATTATAGGATTTCTTCCTATTATACCCCCCTGGAGATGATTAACAGCTGGATTCAAGTGCTAGATTAGCATGTGGTATTACCTATCTGAAAATGGATATATCTTCATAAGCTTTCTTTAGATCTACAGAGTTGCTGCAGAATAGTCATGACTTTAGAATTATTTCCCCATATTCTACAGTTAAGTAGAATTAATGTGATCCTCTGTGATTAAACATTAACTTATAAAGTCTCTCCCCTCCTTCAATTTGGTTTTTAAAAGGTATGCCTTTTATTTAAACCAAAAGGAACAGGGTAACCACAAAAGTAGCAAAAATGTTAAAGGGTTGAAAGAAAGAGTGGAGAGGGTGGTAGGAATTATAGAGTAAATGTAAGGAAAGGGAATAGATGGTAGAGAGAAAGTACAAGTGATCTCCCTCTGCTCTAAGGTATTCAATCACTTTATTGGGATATACTGCTTAACAATTGTTAATAAATAAATCAAATAAATATGAATAAATTGCTGACTTTCCACAGTACAAGGTAATCATTTTGAAAGCAGGCAGAATCCCATCCAGTTAAGAGTCATCCTGGGACAGTGTTGGCAATGCCCAGTGTTGCCCAGTGTTGAGGTTGACACTAGTGGAAGAACTTAAAAGGAACTTTGCAAACTCAGGTTTTACAAATTCATCATGTTCCTTAGGAGCCTTTCCTCTAAAGCAAATTGGGAAAAGTAATAATGACTTGCCTTTCTCAAGGTGAGGAATAGGACAAAGGAAATCATTGCTAGAAAGGATATTGGAGCAGGTAAAATCAATCACCAGAATCCTGGACATGATGGCAATTACCTTTCTAGTTGGTGGCTTGGAGGCTTGGAGAACGAAAATTGGTACAGTCGAGATCCGATTCCAGACATTATTCCAGTAATTAAGTAGTCTCCTGGCTTGTGGTAATGGAACTATTCCTTTTCTTCTATTATCACCTTTAGTGGACATTTCATCAGCATACAGACACTGGGAATTTGAGACAGAAGCTGAAGCAGAAAGAGCTGTTTATGCAGCAATAGCAACATTTGACATGTACTGCAGAAGATCCTGCCTATTCTCCTTTATTCAGCACAGAGTTAAAACTCAGAGTTCACACAAGACCATAAGTGCAGTGAAAAAGTTCCAGTTTGGCCCCAGATTTGGAAGAGTTATTGCAATTTCAGACTACTACAGTATTTGCTCGATTTTACTCCAGCCTCTGCTCTCATCATAGAAGGAGGCTGTTACAAATTAGATTTTCAGATGCTGTATATCCCATTTGTTGTCACATTGATTGGTAACTAACTGTGGTGGTGGAAATCCCATAAAGCTTGTTCAAAGGAGAATAAATAATCATGATTTGAATAATTACAAGGGGAATTGGGAACAAGCATTGCCACAAAAGTGTGCAGTTGAAGAAAACAATTTTGTTTGGCTCATGAGAATAATCCTAATCTTAAAGTCAAGAAAGCAACAATTCAGGGAAGTTTGATTGTTTTTTACTCTATAAACATATTCCTGTGATTCCAAGGATTAAAATATAGAAAAACCAATGCTCTTGAATTAGTCAGCAGGCCATTATAATTCCTTCTTATTCTGTCTGGTGTGGATGAAATCATCTTCCTCAATGAAAGTCAGATACTCCAGAATGGTTAACTCCAAATCATGATATATTGAACAACCAATTGGAAGCCCCTGTTAAATGTCTTGCATCATTCAAAATATGGAAGACTATCAGTCTTCATGATTACATATAAGATCTAGTCGAAATTCCCTGGTGCATTAATCTGAAATATGTTACTGACTTGTTCCTAACATGACATTTGCAGTTATGTTATCTATAGGGGACCAAGAGATGGTGCTGTAGGAATGCAATACCAAAAAAAGGCTGAAGTTGAAGGGGTAAACCAAATCTGAGAAGCTGAGACCATGGTCAATGCTATGTGATGGGCAGATTTGAGTCCTTCTGCTAAATATGCACCTGAGACCATTATTCATTGCATCCTCCAAAACCCATTTGATGGAGTATAAGTAAATTAATTACATATATTTCCTGGACAATCAGTTGCTTCAAAAATGAACATTAATCTGAAGCCAGAATGGGACAACTCACCCTAGCAACTCATTGTGGCCAACTCATCATGGGACAAGTCGCCATGGGACTATGTAAAAAAGATGTCGAGACTCTAGAAAGAGTACAGAGAAGAGCAACAAAGATGATTGGGGGAATGGAGGCTAAAACATATAGGGAACGGTTGCTGGAATTGGGTATGTGTAGTTTAATGAAGAGAAGGGTGAGGGGTAACATGATAGCAGTGTTCCAATATCTCAGGGGCTGCCACAAAGAAGAGGGAGCCAAGCTATTCTCCAAAGCACCTGAAAGCAGGACAAGAAGCAATGGATGGAAACTAGTCAAGGAGAGAAGCAACCTAGAACTAAGGAGAAATTTCCTGACAGAACAATTAATCAGTGGAACAACCTGCCTCCAGAAGTGGTGAATGCTCCAACACTGGAAGTTTTTAAGAAGAGACTGGACAGCCATTTGTCTGAAATGGTATAGGGTTTCCTGCCTTAGCAAGGGGTTGTACTAGATGACCTCCAAGGTCCCTTCCAAATTATTATTATTATTATTATTATTATTATTATTATTATTATTATTATTATTATTATTATTATTATTATTATTATTATTATTATTATTATTATTATACGATTTAATATAATTATTTAAAATAAGTAAAAATATATTTTAATTTTTGCCATTCCCATTTCATTCTGTCCCTCCTTTTGTATCCTTTTTTATATCATTCTATTCCACCATTTCTTTGATCTTAGTGTAGCTTTTGTCCTGTAGCAATTTAGCCGTGGTGAGTTGTCCTGCAGCGAATTGTCACAGATCCATCTGAAGCTCTAATTCCAAATGTGTAGATTCCAAAGTATGGACTTTTCTGTGCTGGTACTCCAAACCTCTTACCTGATTTCCTTCCAAATTCATGGGAGGAGAAATATGTCATTTTTCACACACCTTGACTTTACCCTTGAAGTATATGGGAGGAACAGGCAATCCAGTACAATAACATCTGTTCATCTAGATGTCTGTCACTTCTGATTGGAGAAGATTTAATATCATGAGATCTCAACAGAAACCAATGTGCTGGGTATGATTTACTTTTTTATTAATTGGAAGTGGGGAAAGATCTACTTCAAGTAAGATTTTCCCCATTGTTCCCTGTTACATTTTTTTGAGGTTTCCTTATAAGGTGGGTGTATTGGGATAAATGATATTTCTGTCACCCCTTATTTCAGTGGGAAATCAGGTGATTTCAGGGTCTTCAAGACAGAAAGAAGAAGTAATAGAGAATTGCCAAAGGGTACCTATCTTTTATTCAGAGTCTGGGTTAAGATATTTCACCTCTGGCTTAGTTTAAATACAAGGACTTAACTAAAATACCCTACATAGAATAATATTATGGAGACAGGATAGCACAGCACTGAATTCTCCACATCAGATCAATAACACATTTATATACCTCACAGCATTTAAAAATGAAACGTGTTTGCCCTAGAAATTGTTGTTGTTGTTGTTAGTTGCGAAGTTGTGTCCAACCCATCGCGACCCTATGGACAACGTTCCTCCAGGCTTTCCTGTCCTCTACCATCTTCTGGAGTCCATTTAAGCTCACACCTACTGCTTCAGTGACTCCATTCAGCCATTTCATTTTCTGTTTTCCCTTTCTTCTCTTGCCCTCAGTCTTTCCCAGCTTTAGGCTCTTCTCTAGTGAGTCCTACCTTCTCAATAGGTGGCCAAAGTATTTGAGTTCAACTTCAGGTTCTGGTCTTCTTAAGAGCAGTCAGGGTTGATCTCCTCTAGGACTAACTGGTTTGAATGCCTTGCAGTGCAAGGGACTCGCAGGAATCTTCTCCAGCACCATAGTTCAAAGGCCTCAATTCTTTGGTGTTCAGCCTTTCTTATGGTCCAAATTTCACAGCCATACGTTTAACTGGGAAACCCATGGCCTTGAATATACGCACTATTGTTGGCAGGGTAATGTCTCTGCTTTTTAGTATGCTATCTAGATTTCCTCCACAGGAGCAAGTATCATTTATGCCCATCTGCAGTGATCTTGGAGCCCAGAAAATAAAATCTGTCACTACCTCCATTTCTTCCCCATCTATTTGCCAGGAATTGAGAGAGCCGGATACCATGATCTTGGTTTTCTTAATGTTGAGTTTCAAGCCCACTTTTGCACTCTCCTTCTTCACCTGCATCAAGAGGCTCTTTATTTCCTCTTCACTTTCTGCCATAGCGTGGTATCATCTGCATATCTTAGGTTGTTGATATTTCTCCCAGTAATCTTAATTCCAAATTTTGATTCATCTAGCCCTGCCTTTCTCATGATGTGCTCTGCATATAAGTTAAATAGGCATGGTGACAGTATATAGCCTTGCTGGACTCCTTTCCCAGTTTTGAACCAATCAGTGGTTCCGTGTCCAGTTCTCACTGTTGCTTCTTGACCCACATATAGGTTTCTCAAGAGACAAATAAGATGGTCTGGTACTCCCATCTCTTTAAGAACTTGCCACAATTTGTTGTGATCCACACAATCAAAGGCTTTAGCATAGTCAATGAAGCAGAAGTAGATGTTTTTCTGGAACTCTGTAGCTTTCTCCATGATCCAGCGTATGTTAGCAATTTGATCTCTAGTTCCTCTACCTCTTCGAAATCCTGCCTGTACTTCTGGTAGTTCTCGATCCACATACTGCTGGAGTCTAGCTTGTAGAATTTTAAGCATAACTTTACTAGCATGTGAAATGAGTGCAATGGTGCGATAGTTTGAACATTCCTTGAAATTGGAATGTAAAGTGATCTTTTCCAATCCTGTGGCTACTGTTGAGTTTTCCAAATTTGCTGGCAAATTGAGTGTAGCACTTTTACTGCATTATCTTTTAAGATTTTGAATAGCTCAGCTGGAATACTGTCACCTCCACTAGCATTGTTGTTGCTCAGATTTCCTAAGGCCCATTAGTAGTATAAGTACATACAAACTTTTAATGGATCTTATCAGTAGTTTTGATCAGTGACGTCATCAAAGTAAACAAAGCCACGTGCTGATTACGTCACCAGGCCATGCCCATAAATGGAAGTGACGTTCGCACCCCTCCTCCCCAGAAGTGACGTGCATAATCCACACCCCACCCCTCATGGTACAGGACTCACAAGGCCATAACCCTAGCCGGATATGACGTGTCTGCCCAACCCCATCAAAATAAGCATGGGTAACCCTAGCAGATAAGGTGTGATATAATGTGATAGCCCTATTTCCAGATGGTGCTTGCCAAACCTAATCCCATCAACAAACATGTGGCGGTCAAGCTTCTGTGTACTTGATTACATTAGCCCTAGACTAATTCCATGGACGTGCAAATCCAAAAGAAACACAGAGACCTGTGTTTTTGGGAAACAAAACCCTGCCTTTGGGGGGGGTGATAATTCTTTTTATTTCTAATCATTCTAGCCTAATGATGCTTTTAATTTTTGTGGAGTTTTAAAAATCAATACCTCAAAAGCTGGGGGTGGGGGGGGGAAAAAGGATCACCTAAAAGGCTTCCAGGGTTTGCATTTAAACCAGGCAATTTTAAAAACATTTTCCCTGAATGTAGGGGGAAAAAACCACAGGCCATTTAAAGCCCACAGCTGGTTTTTTACCTTTGTAAAAATCTAAAGACTTATATTTTGGCATTTGCAACTCCCTCGAATTCATATGTACGCGTAACCGTTCATAGCAGAGATTTAATAAAATTTATTCTAACCTTACAGCAAAAGCGAAGCGTTTCTGACTGGCCAGAACAGATTGATGTATTAGGTATGTGTATTGTGGGCATGTCTGGACATGACCTGTAAGCTCGTGCTATAGAGCATGCGCGTGGCCACAGACAACTCGGAAACTTTAAAGCGTAGATCTATTTTAACAGCGTCATGGGAACTTGTGAAGGAAATAATAAAAAGGGTGTAGAACCTGCTGCATCTTGGTTGGCGACACAATCTCTTTGGAAAGATTTCCATAAGATGAGCTGTGATGTTCGTGATGAAACCCCGGACTACTCCTGGTCTACCTTGTCTGAATGTCGCTTGCCCTGTTGTAACGTGCGGGAGATGGCGTGTCGTGAAGATGATGCCATACCGCGTAAGTAAAAACCTGTTATGTGTTCAAATGTGTAAAGCGCGATAACCCCACCGTTAACAATGTGATTGCTAATGGCTAAATACATTTTCCAGGTTCTGTTCCGGGTGTTAGAGATTAAACTTGATTTGGGTGACAATATTATATAATGGAGTAAAAGCACCTTTAAGGAGTTAAACGGCCTAAGGGTGTGGCTGTAATTATTCCACATAAAAGAGAGTTAGATGTTACACGTAGTTGCTCTTGTATATGTGTTTGATGTTAGTGTTTGGATACCTCTTGTTCTCTTGTTTGCTAACTTGATATTTATTCTCTCAAGAATCAACTACTTGCTACAGTGTATATTGTTTTTGATATTGGTAAGCAGTTTTTGTATTTTGATACTATGTTTTTATGGACTGACTTTTATGTGCATGATACTGGATTGATACTTGGACTATTTCTTACTGTGTTTCTTTTTGTTGTCTGAGTAAAAATAAGTTATAAAACTCGTGTTAGTGCATTACTGTTTGCCTAAAAGTCCCAGTACAACTTCCACTGTGTATTAATAATACTCTGTTAAACAAACCATTTTTTTTTCAACAACATATTCAGACAATGGTTATGGGCCCAGATCCAGTGTGGTGCTGAGGACAGGCACAGTATTGTATTTATATTTCCTAACTGAGTTTTCAAATTCAGACAATGGCACAAGGACTATTCAATCCATTCTGCATTACCCGGCTTAATGGGTCAAACTACGTATCCTGGTCTACACAATGTAGTTTGTTATTACAAAATCAAGGTCTTTGGAAAATAGTCCATAATCCTCCTGATGTAACTGCCTGGGATCCAACTAATGAAGAAGATAACAAGAAGATTGTAGACTTCAATAAAGACAATGATAAGGCTTTATCTATCATTGGGCTAACATTAGGAGACCAACAGCTAGTCCATGTGCGTGGAGAAGAATCTGCTGCTAAATGTTGGGCTAAGTTGAAAAAGATTTTTGTTCGGGACAGTGTTGGTGCTCATATAAATCTTACCAGAAAGCTATTTAGAGCTAGACTGGAAAAGAATGGCGATATGTTAGCTCACCTTAACTTTATAAAAGCAACTTTGTTGGAACTGCAAGAAAAAAAACTTATTTTCTCAGAGCTTCACCAGGTTTACATCATTTTATCATCATTGGATGAGAGCTACGATGCCTTTGTATCGTCCTTGGAGGTTTTGTCCAAAGAAGACCTAACTGTTTCTTCAATAACTGGAAGGTTGTTGGAAGAATCAAGATGTCGTATGGAGAGAAAACAGTTGAGAGAGCCATTGCAACAAGAAATAAAGAAGACTGAATCTGCTTATATTTTAAGGAAATGCTTTAATTGTGGGTTAAAGGGACATATTGCTAAGTTTTGTCAGAATAGTAATTTTCAGAGAAAGGAAAGCCATAGAAAGAATAAAAAGCTGATTAATGTAGCTGTAGCTAATAGAACTACTAATAACCACAATTGGTGGGTGGTAGATAGTGGAGCTACACACTGTATTTCAAAAATAAAAAGGGATTTTGAGAATATAAGGTCTAGTAAAAAATATATTTCTATGGCTAATGGCTGGAGAGTCAAGGTCTCTGGAGAGGGTAAGGTTTACTGTTCATTTTTAAAACAAAATTTGGAAATGCTATATGTTCCCAGATGTGATTATAATCTATTATCAGTTAAGGCATTATTGGAAGCAGGTTTTAAAGTTACTTTCCAAGGGGAGGAATGTCTTATTCAAAAGAATGAAGTGAATTTAATAGCTAATATGAAAGACGGTTTGTTTGTAATTAGCAATGATCCTATAATAATGGCTACTACTTGTACAAATCAAAAACCACATGATGAATGTATTCATTTATTACATAGAAGATTGGGTCATGTGAATTTTAATACACTAAAAAGAACTGTAGCTTTGTCTAATGGGTTTAAGTTAAAGGCTTGTAAGAAATATCTACAGTGTAACATATGTGGTAGAGAAAAGAGCAGGGCAGCACCAGCTAATAGGTTAGATGGATTTAAAACCACAACTCCATTAGAACTGGTATTTATGGATTTGATAGGTCCTATGAAACCCAGTTTAGGGGGTGCTTGCTACATATTAAATATTCTAGACCATTATAGCAGATATGGGTTCTGTTATCTCCTTACGTCAAAAACTGAAACTATACAAACAATATCTAATTGGCTCAAGTTTGTACAAAGGAAAACTCAGTTAAATGTAAAAACCATAATAACAGACAATGGAACTGAGTTTGTTAATAAACAGTTCAATGAGCTGTTAGTTTCAGAGGGAATAGAGCATAGACGTACAGCTTCTTATAGACCTCAGCATAATGCATTTGTTGAACGGAGGGGCCAAACATTGCAAGCTATGATTAGATCTATGATTGAAGATTCTGGTTTACCTGATAGCTTATGGGGAGAAGCAGCAAAATGTGCTAATCATATTTTAAACAATGTGGTTAGTTCAGCTACAGGTAAAATTCCTTATACCTTATGGTATAAGAGAAAACCAAATCTTAGTTATATTCACACATTTGGGACACCTGCTTGGGTACATATTCCAAGTTCAATAAGAAATAAAGGAGAACATAGAGCTAAACAATTATTTTTTGTTGGCTATGAGTTAAACCATAAGTCTTATCGGTTCTGGGAGAAAGGTACTAAAAACATTTATTGTAGTTCTAGCGCTGTTTTTCAAGAACAGTCAGGCTGGGAAAGGGTAGAAGATATTGTATATATTCCTCAACAAGATTTAACTAACTCCTCAAATGAAAGTGATAAAGAAGAGGAGGAACCTGCTAGAGAGATCAAACAAGAACCACTGATAGTGGAGACAGGAGAGGAAGAAGATAATAATGTAAATGTACCTATAAGTCCAATAATTCTCAGAAGGTCTAACAGGGAAAGACGACAGCCTGATCGTTTCGAGGCAGGTTTAATTTGTCAAATAGACATTGAACCTTCTAATGTTGAAGAAATAAAAATGTATCCTGAGAATGAAAGAAAGAATTGGAAAGTAGCTATGGATAAAGAAATAAAGTCTTTGCAAGATCTTAATGTTTATCAAGAGGTTAAAATACCTAAAACAGAAAAGTTAATTGGATGTAAATGGGTTTTTAAACTGAAAGAAAGTGTTACAGGAGAGGTAATACATAAAGCAAGATTAGTTGCTCAAGGATTTGCACAGAATAATAGTGATTATGATGTAGTATTTTCCCCAACGTTAAGAGCTTCCACTCTTAGGGCTGCTTTAGTTTGGGCAGCAAATAAGAATTATAGTATAAAACATGTAGATATTGAAACTGCTTATTTGCATGCAACATTAAACCATGATATATATATGAAAGTTCCATCAGGAATAGAAAGTAAGGTAGGGTACTGTTGGAAATTGAATAAGAGTTTGTATGGTTTAAAACAGTCAGGTTATGAGTGGAATAGATGTTTAGTAAAAGAGTTAAATAGTTTGGGATTTAAAGCTAGTATTGCAGATCCTTGTTTATTTATAAAACAGCAAAATAGTGAATTATCATTGTTATTATTATTCACTGATGATATTGCTATTATAGCAAAAGATGAAACAGAAACTGAAAGAATAATTTCAGGGTTAAAAAGAAAATTTAGAATAAAAGATCTAGGAGCTATTAGTCATTATCTAGGGCTGGATATTGTCAGGACTAGTAAAGGATTTAAACTGTCTCAAGCTAAGAAAATTAATGGTTTGCTGAAACGTTATAATATGGAAAACTGTAAACCAGTAAAAACACCTATGGTTCAAGGTTTTGAGAGTTCAGCAGATAACAGCAATGTCTTTGATAAAAAGATATATCAATCATTAATAGGCAGCTTGATGTATTTATGTAACTGGTCAAGACCTGACATAGCATTTACAGTTAATCATTTAGCTAGATATTGTGAGAATCCTACAACCAGATGTTGGCAAGGTGCGAAAAGAGTTTTAAGATATTTGAAGCACACCATACATTATTCTCTATATCTAGAGCCAACAAAGGAATTGGAACTAAAAGCATTTGCAGATGCTAGTTTTGCATCTGATACTGTAACCAGGAAATCCACTTCAGGATTGGTTGTATTATTGGGAAACGCTTTAGTAGGATGGAGGTCTAACAGACAGAAGCATATAAGCTTATCAACAACTGAATCCGAATTTTCTTGTTTATCTTTATTATGTACTGAGCTATTGGTATGGAAACAATTATTGTTTGATATGGGTTTAAATTGTAATGAACCAATAAAAGTGTATGAAGACAATCAAGCAGCTATAAAATTAGCAACTAATGCTGCAGTGAAAACTAGATCAAAACATACGGATCTACGGTATCTAAATGTCAGACAATGTGTTAAAGATAATTTGATTAAACTGGAATATTGTGCAACTGAAGATAATATTGCTGACCAGTTTACTAAAGCTCAGGGTGCTATAAAGCATAAATCTGTTTGTGATATGTGTAATTTGAGATTGTAAAAATATATGTATAATATGCCACCCAAAAGGGGAGATTGTTAGAGATTAAACTTGATTTGGGTGACAATATTATATAATGGAGTAAAAGCACCTTTAAGGAGTTAAACGGCCTAAGGGTGTGGCTGTAATTATTCCACATAAAAGAGAGTTAGATGTTACACGTAGTTGCTCTTGTATATGTGTTTGATGTTAGTGTTTGGATACCTCTTGTTCTCTTGTTTGCTAACTTGATATTTATTCTCTCAAGAATCAACTGCTTGCTACAGTGTATATTGTTTTTGATATTGGTAAGCAGTTTTTGTATTTTGATACTATGTTTTTATGGACTGACTTTTATGTGCATGATACTGGATTGATACTTGGACTATTTCTTACTGTGTTTCTTTTTGTTGTCTGAGTAAAAATAAGTTATAAAACTCGTGTTAGTGCATTACTGTTTGCCTAAATGTCCCAGTACAACTTCCACTGTGTATTAATAATACTCTGTTAAACAAACCATTTTTTTTTCAACAACATATTCTAACACCGGGGTATAGCTATACTGCCGGCGCCTCCTTAATAACAAACGTCTCAAGTGATGAAGAGGATGCAGTGGTCGATCTAGGTAAATGAATTGTCTTTTTACTATGCATGCTGCCATTAATATTATATAATAAAAGGAGAGTTAAAGAGGGTTTTACTAATGGATTATTTTTGCGTTTTTAAACAGGTGGGTACCCCGGATATTACCTAGCCCCGTCTCTGTCTGATTGTCCATGCTGTCTACAGATTGATCTCAAAAGAGATACTCCAAATGACTGCTATATAGAATGTGATTGTGGCGCATCGAATTGTATATGTACAATGCCTACAGAGAATGAAGATACTGATGATACAGATGACCCCGGTAATGATAGTAATGATGAAGGATATTATTCTGTAAATGAACGTGATGATAATTGCGTCTAAATTACAAATAAAAGGTTTGTGCTAAAGCGCAGTGTGTTTATTGTAAGGTTTGAATGGTGCAGAATGAAGTGTGAAAATGTACTAAAGGAACTGTATTATACGCCGGAAGGTCCAGGTAGCTATGGTGGAGTAAAACCCCTATTTGAGGCTGGGAGGAAACGCTTTAAAAACTTAACCTTGAGGCAAGTCAAGACATGGCTTTCCGGTCAAGAAGCTTATACCCTGCATAAGCCTGCAAGAATAAAATTCTCCAGGAACGCTACAATAGTTTCCTGCATAGATTGCCAATGGCAGGCTGACCTTGTGGATTTATCAGGATTTGCCTCTGAAAACAGTGGCACAAAATTTATTTTAACGGTAATCGATGTACTTTCCAAATATGCTTGGGCAGTCTGTTTAACCGATAAGTCTGGACGAGGGGTTGCCGGTGCTTTCCAAAGTATATTCCAATCAGGAAGGGCGCCCAGAAAGCTGCAGTCAGATGCCGGGAAAGAGTTTTTAAACAAGCCTGTAAAGAAGCTTTTTGAACGCTATGGCATACATCACTTTGTCACACATAGTGAAACTAAAGCAGCGGTTATAGAGAGGTTTAATAGAACTCTGAAAAACAAGCTGTGGAGATTTTTCACAGCTAAAAATACGCACAGGTATGTGGATGTATTACCAGCCCTCATGCGGAGTTACAATAGCGCTTACCATCGCAGTATCCGGACAGCCCCCAACATGGTGAAACACTCTAATGAAAAAGATGTGTGGATGCGTCTATATGGGAATATTTTAAAATCGGACAGAAAGGCAGAAAACTTTAATGTGGGGGATCACGTTAGGATATCCAGGCTAAAGGGGAAGTTTGAAAAGGGGTATCAGCAAACCTTTACAGATGAAATATTTATCGTCAAAGAAAGGGTTAGGCGGAGAGAAAGGGATGTATATAGATTAATGGATTATGCAGAAGAGCCGGTACAAGGGTCTTTTTACCCAGAAGAGCTGCAAAAAATTCCTAGTGATCAAGAACGCGTCTACAGAATTGAAAAAATATTACGGAAAAGAGGGAGGGGTAAACAAAGAGAATTCCTGGTTAAATGGCAGGGGTGGCCAGAAAAGTTCAACAGTTGGATTAAGGAGTCTGAAGTACAACATCTTTGATATGGAGGAGTTTTACATCACCCTACCCAGCAATGCATCAGCAGCAATTTTCCCCCAAAACAAAAATTCTAATTTTACCATACAATTAGCGAGAGCGCTGGATCTTCCAGGAGCGTGGGAAGTAGCGCTAGCAGAGATACAGTATCCGCATAGTTGGTACACATTAACTTCACCTGGATATTTTGAAATTGCTAACGAGAGAAAGAGATGGCATTTTTCTTTGAGAAGCGGGTACTATAACAGCATCCGTCACCTGTTAGAAAATATGAACAAGCTTATATCAAACGCCAAGGATGGACCTAAGACAACCCTACATTATGATTCGGTGGGACGAAAAATTAATCTTAAAGGAGACGAACCGCACACCATTCTAGTTAGCGGAGATCTCGGACATTTGTTAGGGATGTTCCCTGGATTCAGTACATTATATGTTTACACAGACATTGTAGAGCTCCAGATAGTGGGCGACTTCTATGTGCCGTTACTGCGCTGTGTGCCTGTGCGAGGGCAAGACAATGACGTCATCACAATTACCTATGACCGCCCGCATTATGTACCGGTCAGCAAACATCACATCGATACCATTACCATAGAAATCAAAACCGATCAGGACAAAAATGTGCATTTTTATCACGGGAAGGTGATTGTCAAGCTTCATTTTAGGCCTCGGAAAAGTGAAGGATGGTTGTAATCAAGGAGCACGGGAACCCTCAAGACTACGTGGCTTACTACAGGGCACAAGCTGGCGGGGGCCTTCCAGGCTTTCGAGGAGCCCCCATTATGTACGGGACAGGTTTAGGGGGCCTGTTCCGTGGGCTTTTTCGAAAAGCAATGCCGTTTTTGAGGCAAGGATTAGAAATCATTAAGCCGCATGTGAAATCTGCTGCCAAAAACATTGCCAGAGATGTCGCGGGTCATCTTGTATCCCGTGTTGTTGAGAGGGGGCAGGATGGATCAGGGATGATCATAACCAAGAAGAATTACGCATTGGGCCCGCCTATTCCGTTTAAAAAGAGAAGACTTGTGAAAAAGACCTGCCATACCAAGAGGAGACGTGCACAGAAGAGGAAGCCCTGTGACAAGGAAGACATATTCTAATACAATATGGCATTTATTCATTCTGCTTCAGAGGAATGTGTTAAATCAGAACTGGATCTTTTTCAACTGGCACCTACACAGACCAGTATTGAAAGCAGTACTTATGTCGAGATCCCACCTTTATCAGCGCTGACACCCAATGCTCCCCTGGAATTTTTTATCACGGGGCATGGTGAACATTACACGGATTTAAACAACACCCTGTTGTATGTGAGTTGCAAGATTGTAAAGGCTGACGGTACGGATATTGATGACGGGGCTAGGGTGGCCCTGACCAACTACCCCATAGCATCACTGTTTAATCAGCTGGATGTTACCGTGGGAGATCGGCTCATTACACAGAGCCATCATTGCTATTCTTACCGGGCCATGATTGAACTGATTCTGAACTTTGGTGGTGATGCGCTGGGTACTCAATTTACAGCTGGCGGTTTTTACAAAGATGACTCGGACCTCATGGAGAGTACTCTACTGACAGCCGCTGGGAACTCCGGTTTCAAAGCGAGAGCAAGACAGACGGCCGGTAGCCGTAAATGGGACCTGCTAGGGCCTCTGCATAGCGATTTGTAATTCTCGTTGCCATCCTTCATCACGCAAAATTCATTTCTGCTTCTTGTGAGTTTGACTTTCACATCGACACCGTTAATTAGCAGTCTGTCTTGCTCTCGCTTTGAAACCGGAGTTCCCAGCGGCTGTCAGTAGAGTACTCTCCATGAGGTCCGAGTCATCTTTGTAAAAACCGCCAGCTGTAAATTGAGTACCCAGCGCATTTCACATGCGGCTTAATGATTTCTAATCCTTGCCTCAAAAATGGCATTGCTTTTCGAAAAAGCCCACGGAACAGGCCCCCTAAACCTGTCCCGTACATAATGGGGGCTCCTCGAAAGCCTGGAAGGCCCCCGCCAGCTTGTGCCCTGTAGTAAGCCACGTAGTCTTGAGGGTTCCCGTGCTCCTTGATTACAACCATCCTTCACTTTTCCGAGGCCTAAAATGAAGCTTGACAATCACCTTCCCGTGATAAAAATGCACATTTTTGTCCTGATCGGTTTTGATTTCTATGGTAATGGTATCGATTTACAGGCTTGTTTAAAAACTCTTTCCCGGCATCTGACTGCAGCTTTCTGGGCGCCCTTCCTGATTGGAATATACTTTGGAAAGCACCGGCAACCCCTTGTCCAGACTTATCGGTTAAACAGACTGCCCAAGCATATTTGGAAAGTACATCGATTACCGTTAAAATAAATTTTGTGCCGCTGTTTTCAGAGGCAAATCCTGATAAATCCACAAGGTCAGCCTGCCATTGGCAATCTATGCAGGAAACTATTGTAGCGTTCCTGGAGAATTTTATTCTTGCAGGCTTATGCAGGGTATAAGCTTCTTGACCGGAAAGCCATGTCTTGACTTGCCTCAAGGTTAAGTTTTTAAAGCATTTCCTCCCAGCCTCAAATAGGGGTTTTACTCCACCATAGCTACCTGGACCTTCCGGCGTATAATACAGTTCCTTTAGTACATTTTCACACTTCATTCTGCACCATTCAAACCTTACAATAAACACACTGCGCTTTAGCACAAACCTTTTATTTGTAATTTAGACGCAATTATCATCACGTTCATTTACAGAATAATATCCTTCATCATTACTATCATTACCGGGGTCATCTGTATCATCAGTATCTTCATTCTCTGTAGGCATTGTACATATACAATTCGATGCGCCACAATCACATTCTATATAGCAGTCATTTGGAGTATCTCTTTTGAGATCAATCTGTAGACAGCATGGACAATCAGACAGAGACGGGGCTAGGTAATATCCGGGGTACCCACCTGTTTAAAAACGCAAAAATAATCCATTAGTAAAACCCTCTTTAACTCTCCTTTTATTATATAATATTAATGGCAGCATGCATAGTAAAAAGACAATTCATTTACCTAGATCGACCTCTGCATCCTCTTCATCACTTGAGACGTTTGTTATTAAGGAGGCGCCGGCAGTATAGCTATACCCCGGAACAGAACCTGGAAAATGTATTTAGCCATTAGCAATCACATTGTTAACGGTGGGGTTATCGCGCTTTACACATTTGAACACATAACAGGTTTTTACTTACGCGGTATGGCATCATCTTCACGACACGCCATCTCCCGCACGTTACAACAGGGCAAGCGACATTCAGACAAGGTAGACCAGGAGTAGTCCGGGGTTTCATCACGAACATCACAGCTCATCTTATGGAAATCTTTCCAAAGAGATTGTGTCGCCAACCAAGATGCAGCAGGTTCTACACCCTTTTTATTATTTCCTTCACAAGTTCCCATGACGCTGTTAAAATAGATCTACGCTTTAAAGTTTCCGAGTTGTCTGTGTTGTGACTCAGGGCCAGCCTGTGGTTTCGGCAGCCGGCTCAGATGTGTCGGATGACTCAGATGAGGGGGAGGAGGACCGTGTGGGAGACGAACCGGTTGATGATGGCGTGGAGGCTTGGCAGAGTTCCCAGCCGGGGCCCTCTTCTCAGCTGCGTGAGCCCGATAGTGCGGAAGATGATGACCCACAGCTGGCCCTGTTCAAGGACGCCCGACGCAGGAGGCAGTCGAGCAGGAACAAACAAAGAAAGAATGTGGGACTCCTCGGGAGGAGGCACAGGGAGACCACGCCCTGAGCTCTCTATAAAAGGAGTGTTTGGGGAGGGGCTGGTTGCTGAAAGCAACTTTTCCGCTTGAGAAGACAAGCTCTTGTGTTTTTGTTAACTGCGTAATTAAATCTTGGCAGATGCCTTTTAGCCTTGGAAGCTCTCCAGTCTCTTCTTCCTAAATAGGGGTTTGCCTTTACAAGGCCAGAAGAGGGCTGGTTCAGAACAGTCTGTGGCCACGCGCATGCTTTATAGCACGAGCTTACAGGTCATGTCCAGACATGCCCACAATACACATACCTAATACATCAATCTGTTCTGGCCAGTCAGAAATGCTTCGCTTTTGCTGTAAGGTTAGAATAAATTTTATTAAATCTCTGCTATGAACGGTTACGCGTACATATGAATTCGAGGGAGTTGCAAATGCCAAAATATAAGTCTTTAGATTTTTACAAAGGTAAAAAACCAGCTGTGGGCTTTAAATGGCCTGTGGTTTTTTCCCCCTACATTCAGGGAAAATGTTTTTAAAATTGCCTGGTTTAAATGCAAACCCTGGAAGCCTTTTAGGTGATCCTTTTTCCCCCCCACCCCCAGCTTTTGAGGTATTGATTTTTAAAACTCCACAAAAATTAAAAGCATCATTAGGCTAGAATGATTAGAAATAAAAAGAATTATCACCCCCCCCAAAGGCAGGGTTTTGTTTCCCAAAAACACAGGTCTCTGTGTTTCTTTTGGATTTGCACGTCCATGGAATTAGTCTAGGGCTAATGTAATCAAGTACACAGAAGCTTGACCGCCACATGTTTGTTGATGGGATTAGGTTTGGCAAGCACCATCTGGAAATAGGGCTATCACCTTATATCACACCTTATCTGCTAGGGTTACCCATGCTTATTTTGATGGGGTTGGGCAGACACGTCATATCCGGCTAGGGTTATGGCCTTGTGAGTCCTGTACCATGAGGGGTGGGGTGTGGATTATGCACGTCACTTCTGGGGAGGAGGGGTGCGAACGTCACTTCCATTTATGGGCATGGCCTGGTGACGTAATCAGCACGTGGCTTTGTTTACTTTGATGACGTCACTGATCAAAACTACTGATAAGATCCATTAAAAGTTTGTATGTACTTATACTACTAACCTACTGTAGAACTAAGGAGAAATTTCCTGACAGTGAGAGAAATTAATTAATGGAATGACTTGCCTTCAAAGGTTGTGGGTGCTCTATCACTGGAGGCTTTTAACAAGAGACTAGACAGCCACTTATTTGAAATAGTATAGGATCTCTTGCTTGAGCAGGGGGTTGGACTAGAACACCTCCAAGGTCCCTTCCAACTCTCATATTCTATGTTCTATGGATGTCTTTAACTATGTTTTATAGTTGGTTGTGAGCCAATAATTGATATTAATTTTCTGATTTGGAATATACATAACGTATGTATCAGCAGAATAAGAACAACATAGAAGTTCCTATGTTGTCTAGACAATGGGGGAGGGTTTTAACACCTATATTAAGAAATTAGTGGACCTCAAATGGCAACATATACAACAAGAAATAATGATTAGAATTTATTGGACTCCATTATGTTTTTATGGAGGAAGACTGTCAAAATGTGCAACGTTTTGTTGGAGAAACAATAAGGATAATATTTCTTTGAAACACATGTTTCTAAATGTCCTATACATACCAAGATTTGAGAGAAAGTAATGGATAAATATGATTGTGGGACAGAAGTTAAAACAAATTGTAAGATAATACTCTTTTTAACTGCCTACCATGTACATAGAATTTCATAATTGGACAATGTAAATGGATTCTCCCTTCTATTATTATAAACAAAAGACTGATATTAGAGCATTGCAAGGAGAATGTCCCAAACTACAGATGTGGAAGACAAAAGAGCCTGCTTGCAGTCCTTGAAGAGATGGATTTAGAATAGAATAGAATAGAATAGAATAGAATAGAATAGAATAGAATAGAATAGAATAGAATAGAATAGAATAGAATAGAATAGAATAGAATAGAATAGAATAGAATAGAATAGAATAGAATAGAATAGAATAGAATAGCAGAATTGGAAGGGACCTTGGAGGTGTTTTGGGCCCAACCCCTGCTTAGACAGGAAACCCTATACCATTTCAGACAAATGGTTGTCTAATCTCTTCTTAAAAACTTTCAGTGTTGGAGCATTCACAACCTCTGGAGTCGTATTCTTAATCTCAAAATAAGCCTGGAGAGACAGAGTACATATTAAAAGATCAGAATGTATTTTCTATCCCTAAATTATATAGATATTTCTTTTGTTCTCCTTGCCATAATATGGCTTGGAAGCAATCTTTAAGCTTTGTGACTTTTTCCCCCCCACTGAAGGGTCTTTTTTCCAAAAATTAAACAAATAAAGGAAAACAAAATGTAAGTAAACTAAGGTTCCTTGGCAGATTTTTTATTAAAGTTGGGCAAAGTATAGTGAAACATTTAGACTTGGAGAAAGAGAACAGGTACAATGTGGCCTGTTTCAAGAATTGGTATTGGTTGAAAACCCCACAATAGCTGTATAAAACAATGTGTTTCTACCCACTTTGTGAAATTAATATGTGTGTTGATATCTGTCACAAGTAATACTAAAATGAGTTGGATGAACTGTCCATTGGATTTTTGTAAATGGTTATGACAAACAGGAAGAAAGAGGGCCAAGAATATATGAGCACAGAATGAGTGAGTTTTAAATTGAAAAGTTAATGGCCAGAACTAAAGTGATGACTTTGGTCACAGAAACATAGAATGGAAAAATTAAAAGGAGATGTGGAGATCCTCTAGTCCAGGGGTCCCCAACCCCTGGGCCATGCCCCACTACTGGGCCTTGGGCCATTCAGAACCAGGCTGCAGAAGTGGAGAGAGAATATGTGTGTGAGTGCGTGTCCACATTCCCACTTGGACGAGCAGCGTGTGAGTGTGTGCATACGCACTCCATCTCTGCAAGCAACAGGCATGTATGCCCAACACTCACACAGACCCATCTCCTCCCCCCCTCCCCCACCAGTCTGCAAAGGCAGAAAGGTTGGGGAACTCTGATCTAGACCAACCGCTTTCCAGAGTAGGAATATTCAGATCATTACAGACAAATGGCTGTCCAATCTCTCCTTCAAAACCTCAAGTTATGGAGCTGCAGCCTAGCCCAGTATCTAATCACTTTCAATTAATCAGTGGAACAACCTGACTCCAGAAGCTGCGAAAGCTCCAAGACTGGAAGTTTTTAAGAAGAGACTGGACAGCCATTTGTCTGAAATAGTAGGCCTATCTTCTTAATCCAGTGCTCTTAGTTCTAGACTCCTTTTACTCAGTCTATCTTCTGTTGAAATACAGTACATTTCTTCTCTAACTACTCCAAACTATACCTCCAAATTGTTGAATCATTACACCTCCATATGTTGCTAACCTCTCTATGTCCTTATTTTTATAGGACTAATCTCTATATTCCCAGTGCTGTGTGTATGTTTGGGAGGGAAGGGAAGGGAATATCTTTTCTAGTTCCCAACCACATTCACTTTCTTTTATCTTTTTGGAATTCCTCCCCTCTTCTGTTCCATCAAAACCTCTGCTTTTCCTACAATGGCCTGAAGGTGGGTCTTTGGGGGTCTTTCTTTGTTCCCAGCTGGGCTTTTGTCTTCGAGATATTCTGCTTTGCTCCGGTTGAGAGTGGGGTAATGGAAGAGAGAAGGAAGAATATTTGGGCACTCCAATTTCTAGTTGTTACCACTCCTATTTCCTTTTTGATCAGCAAGACTTTGGCCTCACTGAAGTACTTTGGGCTTCAGGAAAGTTTCCAATTGGTGCTCTCTGCCTCAGACTTTTCACAGCTCACATAGATATCTATCAGCTGGCAGGTCTTTGTCTCATTTCTCTTGAGTACCATGACAAGCCTTCTTGTTTCTCCCACTGTTTCCACACTACAGCTTCCATGCTGTACTCTTCCACTCTTCAATCTCCATGTCCAGCTGCTGCTGCCGGCTATGCCATCTGAAGATTGGGGGAGAGCTAAAATAGGATCCTTGCAATCTTCTAAGCAAAGGAGAGTTGGGTTTGGTTCCATGACAAGACCCCTTTTAGAAAGTTGGACAAATGGGATTATTTCCTACTGTGTATATGTACATATACACATAGATAGAGTCTTTATCTATGTGTATATGTACATACATACAAAATATTTTATTAAACAAAATAAAGTATAATGAATTTAAAAGTTTCATGCAATATCACAGGAAAACATTTGGTTCTAATGTGATTTAGTTTCAATTTCAGTCTAACGCAATTTTATTTATTTATTTGGTTAAAATTCTGATGCTAAGCTATGGTTTGGTAGGATAAGGAGATGGAGATGGAGAGAGAGAATTCCTGAATCATCCTCTTTCAGACAAAAATGCTGAGTTGAAGAGATTGAATCACTCAGAACACTTCCAATCCAGAATATTTGTTAGAAAACATTGAGTAAAGGTTCAAATGGGAATACGTAACCTGCACATGTATTTTTTCTTTGTCTTTGCTAGCGGAGCTAGCTTGGATGGATGACATATGCTGAATTTATTTATTTATTTTATTTTATTTTTTATTTTAATTCCATTTATATCCCGCCCTTCTCCGAAGACTCAGGGCGGCTTACAAGCTTAGCAGTAGCCTTCATTCTATGTATATGCCTGCTTATTAGGGCTTTCACACACACCCCAAGCGGCATTATTACAAAGTCAGCTTATTGCCCCCAACAATCTGGGTCCTCATTTTACCTACCTTGGAAGGATGGAAGGCTGAGTCAACCTTGAGCCTGGTGGGATACGAACCTGCACTAATTGCAGGCAGCTGGTGTTACTTAAGGAGGCATTAGCCCACTGCTCCACCAAGGCTCTTGTTTTCTGCCTCCTCCAGACCATCGCAGAGAATTGATTAAGAAATATAACACCCAGTGAAAATTTAAGATATTATGAAATATGAGTTACTTCCCTTGCTTTCTTCCTGAAGTTTGGATTGTATTTGATTCAGTTTTGGACATTCTCCCAGAGAAGCTTTGAATTTGGACGCTTGGCTAAGAGATTTGAGAGGGCTTTGAAGGCTGATGGTGAGAGGAGGGGCCCTGTGATTGAAGACTGATAGGAGAAAGAATTTGGAGAGAGTTTAAAGGAATACAGCTGAAAAGATAATAGCTGATTTTTAAGTGTACAGTATGAAGGCCCATGACTCCCTCCTTTCAGTCGAAGTGTTGAGATCCGGAGAAAGTGAAAATATTAAACTCCTTTAAGACAGAGCCTTGATAAGGCATGTGTAATAAACATAGTTGCTGCCTTTGCATTTATTTATTTTCATCAAGTTGCTTTCATGGAGATAACTTGATAAGGACAACATCAAGGGAGGAAGTGATGTGTATGGACTGACTGTAAAAATTCTTAGAATGTTAAGAGCTCTTTTTGGTGGTTGGATGTCAAAACGCAGCCAAAGTGCAGAAAGTGTTTGGCAAAGATCCAAACCAGGCCTTAGACCTTCAAATTTATGTCAGATTGGAGTGGATAAAGCCTTAGAAATGGATGTGAGGAAAAATTGCCTGAGCAGTCACTGACTCAACCAGATAAGCTTGATATTCTCTTACAAGAGAAATGATCATAAATATAAAAGAAATGAAGACAAATACAAAGGAGGATTTGAAGCAAAGATAAATAACAACAACAACAACAACAATAATAATATTATAATAAAATAATAATAATAATAATAATAATAATAATAATAATAATAATAATAATAATAATAATAATAATAATAATAATAATAATAATAATAATAATAATTTAATTTCTATACTGCCCTTCTCCCGAAGGACTCTGGGCGGTGTACAGGGCAAATACAGTAAAAATACAATGTACAAAAGTTAAAAAAAGAATTAAATAATACAGCCCAATTCCAATAAAATTAATACAGTTAATATTAAAAACCCCAAACCCATCAGACCAGGCCGGCTTGTTCAAATCAGTATGTTTTTAGGTCACGTTGGAAGGAGCGAAGGTCGGGAGCCGTCCGGAGCTCCACCAGTAAACGGTTCCAAAGGTCTGGTGCGCCCACAGAGAACGCCCTCCCCATGGGGGCCGCCAGTCGACACTCTTTGACTGATGGCACCCTAAGGAGGCCCTCTCTGTGGGAGCGCACTGGACGAAGGGAAGTCGATGTCGGCAGCAGGTGCTCCCGTAGGTATTCCGGACCCATGCCATAAAATGGATAACGTGGATGTAAGTATAACAGATCTGGTGAAACAAAGTCAGGATATGACACGAAATGTTACAGAAGTGAAGACTCAAATGGGAGAACCTGATAAGGTGTTAGAAAGTCAGACAACTATGATGCATCAGGTGAAAAAGGATTTGATTGAGATATGTGATTGTCAGTGCTGATCAAATTTACGTATACATGGATATCTGGAGAAAAGTGAAGAAAATGAAACAAAATTGATTCAAGCAGTACTAGATTGGGCTACCTCGATTGTTCCAGATGTCTATGAAATTGATGCAATGCATAGAGTCGGCCCAAAAATGTTGGGAAGAAAATTGCCGAGAGATAATGTGGTGCAACTCTGGTCATTTGCAAAAAAGAGCAATTGATGCATAAATTGTGAAACATGTCAGCTATTATGTTTGGGGGGGGGCATCAGATGCAAGTTTTTCCAGATTTATGTAATGAGACTTTACAATGGAGGAAAGATATTCATCAAGTTTGTCAAATATTGAAGAAAAATAACATTAACTACAGCTGGGGATATCCAGTTTTTTTGAGATTTTCTTACGGTGGAAGATTTTACAGAGTTGAAACAAAGAAGGAAGCAATGGAGAAATTAAGGGAGCACAGAATCATCAATAAAGAAGATGTACAGGAGAAAGGGAAGCTGGATGAAGCAACAGGAGTTACAAGTTCATTGTAGAGATAGTATATAAGTATTTGTAATGTTATAATATATGTTTGGGTGTAGAAATTAAGGGTAAAGATGGTCAAGGGAGGTGGAATGGGTGATCAAAGTCTGTTCAGGTATGGCTCCTCTTCCCTCCCCCTATGGAGGCCTGAAGTGGTGGAGAGGAAGATCTCCTGAAGAAGGGAAGGGGGTCAATATATATGTATATGGATGGGTAAGAGGTAAAATTGCCCCACGGCCATGGATCCAAGCTCCAGAGGTTTGGGAAATGCTTCTGCTGCCTGGATCGGCCATGGGGGGGGGGGCCAAAATCACTCTGCAGCCCTAGATCATTAAGAGTCAAAAAGCAAATTTGATAAACTAAGTGAAGAAATCTTGGATATAAAGTCACAATTTGAAGTCTATCATCAAATGATGCTTAAAAATGAACAAAGAATTCAGAAAATGGAAAATAAATAAAAACATATTGATAAAAAATGGAAATACTACTGGAAGAAAATGAGAAATTAGAACAAGCAAATCAAAATCTCGAAGGAGCGGGGGTGATCTTAGAAATGGAAAAAGCAGAACGCTACTTAAGATTTCAAAATATCCCTGAAGACAGAGAAGAAAATATAGCAGTTGTGATTATTGAGCTTTTGGGAGAGGCCCTGAAAGCAGACAGAGTAGAGATTCAAATGGAAATAGCTGAAATATTCCATATGAATTTAAGTTATGCAAGAAAACTTAAATTACCCACAGTAGTGCACGTGAGATTCATAAAGAAAACAACATGGGATGAAATACTGAGAAGAGTTCGAGAGGAACCATTACAATATAAGAGTAAAAAAAATGTGGTCTTAAAGCAGATACCTAAAAGAGTAAGAGATACTTGAAGACAATATCACTTTTTAACCACAAAGCTGATTGCAAAAGGTATAAGCTTTCGATGGTTAATACCAGAAGAGATTTTAATCATCTATCTATCTATCTATCTATCTATCTATCTATCTATCTATCTATCTATCTATCTATCACCTATCTATCATCTGACATTATCCAGCCAGAAGAGATCAATCAAATATATATTTGAAATTAACTATTTTTTAAAGTCAGAATATCATACCAGAAAATAAAATATAAAACCAACCTACATAGTGACAAAAATACACATCATCATTAGCCATGGTCTTTAATTTAATCTAAAACTATGTCAGAACATCTCTGGTAACATCTCTGGCCTGGTTTCAGAAATTTTATTTATTTTTTATTTTATTTTTTATTCCATTTATATCCCGCCCTTCTCCGAAGACTCAGGGCGGCTTACAAGCTTAGCAGTAGCCTTCATTCTATGTATATGCCTGCTTATTAGGGCTTTCACACACACCCCCAAGCGGCATTATTACAAAGTCAGCTTAATTGCCCCCAACAATCTGGGTCCTCATTTTACCTACCTCGGAAGGATGGAAGGCTAAGTCAACCTTGAGCCTGGTGGGATGTGAACCTGCACTAACTGCAGGCAGCTGGTGTTACTTAAGGAGGCATTAGCCCACTGCTCCACCAAGGCTCATTGGTATTAATGTCATTGGTGATGTTTATGATTTAACATGAATTCAAATTGTGGCAATTGAAAGATGTGATTATTTCAAACAGTTTGAATTGTTTTAGCAACTTTACTACTTAATTATAATACAAAATTCAAATGGAATGAAGAAAGATAAGCTACAACACATAAAACATGACTTCAAACTATGTGATTTCATACTGAATGTAAACTGTACAAAAATAAAGACCAATATCAGGAGACTTAATGAATTTTTATCATCAGATTTTCTTTGGTGTTCATGGCAGGTCTCAGGATAATAATGTAGCATTTGGGGATAAAGATGCAGACTAGTAAACCCAGGCTGGAGGCCAGGATGGAGAAGATCTGCACGGCTACCATATATTTCCCTTTAGAGCTCAAGTAGGTGGGTACAAAGGAAATCCATACACTACAAAAAACCAACATGCTGAAGGTGATCAGTTTGGCTTCATTGAAGCTCCCTGGCAGCTCTCGAGCCAGAAATGCCACCAAGAAGCAAATGGCAGCCAGAAAACCCATGTAGCCAAGGGCAGTATAGAACATGGCAACTGAGCCTTCATTGCATTGCAACAAGATATGTTCTGGTTGGGAATGAAAGTCAGAATCTGGGAATGGGGGGGAAATTGCCAGCCATATCATACAGATGCCTACTTGAATACCAGAGCAGGATAAGACAATAGAGTTGGCCAGACTCTTCCCCAGCCATTTCCTCATGCTGCTGCCAGGCTTTGTGGCCAGGAAGGCCACCACCACCATTACAGTCTTGGCCAGCACAGAAGATACAGCAAGTGAGAAAACAATGCTGAAAATGGTTTGTCGAAGAAAACAAGTCATTTTTGTGGGGCGACCAATGAATAGAAGAGAGGTCAAGAAAGAAATCAGGAGTGAAACCAGGAGGATGTAGGTGAGTTCACAGTTGTTGGCTTTGACTATGGGAGTTTCTCGGTATTTAATGAAGGTTCCCAGAATAAAGGCAGTGGTCAGGGACAAAGTAATGGCAAAGAAAGCCAGGATGAATCCCAACAATTCTTCATAAGATAAGAAGCTTATACTTTTGGGGACACACTGATCTCGCTTCTTATTGGAATGATGGTCATTTGGACACTTGTCACAGTGGGTTGCATCTGAAAAAAAATTGTTAGCATGTATCTGTTTCTGCAGCTCTTGGAGCATGAAAACCACAACAAAAATCAATTACTTCATTTTCAAGGAATAATATATTATTTCTGCCCAGAGATATCTATATGACACAACATTTTTAGAAACAGTCAACATTCTTTTTTTATAGGCTGAAGATAAATGTGATTATCAGCTCTCAAAGACTTGTCCTCTCAAAGACTTGTCCAAACAAGAAAGATACAACTCAAGAGAAATCAAAAACCATTCATTATTTATTTTAATGTTTACATGATCATACAAAATTTAGTGATAGTGCCCAATCTTTGAAAGGTATGTGGATGCCTTCAAGAAATTTAATGTATTTCTTTTGCTTCTTTATCAAATACCCCCCCCCAAAAAAAAACCAAGAGAGGATATGGATTGTATCCTGATTTTTTCTTTCTTTTTTTAATTTTTGGAGCCACCTACTGTACCTTCTTGCACAGAGAATGTTCCTTTCATACACAGAGAACAGTCGTAGCAGCAAACTGGTGCTCCCTCTCTCACAAGCTTGGCATAACCTGGGGAGCAACTTTCTGTACATCTTGAATAAGGCACCGTCTAAACATAAACAGAAAGATTAGTCAGGGCAATATATGAATTAGAAGGGCTTACTGAAATCAACTGGTTTCCAGAAGCTCAGAAGCACACTGAGCAAAATCAGTCAAGGACTGGTGGAATGGGCTTTAATAACTCTGCTTGCAAGTGGCAAATGAAAGGTGATTCGCTTTCTCTATCAATCTCTATTGCAGATCCCAAAACAGACTCATTGCCTTATTCTTCTTTCCAAAGGAAAGTAGTTCCATTGCAAAAGGTTTTTCTCCTTAGGGCATTTATGAGAATGCTATAACTTATTTTGCTTTCTCAAGAAACCTTTAAAATTTAGCTTTGTCTTCAATCATTATTTTTCAGTATTAAAATTTATCATTGCATAATTTTATGTAAATGACTTTTTTAGCTGCCCTCATTTCCCTCACCATATTCTTAATGACGTCTTTATCTTATGCAGTTCAGTGGACTAAGTTATATTCATATTCTGAATTTTCTCCCAAAGATGCTTTTCAAAAGGCAACTGGTCTTTTTCCCCCCGCTTCAAGACCTTTCTCTTTACATCTCAGAACTTGTTCAGTTCTGACTGAATGATGGAGGATGAAAGTATTTACATTCCTTGCAGTCATCTGGTCATTAGCAGTCTTTCTGAGAGTTGTTAAGGTTACTTGGAGGGTCACCTGAATAGTCTAAATGGGTGTGGAACCTTCTTGAAGTGCTGAATGAGCCTTGGTGGAGCAGTGGGCTGATGCTTCCTTAAGTAACACCAGCTGCCTGCAATTAGCGCAGGTTCGCATCCCACCAGGCTCAAGGTTGACTCAGCCTTCCATCCTTCCGAGGTAGGTAAAATGAGGACCCAGATTGTTGGGGGCAATAAGCTGACTTTGTAATAATGCTGCTTGGGGTGGGTGTGAAAGCCCTAACAAGCAGGCATATACATAGAATGAAGGCTACTGCTAAACTTGTAAGCCGCCCTGAGTCTTCGGAGAAGGGCGGGATATAAATGGAATTAAAATAAAAAAATAAAAAATAAATCTATATCCTGTTTACAACACAGTCCTTTCAGCAGATCCAAATCCTTCCAGCCTTTACCATTCAGTCAGAACTGAAGAAGTTTCTTGTATGAGAAGTGAAATGTCTTCAAGGAAAAACAAACTCCAGGTGCCTTTTGAAAAAGCACCTTTGGCACAACAAGGACCTGGATGACTGAAAACCTCCATAGACATTTTGGATTTTCTCTTACTAAAAACAGGATGATTTGATATATGGTAATTTATGGCTTCATATTCCAGTTTAATAATGTAGATTGCAAATCCCATAATACAATTGATGGTAAAGCAGTTACCAATGGGTGATAGATTCCTGAAAAGCCTCTAAAATAAAATGACATCTTATAAATTAATGAATTAATAAGGCTTATTTGGAAGTCATCACAATTTACTTCAATAAGTATTTTTTCTGAGCAGAGAAGTTTGCACATAAGAAGGTAAATAGAAGAGAAAAAACCAGGCAGCATCAGCTACTTTGTTAAATAATGTTGGCCATTGAATGGCACTCTGATTGATGGAAATCTTGACTTCCGAGGAGGCTTCTCTTTCTACACTCCCAATTTTCACCCCTGCATCAGACTTTTCCCAAACTGATGTCCAGTGCATGATATCAAAGTCACCAAGAGGAACTCCATTTTCATCAAAATAAATCCCATCTCTGGAAATATTGTGATGTTGGAAGTTTCTCAGGAACCTATGAAGCTGCAGAAAGAGAGAAAAAACATTACAATTTGAGCCTTTATTCAATAATTTTCTTCCTATTATTCTGGATTGGAAGTACTGTGAATAATTCAACCTCGTCAGATCACTCCTACGGTCTAAAAGAGATTGATTAAGCATTTCATGGGAAGCTTCTTTCATCATTCTCCAGGGCTCCACAGCTCTTTTCCAGATATGTATCTCACATTCTTGAAAATGTGGGATAGACACCACCACCACCAGATGGTTTATAACTGACTGACAAATCCTACTCAATGTGTAGTCCTCTAGGGAACTACATCCATATGGAAGGAATACGCTGTGGGGTACCCCAAGATTTCTTTTAGGCCCAGCACTCTTCAATATCTTCATAAAGGATCTAGACAAGGGAATTGAAAGGGAACTCATCAAATTTGTAGATGATACTAAATTAGCTGGAATAGCCATCTCCCCAGAAGACAGGCCCAAGATCCAAAAACATCTTGACAGACTTAAACACTGAGCCCTTTCTAACAAAATGAAGTTTAACATAGATACAGTAAAAGTAAGGTTTTGGACTTAGGCAAGAAAAACTAACTGTATAGATATAGACTAGGTGAAATTTGGCTTAATGTCAGTAACTGTGAGAGGGATCTTGGAGTCCTAGTGGACAATTACTCAAATATGAGGCAACTGTGTGTGGCAGACACCAAAAAATTCTAAGCTACATTAATGGAGGGATAGAATCAAGATCATGTGAAGTTCTAGTATTGCTTTAGAAAATCTTAGAAATAACACAGTTGAAATACTGCACCCAGTTTTGGTCATCATAATTTAAAATTTGTTGAAGCTTTGGAAAGAGTGCAGAAAAGAGCAGCAAAAATGATTAGTGGGTTAGAGGCTAAAATTTATAAAGAACAGTTGCAGCAATTTTGTATGTCTAATCTAAGGGAAATAAGGATGAGGGGAAACAGGATAACACTATTCCAATATTTGAGGGGTTCCTACAAACATGAGGGGGTCAAACTATTTTCCAAAGCACCAATAGGTAAGACAATATTCGAAATATATTAAATGGAAAAATAGCAATGATGGAAGCCATAAAAAGGCAAAAGAAGGATAAGACTTCAGGCCCAGATGGACTACCTGCAGAATTTTATACATCACTACAAGATGTATTCAGTCCGACTTTGAAAGAACTATGCAATGAAATTCTTCTGTAGGCTAAAATACCAAAGTCATGGACTGAAACCATCATTACTTTAATACCTAAATGAGATACTGATCTGAAACAAATAAAAAGCTATAGAAAAATATTATTATTAAATGCAGACTATAAAATTTTTGCCTTGATAATGACAGAAAGAATTAAGAAATTTCTGATTGAATTTATACACACAGATCAAAATGGCTTTCTACCTAAAAGACAGATAAAAAACAGCTTAAGAATGATCCTTGATGTGTCAGATTATTATGAAACTCATCCAGGGAAACAGATGGCGTTAATATTCCATGACGCACAAAAAGCGTTTGACAATTTAAACTGGCAATTTATGTTCCAGCAGCCATAAATGCAATCCAAACAATTTATGATAAACAGACCGCTAAAATAATTTTAAATGGAGATTATACAGAAATTTTAACATTAAAAAGGGTACAAGACAGGGATGTGCATTATCCCCATTGCTATTTATATTAACACTGGGAGTACTGAATAGAAATATTAGACAAGATATAGAAATTAAAGGATTGGAGATAAAAGATGAAAAATATAAATTACAAGCATTTTCAGACGACTTGGTTTTTATATTGGAAGAGCCACTTGAAACAAGCACTAAATTGCTGGACAAAATAGAAAAATTTGGAGAAGTGTCAGGTCTGTTTAAAAATGTTTAAAAATACTTCAAATAACTGCTGGAAGTATAAACAATGGCCAGATACCTATTATCACAACTGGTGGACATGCCCTAAAGCAAAAACGTTTTGGGTTAAGATACATGTATGGTTGGAGAAGATGACTAGAAAACAGATTGATTTTAAACCAGAATTGTTTTTGTTAGGAATAATGGGAGATAATTATGAGAAGGAGAACAGATATCTCATACTACATGTATTAACAGCAGCAATAATTGTATTTGCCCAGTAGTTGAAAAATGAAAACTTACCAACTGAAGAGGTATTCATCAAGAAAATTTTAGAATGTGCAGAAATGGATAGATTGACTTTAGAAATTAAAGAGAAAGAAGACTCAGTTTACTTTAGAACAGGGGTGTCAAATTCAATTTCATTGAGGGCCACATCAGCATTGCAGTTGCTCTTGGTGGGCCAGGTGAGTGTGGCTAGGGTGGGCACAGCCTACTGGGTGAGCCTGGCCGGCTCTACATCGTTCCCATCAAGGGTGCCTATTGGGGCCTGCGCAGGTGTGGGACAAAGTAGGCAGGGTCATATGCTGGCCACTTCCAAGTGATGGTGCATTTCTTCATTTCTTACAAAGGGTGATATCTCCCCAGCGTGCACCCAGGGGGCAGTGCCGATGCGGCACAGGCTGATCCCTCGCTGTTTCCAGACAGCCTTATTGAGCTAAGATTGAATGTATTTCAGCATAGATGACCACCACAAAATTGTACATTGGCTCCTGGCCGGCCTGGGCCGGGGCCAAGGCAGTGGGGGTGGATCCCTCACTGTTTCCAGGATGGCTTCGCGGGCCACATGAAACCACTTTGCGGGCCGGATCCAGCCCCCAGGCCTTGTGTTTGACATGTCTGCTTTAGAACATGGGATAACTTTTATCAATGGCTAGAAAAATGAATTAGAGAGAAAGGAATGTGATATTTAATTCTGAATACATATTAGTAAGAAGGATGTTATGGATTGATTAGATAATACTGCTTATGATAACTAATTGTATTTACTATTGTTATCTATTATTATATTAATTATTGTTATTTGAATATATGTACCCAGAAAATATTCTGTTTGCTAAATATTGAAAATGTTACTGGGGGATAACCCCAATCCTGACCCCAACCTTGCCCCAACCCCAAACTTGCCCCAACCCCAGCCTAAACCCTAACGCTAATCCTGATCTCATTCTATTCCTAATCCTAAAAAATCTAATATATATTTTTTTAAAAAAGAAGTAGTGGGTGCTCTATCACTGGAGGAGACTGGACAACCATTTTTCTGAAATGGTATAGGGTCTCCTGATCAAGTAGGAGAGGACTACTTGGACTAGAACACCTCTGAGATCCCTTCCAACTCTATTATTCTATGTTTTATGTTCTCTGTTTTGTTGTTTCACCATCACAGCCCCACCTGAGATAGGACTATTTGGAGATATCAGAAAACCTTTAATGGGAGAAAATGGAGAATATGAAGCTAGCAGAACTTAATTTGGGGCTAGGAATGCAATAAAAATCGCATAGTGATGTTATCTCTTTCAAAGACTAGCTATGGAAGCATATGCATTAGTTCATATCTGTTCATATGTGGCCCTCAAAAGATACTTTGAAAAGACATTGATTTATATCTTGTTGCTATGTTAGAAATTTTTAGCCAGCAAAGTCCAATTTCAATCCAGAACAAACAATCAAACCTAACTCCTTAGCTTGGAAACCAGATCACTTTGTGATCACAAGAAAGGGTTGAGGATTGCTGGAATATTCTGATGCTTATTTAATTTTGAAAATCACATTGCAACCATAGAGCTATTTCTATAACAAAAGCATCCCAAACCAGCACAGGTTGTTTAACTTTGGAAGATTTTTCTCCATCATCTCCTTCTGTAACTCACAAATACCACAAACTAGGCAATTGTTCTTTGGAATATTCCATCCCTCTCTACATCTAATTTAATACTGAGGAATTGGAAGGGGGAAATAAGTAAAACCTCAAAGAAGAAGACTTACCTGCCATGGCTGCACAATCTGGGATGATTCATGGTATCCAACTTGCATTCTTCTCTTACTCTGATGGGAGGAAGTGGCAGCACTGAGGACCCATGCCACAGTTTGAATTACTTTGGAAATACTGGAGGAATCCTGAGAGAGGATTCTTGCAATCACATCATGGGGTGGGAATTCCCAGTTCTCTTTTTCTTTGCATTTTTTCCAAACTTTCTTAGATAACAAAGGAGTTGAATTGGAACATTGGAATGCTTCCTTTCCATATACTGTGACCATAGATGTATAAGATGTAAAGTCATAATACTGAGTCCTTCTCTTTCTCTGGATGAGGAAGGAAAACAAAGCATGTTTATTGTGGAGATCAACCCAGAGGTCAAAAATACCTACACTTAAAGCTGTCAAAGTTGTTGCAATCCACACTCTTCCCACAGTGAATTTCTTACTCTTGTCAAGCACTTGTATTACTGATGCTAGTAACCCTGAGGCCTTAAAATCCAGTTGGCATACTATAATTTTTATTTCACTCTTCATAAGAGAACGGAACATTTCCCATTTTTCTTGCATGAGGGTATCTTTATCACTTGACTTCATATTTGCTTCTGGGATGGTTCCTGAGAGGACAATGCAAATCCCATTTTTTAGAGCAAGAGCTTCCAAGCTTCTTTTGAATTTTTCTCCTCTCTCATTGTCCAGAGAAAGGAGGCCGATCCACGTCCATTGGAAATGCAGGAGCAGCTTGACAATTGCAGAGTAGGGAGGGTTTTGGTCTGGGGTCATCCGATATGAAAAAGGAAAATGTTGGTTTTGCTCAGGAATCTGGTTGATGACACTATAGTTGATCTAAGATAAAACAGAAGGTATTGGTAATTGTGTCAGTTTTAATAACAAAAGTCACATAATAATAATAAATCTTTATTGTCAAAGTACAACATGTGTACATTGATATTAGCATGGCAAGTGTAAGGGCCATTCCCTACTGCTGAGAAAAGTTTCAGACAATAACTGCATGAATTTTACTGGCTCCCTTGATGTTCTGTCCTGTTATCTTGTATGCTCCCTCTGAAACTAGGTAGCTCTGAATTATCTGTGGGTGGTGTTCATGGGTGATCCTGATGGAGCACATCCCTCTGGTCAATCCTTACCCATGCAGTTTTCCCTGGGTGATAGAGTGAATGCCATGCGGCACTTTTGCTGTCAACAACGTAGGTTCACATGAGCCCTACATACTCTGTTTTTAATTGTAATTCTGTGGGTCACCCACCTTCTAGGCAAACTTGTATATATTTGTATATCTGAAGAATTTACAACGTGGAATTAATTTCATTTGGTTTTATACCTGTGGGATTTTGTAGATACTCAAGACATTAGAAATATGATCAAAGAGTTCAGAATCCATATCTTCAAGGACTGCCAGCAGGTTCTTTTGTCTTCCACATCTGTAGTTTGGGGTGTTCTCCTGCCCTGTGGACAGCACGTCCATCATGGCCTCATATGTCAGTCTTGCACTGAAAAAGTTTTGATAGATGTTGTAGCCCAGGGTAATGTTGGGTAAGAGCCTTGAATTCTGGTTGATTTCATGAACAGCCAACAAGAAGGGCAGAAGGTGGTAGAAGGTGTTCTCACTGCAATGTATGAAATTTCCAAAGATCATCATCTTCCATTTGGATTTTCATAAAATCATGTCATATTTACTGTAGCTTTATTGCTATATAGTGCAATGCCAAAAAGATAATCAGACATTCATTATTTAATTAAATTATTCAATTTATTTGGCCTTTGCAGGTAATAGATATCATTGAAATATCTGTTAGAAGAACAGTCCCATTGACACCATTAGGAATTTCAGGCCAAAAGAAATATCTGGGAGATATAGTAAGCTTCTTATGTCAGGATCAAAAGAATCCTACAAAATTAGCTTTCCATATACTTACTTTATTAACTTATCTATTTCCAGAGATACTATATCAGTTCACAAAAATCCATAAAATGTAATTAAAATGATGCCCTTAACCCCAGGCACCAGCCTAGATTTGTTTACAGCTCACAACCCCCATCCTAGCATAATGCTTGGGCGAAGATCTGTGTCTTCCCACTCCTCCAGAATACTAATAAGCGATGCTACCAAATATGGATGTATATCTTGTGATCATATTATAGGATTCAAGTGCTAGATAAGCAAGTGGTATTACCTATCTGAAGATGGATATCTCTTCATAAGCCTTCTTTAGATCTAGAGATTTCCTGCAGAATAGTCATAACTTTAGAATTATTTCCCTATATTCTACAGTTAAGTAGAATTAATGTGATCCTCTGTGACTAAACATTAACTTATAAAGTCTCTCCCCTCCTTCAATATGGTTTTTAAAAGGTATGCCTTTTATTTAAACCAAAAGGAACAGGGTAACCACAAAAGTAGCAAAAATGTTAAAGGGTTGAAAGAAAGAGTGGAGAGGGTGGTAGGAATTATAGAGTAAATGTAAGGAAAGGGAATAGATGGTAGAGAGAAAGTACAAGCAATCTCCCTCTGCTCTAAGGTATTCAATCACTTTATTGGGAGATACTGCTTAACAATTGTTAATAAATAAATCAAATAAATATGAATAAATTGCTGACTCTCCACAGTACATGGTAATCATTTTGAAAGCAGGCAGAACCCTATCCAAGTAAGAGTAATCCTGGGACAGTGTTGGAACAACTTAAAAGGAACCTTGCAAACTCAGGTTTTACAAATTCATCATTTTCCTCAGGAGCCTTTCCTCTAAAGCAAATTGGGAGAAGCAACAATGACTTGCCTTTATTAAGGTGAGGAATAGGAGAAAGGAAATCATTGCTAGAAAGGATATAGGAGCAGGTAAAATCAATCACCAGAATCCTGGACATGCTGACAATTACCTTTTCAGTTGGTGGGTTGGAGGCTTGGAGAATGAAAATTGATACAGTCGAGATCCTATTCCTGACATTATTCCAGTAATTAAGTAGTCTCCTGGCTTGTAGTAATGGAACCATTCTTTTTCTTCCATTATCACCTTTAGTGGACATTTCATCAGCATACAGACACAGGGAATTTGAGACAGAAGCTGAAGCAGAAAGAGCTGTTTATGCAGCAATAGCAACATTTGACATGTACTGCAGAAGATCCTGCCTATTCTTCTTTATTCAGCACAGAGTTAAATCTCAGAGTTCACAGAAGACCATAAGTGCAGTGAAGAAGTTCCAGTTTGGCCCCAGATTTGGAAGAGTTATCTGCAATTTCAGACTACTACAGTATTTGTTCGATTTTACTCCAAACTCTGCTCTCATCATAGAAGGAGGCTGTTACAAATCAGATTTTCAGGTGCTGTATATCCCATTTGTTGTCACATTGATTGGTAACTAATTGGGGTGGTGGAAAACCCATAAACCGTGTTCAAAGGAGAATAAATAATCATGAGTTTAATAATTAGAAGGGGAATTGGAAATGAGCATTGCCACAAAAGTATGCAGAGGGAGAAAATAATTTTGTTTGGCCCAGGAGAATAATCCTGAGAGTCAAGTAAGCAACAATTCAGGAAAGTTTGATTGTTTTTTAGTCTATAAACATATTCCTGGGATTCTAAAGATTAAAATGTGGAAAAACAGTTCAACGCTCTTGAATTAGTCAACAGGCCATTATAATTCCTTCTTATTCTGTCTGGTGTGGATGAAATCATCTTCCTCAATGAAAGTCAGATACTCCAGAATGGTTAACTCCAGATCATGATATATAGAACAAGCTATTAGTGGCTCCTTTTAAATGTCTTGTATCTTTCAAAATATGGAAGACTATCAGTCTTCATGATCACAAATAAGATCAGGTTGAAATTCCCTGGTGCATTAACTGAAAAATGGCCTGTTACTGACATGTTCACAATATGATGACATTTGCTCTCATGTTATCTAATAGGGAAGTAAGAGATGGTGCTGTAGGAGTACAATACCAAAAAAAGGCTGAAGTTGAAGCAGTAAACCAAATCTGAGAAGCTGAGACCATGATCATTACTATACGATGGACAGATTTGAGTCCTTCTGCTAAATATGCACCTGAGACCTTTATCCATTCCATCCTCCAAAACCCATTTGATGGAGTATAAATAAATTAATTACATATATTTCCTGGACAATCAGTTGCTTCAAAAATGAACATTAATCTGAAACCAGAATGGGACAACTCACCTTAGCAACTCATTGTGGCCAACTGGCTATGGCCAACTCATCACGGGACAAGTCGCCATGGGACTATTTAACAATTTGGAGGCAGAGAGTAGATATTGAAAGATCTGAAAGAATTTTCTTTCTATTAAATGTATGTATGTATGTATGTATGTATGTATGTATATATACCACAATGTTGCTTTAAAAAATGCCTTTGGTTTATGCCTTCTCTATTTCCACCACTGAAAAGCTTTTCTTCAAAGAAACAAAACAACATATAAATGAACCTGGGTCTAGTGCAGGGGTAGGCAACCTTGGCTCTTTTATGATTCATGGACTTCAACTCCCAGAATTCCTGAGCCAGCCATGCTGGCTCAGGAATTCTGGGAGTTGAAGTCCATGAGTCATAAAAGAGCCAAGGTTGCCTACCCCTAGTCTAGTGGTAGAAGGTTTATTAAAGTTGGGTAAAGATGGAGACGCGGTGGCTCAGTGGGTTAGGACACTGAGCTTGTCGATCAGAAGGTCGGCAGTTTGGCGGGTCGAATCCCAAGTACCGTGTAGCAGAGTGAGCGCCTGTTACTCATCCCAGCTTCTACCAACCTAGCAGTTCGAAAGCACGTAAAAATGCAAGTAGAAAAATAGGGACCACTACGGTGGGAAGGTAACAGCGTTCCGTGCGCCTTTGGCGTCTAGTCATGTTGGCCACATGACCACGGAGACGTCCTCGGACAAACGCTGGCTCTTCGGCTTTGAAACGGAGATGAGCACCGGCCCCTAGAGTCGGAAACGACTAGCACGCATGTGTGGGGGAACCTTTACCTTTACTAAAGATGGAGAAACATTAAGATACACAAATGCTTGGAGAAATGGAATAGTAGAATGTGTCCTGTTATAGGAATGTTGATAAACATGTAATTGCTGTATATAACAGTGTGGTTCTGTCCACTTTGAGAAATGAAAGCATACGACTATGTCACATAATATTAATTTGAGTTGGAGGTAGTAGCCATTAAGTATTTTGAAAATACTTAATTAAGAAGAAAGAATGCCAAGAAGGTATGAGTGGAGAATTTTACACTGAAATGTTAATGACCAGCACTAAGAGGTCCTAGAATGAAAAACATAAAAGTGTCTGTAGAGATCTTCCAGCCCAACCCTCTGTCCAGAGTAGGAATCTTCAAACCACTCCATACCAAAGGCTCTCCAGCTTCTCCTTCAAAACCTCCAGTGATGGAAGTACAGAAGACAGCCATTTAGATACCAGTTCAGTCAACAGTCGTTTAGGCTCTGCAGTGAAATCTGCTCTTCCTGTACCAAAGCCTCCACATAATTACTAACATTGCATATGAGAAATAATAAATGCTTCTTTACATGGAGTCAGGTCAGCAAAGTCAGCCTGTATCATTTGGAAAGAGTATTTCTTCTTTGGGAGGGGTATGGCCTTAGTTATCTTTCCTTTAAGTGGGCTGAACAAACTTCACAATTTTCAAATATCTCCTGTACTTCTGTATGAATTCCTTTGCCCAACCAATTTTGCATGAACCTCTGAGCTTCTGCTTCTGCTTCTTCATGGGCTTGGTTATGGAGCATCTTACGATGTCTTTTACAGCTCTTCTTCTTCTTCTTCTTCTTCTTCTTCTTCTTCTTCTTCTTCTTCTTCTTCTTCTTCTTCTTCTTCTTCTTCTTCTTCTTCTTCTTCCTCCTCCTCCTCCTCCTCCTCCTCCTCCTCCTTATTATTATTATTATTATTATTATTATTATTATTATTATTACTATTATTATTATTTTTGGGGTAATGGAAGAGAGAAGGAAGAATACTTGGGCACTCCAATTTCTAGTTGTTACCACTCCTATTTCCTTTTTGCTCAGCAAGACTTTGGCCTCATTGAAGTACTTTGGGCTTCAGGAAAGTTTCCAATTGGTGCTCTCTGCATCAGATTTTTCACAGCTCACATAGATACCTATCAGCTGACAGTCTTTGTGTCATTTCTCTTGAGTATGATGGCAAGCCTTTTTGGTTCTCCCACTGTTTCCACACTACAGCTTCCATGTTGTACTCTTCCACTCTTCACCCTCCATGTCCAGCTGCTGCTGCCGGCTATGCCATCTGAAGATTGGGGGAGAGCTAAAATAGGATCCTTGCAATCTTCTAAGCAAAGGAGAGTTGGGTTTGGTTCCATGACAAGACCCCTTTTAGAAAGTTGGACAAATGGCATTATTTCCTACTGCCAGAGTCTTTATCTATGTGTATATGTACATACATACAAAATATTTTATTAAACAAAAGTATAATGAATTTATGCAATATCACAGGAAAACATTTGGATCCAATGTGATTTAGTTTCAATTTCAGTCTAATGCAATTTTACTTATTTATTTGGTTAAAATTCTGATGCTAAGCTATGGTTTGGTAGGATAACTAGTACTGGCTGGAGATGGAGGTAGAGAATTCCTGAATCATCCTCTTTCAGACAAAAATGCTGAGCTGAAGAGATTGAATTACTCAGAACAATTCCAATCCAGAATATTAGTTAGAAAACATTTTATAAAGGTTCAAATGGGAATATGTTGAAGACCAAGAGAAAAACTAGATCAAACATGTCCCTAAAACATCTGGTCCAGACATTCCTTCCAATATGATGAGATGAAATGTTAACTAATAAGTACACAAGCTTGATTATTTGTCTGAAACAATCCTGAGATGATGTTGATGGTTTATGAAGATGATGATACTCATATAGTGTTGTTGCCAGAAGACTACAATGAAATTGTAGTTTTGGTTGCCTGTTTACCAGCTCTGACAAATACATGCTTGTGTGCTTCCCATGGTGCATCAAAAGAGGAGAAGTTGACATTGCACCAGGAAAAAAGAAAAGTGGCTCTTCCTGCAGCACCATCCAAGGCCCTTCCCCCCCATAGCTGTCTTGCAAATGGGCGCCACAACTGGGTAAGTTCAGAGGGCAGAAATCTGACTGCCAGCATGGAGCACCAGCTTTGTTGTTCTTAGCTGTGAAGTCGTGTCCGACCCATCGCGACCCCATGGACAACGTTCCTCCAGGCCTTCCTGTCCTCTACCATCTTCTGGAGTCCATTTAAGCTCACGCCTACTGCTTCAGTGACTCCATCCAGCCACCTCATTCTCTGCCGTCCCCTTCTTCTATTGCCCTCAATCTTTCCCAGCATTAGGCTCTTCTCCAGTGAGTCCTTCCTTCTCATTAGGTGGCCAAAGTATTTGAGTTTTAACTTCAGGATCTGGGAAATTATTAGATAGTTAGAATTTATAACTAGAATATTATATATTGGTATGAAAAGGGAAATAGGAATATGTTAAGAATTTTGAATAAGGGATGATTTTGGTTGTCCAAATACAACTTTTTTCAAAATTATAAATAATTGGGATACTTTGAACATGATGGGAAATTAAAATTGAAAAAAATCAAAAATAGGATATGGATTAAATAATTGGAAATTGAGTACAAATGCAATTAAGATATGCTTTGACTAGAAAATATATTTTAAATTGATATTATTGATATTATAAGAAAAAATTAACAAATGTTGACATACAATTGTATGTTTACTAACAATATTAAGAATTGTATTTCAGAGACTTCCGGTGGCGATGCGACGCTGAAGACAGCCATCTCCGGGCTGTCCGCTCCGCAGCTTTGTTGAATCATTGAAAACAGCGCCGATCAGCTGTTTTGGTGATTCGGAAGCCCCCTCCCTGGGAGAAGAGGAGGGGTTGAGGCCCCAGGTAGGGGTTGAGCTCTCCGGGGCCGCCTGAGCTTTAGGTTTGGGCGGCTGAAGGATCGAGCCCCCCCGAAGCCTGGGTTTGATCCGGGCTGCGCAGCGTCTCTGCTCCGTGATTTTTGGAGCAGAGCCAAGCGTTAGCAACCACCCCTGCCAGAAGGAAAGACTCTTGAGTATGAAGACGCGGTACAGGAGGTCAAGGTGAAGTGGACTTTTATCTTTACTCTCTAGCTCAATGGATTTTATGGCTTTAAAGTGAAAGTGCGCAGCAAGTGAAAGTGGGGGAAGATGGCGACGAAAACCTCCAAAGTTCTCCGTAGTGCGGGGGCTTCCCCGGTGCGACAGACTTCATTGCAAGCTTTGCTCTCTCCTGCACCTGCTCCGGCATTGACGCTTAAGGATTTACAGAATGCCTTTGAAAAGCATTCACAATTAATGTCAGATATGATGGAAAAGCTGGAGGAGAAACTGGAGGAGAAGATGGAAGAGAAGTTTAGAGCAATGAGGGCAGACATCTTGCCTACAATTGAAGCTGTGGCTGTATGTGTGCAATGCTTGGATGAAAAAGTGGAGGATCTTAGTCAAAAGAATTCTATATTAGAAGTAAAAGTACTAGAGAATGAAAATATAAGGGATAAAATGGATGGAGACTTGAGCCTCATCCAGTACCATCAGATGGAGTTTGCTATCAGAATCAGGGGCTTAAAAGAGAATCCTAAAGAAGATTTAAAGCAGCTGGTCTCCAAGGCTTTGGAAGTGGTACTGGGTCAATCAGCAGCTGAAATTGAGGGAAGTATAGATAAAATCTTTCGTGTGAACTCATGGATTGCAAGGCAGAGGAAGCTACCTAGAGATGTGGTGGTTTACTTTACAAAGAGAGCAACTAGGGATGAAGTTATTCAAGTTGCTTATGATACTAAGTTTGTGGTTGCCGAGCAAGAAGTTTTGGTCTTAAAAGAGATTCCTCCAAAGATTTTAAGGAGAAGGAAAGATTTTGCCTTTCTAGCACAGGAACTTAAGAAATGTGACATCAAGTTTAGATGGGAGATTCCAGTGGGCATGGTGGTGATGCATGAAGGTAAAAGATATCGTCTGGTTACAGTGACTCAGGCACGTGATTTTTACAGTAAAGTTTTAAAAGCAACCCCTCTTCCACTTCTGGAACCTGTAAAGGGAAATGGCGAGGGAAAGCCTCAAGATGCTGAAGGAATACAGATAGAAGAGAATGGTGCTGGAGGGGATCAAATTACAGTTTCATCGGCAGCTGTTGGAGAGCAGAGGATAATGCGTGCCGCCTTAAGACGAGTGAGACAAGAGCAAGAGCAAGATCAGCAGAAAGTTATGGAACCTCCAAAGCGTACTTACAGCAAAGCTGTGGGAGGAGCGCAGCCTAAGGAAGTTAAAGGGGTCCTGGCAGATGTGCTCCAGAAGCATCGGGATGCCAAGAATGGCGACTAAGTTCCTAACCTGGAATGTTAATGGATTAAATTCACCACAGAAGAGAAAGAAAGTTTTTCAATATTTAAAACAATTTAAGACTGATGTTATCTGTTTGCAAGAAACGCATATTAGGGTTATGGACCAAAAGTATTTGTTGAACTCAAGGCTGGGCACGCAATTTATTGCTTCTGCAATTAATAAGAAAAATGGAGTGGTTATCTATGTCAAGAGTACTCTGACAGTGGAACTAATTGAAGTAGACAAACAAGGAAGATATGTTATGATAGATTTGCTGTTAGAGGGCAAAAAAACGCTTTTAGTTGGACTGTATGCTCCTAATCAACAACAAACTGATTTTTTTAGTTTATTACATACAAAGATTACCCAGTTGGATTATAAATCTTTTATTTTTATGGGAGATTGGAATGGTGTCCTGGATGTACAGCTGGATAAATCTGGTTTCTTTAAGCATGCCCCGAGTCATGCTAGATTACCTAAATCTTTTTTTGAAATGAAGGATGATCTGGAATTGCGAGACATTTGGCGAGATACACATTTACATGAAAAGGATTATACTTTTTTTCTGATAGACATCAATCTTTTTCTAGGATTGATTTTATATTACTGACTAATGATTTTTTTTTCTAGGACTAAGAAGATAAAGATTTGTGCAAGAACTATATCTGACCATAGTCCAGTCTGGTTAGAGATCAACAAGGACAATAGAGATAGGCGCTCCTGGCACATAAATGAGAATTTGTTTAGAAATCAGAGAAATGTGGAAGAATGTAAAAAGCAGATGAAGGATTTTTTTGAAATTAATATGAACAAGGACACCTCTATGGACATGGTTTGGGATGCTAGCAAACCCTATATGAGAGGGGTGTTAATATATATGAATAATAAATACAGACGTAATTTGGAAGTTAGAAGGAAAGAACTGGAGAATGAAATTAGGGAAAAAGAAAAGGCCCTAATTTTGAATCCATCGGATGCGAAGATTAAGGAGGTCATTAACCTGTTAAGAGGACAATTTGATAAGTTGATGGCTGATCAGGTGGCAACTAACCTACGGTTTGCTAGGCATAATACTTTTTGCAATGCCAATAAACCAGGTAGGTGGCTAGCCTACAGGTTAAGGAAAAAACAAAGGGCTTCTAATATAGATAAAATTGAATACAAAGGAAAGGTTGTGTTTCAACAGGATCTTATCAAGGAAGCCTTTGTGGATTTTTATTCCAAATTATATGTTAAGGAGAAGATTAATGAAACAGATATTGATGTATATTTGAAGAATGCTAGCATCCCGGTTCTCACACAAGAACAAAAGGAAGAGATTAATCAATTGATAATAGAAGAAGAAATTCTTTTAGCAATTAAGGAATTGAAGGTGGATAAGGCGCCAGGTACGGATGGACTGACTGCGGTCTACTACAAAAATTTACAATTGGAGCTGATAAAGCCATTAAGGGAATTGTTTCAGACAATGCAGAGGGGGGGGGGGGAAGGGTGCCTCCATCTTGGAGAACTGCTTTTATTTCATTGATTCCGAAGGAAGATCAGGATGCTACTCAAGTAAGAAACTACAGACCAATATCACTTTTAAATACAGACTACAAGATATTTGCTAAGGTGTTAGCTAACAGATTGATGAGGGTTTTGCAACAGATGATTCATGGGGATCAAACTGGGTTTATTAGTGGTAGACAAATGAAAAATAATGTGAGGCATATAGTTGATGTGGTGGAGTTTTTGGAAAGGAACAACCAGATCCCTGTGGCGCTAATTTTTTTAGATGCTGAAAAAGCTTTTGATCAATTGGATTGGCAATTTCTGATGAAAGTTTTAGATAAAATGAATTTTGGGGATAAATTTTTACAACCAATTAGGGCATTATATCAAAAACAAACTGCCCGAATAATAGTTAACAATAGCCTGACTGAAGTATGCAATATTGAGAAGGGCACAAGACAAGGGTGTCCGCTATCACCTTTGTTATTTGTTTTAACATTGGAGATATTATTGATAAAAATACGGAACTTGGAAAAAATTAAGGGTATTCAAATTAGAGATCAGGATTATAGATTGAGGGCGTTTGCAGACGATCTGGTTGTTACGGTGACCCAGCCAGAAAACTCTGTTGTGGACCTGATGGAGATAATAATGCAATATGGGAAGGTTTCTGGATTTAAGGTTAATGTACAAAAAAAAAAAATTTTAGCCAAAAATATGACAGCATCGCAAAAGGCCATCTTAGAAGGATTAACTGGATTTGAGATTGTTAAAAGGGTTAAATATTTGGGGGTGTATTTGTCACCCTCCAATGCAAAGTTATATAAAAATAATTATGAAAAGTTATGGGGAAAAATTCAAAAAGAATTGGAGAGCTGGGAAAAACTGCAATTGTCTTTGCTGGGAAGAATTGCAGCAATGGAAATGAATGTCCTGCCTAAATTTTTATTTTTATTCCAAATGATACCGGTCCTTAAAAAAGACTCTAATTTGGAAGAATGGCAACGGGGTATCAATAAATTTGTGTGGGCAGGGAAAGGGCCACGAGTTAAACTTAAGATTATGCAGGATACTCGTGAAAGAGGTGGTCTTAAAATGCCTAATCTTAAATTATATTATGAAGCTGCTGCGTTGTCAGGAATAAATGACTGGATTAATTTGACACAAGGGAGATTATTAAATCTTGAGGCCCACGACTTGTTATTTGGCTGGCATGCATATTTGTTGTATGATAAGAAGGTAGATAATGTGTTTAAAGTGCATATTTTAAGACAGGCATTGTTGAGAGTTTGGAAGAAGTATAGACATAAGTTAGACTACAAGATGCCGTTGTGGGCAATCCCGAAACATGCAATAGAAAACATAAATGTTGGCTTCAAACATGACGTGACTACGTATAAGGAGATCTTAAGCTTGGAAAGGAACGTCTGGTGTCTGAAGCCGTACAATCTCTTGCGAGATGAGGAGATCGTTCAAACTTGGTTTCAATATACTCAGTTACGTGCCAGGTGGAAAGAAGATCAGAAAATTGGTTTCTCAATGACTGATGAAAATTTGAAAAAGCAAATTAGAAACCAGGGTCCAGCACATATCAAACGGATTTATCTTGCATTGATAGATATTGACTCAGAAACAGAACTTGTCAAAGACTGTATGATAAAATGGGCCCAGAATATTCAAGAAGTTATTACAATGGACACGTGGGAAAAGATCTGGGTGAGGAACGTAAAATTTACGCAAGCCCAAAACTTAAGAGAGAACTTTTATAAAATGTTTTATAGATGGCATCTAGATCCTAAAAAGCTTGCAAGTATGTATCCGAATTATCAACCTAAATGTTGGAGGTGTGGTGGCAAAGATGCAACGTATTTTCATATATGGTGGACCTGCAAAAAGGTTAAGGCTTTTTGGATAAAAATTTGGTGGAATATGCAGAAGATCTTTAAGCAAAGGATAAAGTTTTGTCCGCAATTGTTTTTATTGGGTATAATTACAGATGCTACTGTTGTGGACATTAAGTTGATGTTGAACTTAATCACAGCAGCAAGACTCTTAATAGGTCAATATTGGAAAAAGGAGGAACTGCCGACTATAGAAGAATGGACTCTAAAATTTTCTGACCTGGCGGAAATGGCAAAGATTTCGGCTTACTTGAAAGATCATTCGCAAGAACGTTATATTATGGAGTGGAAAAAGTGGATTGATTATATCCAGAACAAATATGGGACTAAAAAGTTTCATTTAGCATTTGAATAAGTTTTCTTTTCTTTTCTTTTTTTCTTTTTATATGTAATATTAGTATTGCTTGTAGTCATTTCATATGAGCTAGAGTGCGATAGAATTAATAGTTCATTGTTGTTAGCATATGGATATTTATGATTGTTCTTTGTTTTTATACCTTGTACTTAGCTCTGGGAAGTCGGGTGTGGGGGTGGGGGGAATGGGGGGAGGGATAGGGAGGGTTAGGTAGGGGTGGGTGGAGGGAGGGGGGATTGTTAAAGATAAAATGTACTGTAAAACTTTTCAATAAAAAAAAAGAATTGTATTTCCTTGATGCGGATAAATGGTTATTGCTAGAAGAAGAGAGGATGTACTGGCGATTGTAATAGTGGACTTAGTTGGAAGTTGTTTATATGTACCACAGAATTACTAATGGATTCAAACATCACATTGTCTACTGAGCACTTGTATGTGAAAATAGAAAATTACATATATGTATACATATATATATACATATACATGCATGCAAACATACATATATACAAAAAAACAAAGACAAAGAAAAAACACATGCACACCAAAAAAACCCTTAGTTATTTAAAGTTAAAGGTTTAAGTAGATTTAGGCAAAGATTTCCTCTGTCAGTTTTGACCAACCCAAGGACTGGTGCTTATCTTTGATTCACAAACGAATCTCTGGCTTTGTCTGAAGATGCTTTCATGGTCATGTGGCTGGCATGACTATACACCGAAGGTGCATAGGACTTTGTTACTTTCCCACTGAAGTTGTACCTATTTATCTACTTGCAATATGCTTTCGAATTGCTAGGATGACACATCAAAAATAAAAGTTGCCCCAGTGTTCATATTGCGACTAAGAACCTATATGAGGTCTTAACTCGCAGCGATAAGTGTGGCGAGGTCTAACCACTTCGCTACCCTTATCGCGTCCGCAGATAACCGCCCGGCCGCCCTGTTTAGGGTGACCCGCTCCCTCCTTAATCAGGAGGTGAGGGAGGAACCCTTGCAGGGTCGTGCCGAGGAGTTTAGTCAACATCTGTCGGACAAAATTGCTCGATTTGGACCGGTCTGGACTCCGACTGGGCAGAGTCTGACAATCAGGACAAGGGCGGTCTTGTCGATATTATCTGGGAGGAGTTTGATTCTGTGACTCCAGAGGAAGTGGACAGGATTATGGGGAGGTTGAGCTCCACCACATGTTTATTGGACCCGTGCCTTTCCTGGCTGGTTTATGCGGCTCGGGAGGGGACACGAGGCTGGTTCCAGGCGGTCATATCTGCCTCTTTGAGTGAGGGCAGTTTCCCCGCCGTCTTGAAGGAGGCGGTGGTGAGACCTGTCCTCAAGAAGCCTGCCTTGGACCAAGCTGTGTTAAATAACTTTCGTCCGGTCTCCAACCTTCGCTTTCTTGCGAAGGTTGTTGAGAGTGTGGTGGCGCATCAGCTCCCTCTGGTCCTGGATGAAGCGGATTATCTAGACCCGTACCAATCGGGTTTCAGGCCCGGGCACAACACGGAGACGGCATTGGTCGCTCTGGTGAATGATCTCTGGAGGGCCTGGGACAGGGGACATTCCTCTGTCCTAGTCCGATTAGACCTCTCAGCAGCGTTCGATACCATCGACCATGGTATCCTGCTGCGGCGTCTCAGGGGATTGGGAGTGGGAGGCACAGTCTTTCAGTGGTTCTCCTCCTATCTCCTGGGACATTCACAGTCGGTGTTGGCAGGGGGGCAGAGGTCGACCTCTAGGCCTCTCGCTTGTGGAGTCCCTCAGGGGTCAGTCCTCTCGCCTCTCCTGTTCAACATCTATATGAAACCGCTGGGTGAGATCATTCGTGGTTTTGGAGTTGGGTATCATCAATACGCTGATGATACCCAGCTTTTTATTTCGACCCCAAACCACCCCAGTGATGCCCTCGACGTGATGTCCCATTGCCTGGAAGCTGTTCGGGTCTGGATGGGGAGGAACAGACTTCAACTCAACCCCGACAAGACTGAGTGGCTGTGCATACCGGCATCCCGGGATATTCAGAATATCCCATCTCTTTCTATGGGGGGTGAGCTATTACCCCCCATAGATAGGGCTTGCAACTTGGGAGTCCTCCTAGATTCACGGCTGACTTTGGAAGATCACATAGTGGCCGTGACTAGGGGGGCCTTCGCCCAGGTTCGCCTGGTGCACCACTTGCTGCCCTATCTAGACCGGGATGCCCTGTGTACGGTCACTCATGTGCTCGTGACCTCTCGTTTAGACTACTGCAACGCTCTCTACATGGGGCTGCCCTTGAAGACCACTCGGAGGCTCCAACTGGTACAGAATGCAGTCGCGAGAGTTGTGTTGGGAGTCTCCCGATACTCCCATGTTACACCTCTGCTCCGCAAGCTGCATTGGCTCCCAGTTGTCTTCCGGGTGAAGTTCAAGGTGCTGGTATTGACCTACAAAGCCCTACATGGCATGGGTCCGGAATACCTTGGGGAGCACCTGTGGCCGGCATCAACTTCCCTCCGCCCAATACGCTCCCACAGAGAGGGTCTCCTCAGGGTGCCTCTGGTCAAAGAATGCCAACTGGTGGCCCCCAGGGGGAGGGCATTCTCTGTGGGCGCACCGGATTTATGGAACCATCTTCCGGTTGAGCTCCGGATGGCGCCCGACCTTCGCTCCTTCCGGCGCGATCTAAAGACGTATCTTTTTGAACAAGCTGGCCTGGCCTGACGGCAGGGGGTTGGGTTTTTATTATTTTTAAATGCGTTTTAATCTATCTAAGAGTTCTGGGCACTTGTTTAATCTTTTTTAATTTTTGTATTCTGTTTTTTAACATGTATTGCCCTGTTCACTGCCCTGAGTCCTTCGGGAGAAGGGCGGTATACAAATAAAATTAATTAATTAATATGATATTTTATCTATTCTTAATATATAGAATGTTATATGTCTCTCTGTTTCTCTCTCTCCCTCAATTTATCTCATTTATTTATCTCATATCTATCTCATTTATCTATCTATCTATCTATCTATCTATCTATCTATCTATCTATCTATCTATCTATCTATCTATCTATCTATCTCCTGTCTATTATCTTACATTATCCAGCCAAAAGAGATCAATCAAATATATATTTGAAATTAACTATTTTTAAAGTCAGAATATCATCCCAGAAAATAAAATATAACACCAACTTATATAGCAACAAAAAAAAACCATCATCATTAGCCACAGTCTTTAATTTAATCTAAACCTATGTCAGAACATCTCTGATAACATTTCTGGCCTGGTTTCAGCAATTTTATTAATGTCATTGATGATAATCAAGATTTAACATGAATTCAGATTGTGGCAATTGAAGGATATGATTATTTCAAATAGTTTGAGTTGTTTTAGCAACTGTACTACTCAATTATTATAATTCACATGCAATGAAGAAAGATAAGCTACAACACATAAAACATGACTTCAAAGTATGTGATTTTATATTGAATGTAAAGTGTACAAAACTGAAGAGCAACATCAGGAGACTTAATGATTTTTTATCATCAGATTTTCTTTGGTGTTCATGGCAGGTCTCAGGATAATAATGTAGCATTTGGGGATAAAGATGCAGACTAGTAAACCCAGGCTGGAGGCCAGGATGGAGAAGATCTGCACAGCTACCATGTCTTTCCCTTTGGAGCTCAAGTAGGTGGGTACAAAGGAGATCCATACACTACAAAAAACCAACATGCTGAAGGTGATTAGTTTGGCTTCATTGAAGCTCCCTGGCAGCTTTCGAGCCAGAAATGCCACCAAGAAGCAAATGGCAGCCAGAAAACCCATGTAGCCAAGGGCAGTGTAGAACATGGCAACTGAACCTTCATTGCACTGCAACAAGATGTGTTCTGGTTGGGAATGAAAGTCAGAATCTGGGAATGGGGGAAAAATTGCTAGCCATATCATACAGATGCCTACTTGAATACCAGAGCAGGATAAGACAATAGAGTTGGCCAGACTCTTCCCCAGCCATTTCCTCATGCTGCTGCCTGGCTTTGTGGCCAGGAAGGCCACCACCACCATTACCGTCTTGGCCAGCACAGAAGATACAGCAACTGAGAAAACAATGCTGAAAATGGTTTGTCGAAGAAAACAAGTCATTTTTGTGGGGCGACCAATGAATAGAAGAGAGGTCAAGAAAGAAATCAGGAGTGAAACCAGGAGGATGTAGGTGAGTTCACAGTTGTTGGCTTTGACTATGGGAGTTTCTCGGTATTTAATGAAGGTTTCCAGAATAAAGGCAGTGGTCAGGGACAAAGCAATGGCAAAGAAAGCCAGGATGAATCCCAACAATTCTTCATAGGATAAGAAGCTTATACTTTTGGGGACACACTGATCTCGCTTCTTATTGGAATGATGATCATCTGGACACCTGTCACAGTGGGATGCATCTGAAAAAAATTCTTAGCATGAATAGGTTTCTGCAGCTGTAGGAGCATGAAAATCACAATAAAAATCAATTACTTCATTTTCAAGGAATAATATAATATTTCTGCCCAGAGATATCCACATGACACAACATTTGTTAAAATAGTCAACATTCTTTTTTTAAAGGCTGAAGATAAATGTGATTATCAGCTCTCTTGTCCTCTCGCATGAAACCAAACAAGAAAATTACAACTGAAGAAAAATCAAGTGCCCAATCTTTGAAAGGTTTGTGGATGCCTTCAAGAAATTTAATGTTTTTCTGGCTTCTTTATTCAAATACCCCCCAAAATCAAGAGAGAATATTGATTGTATCCTGATCTCTTTCTTTCTTTCTTTCTTTCTTTTTGGAGCCACCTACTGTACCTTCTTGCACAGAGAATGTTCCTTTTATACACAGAGAACAGTCGTAGCAGCAAACTGGTGCTTCCTTTCTCACAAACTTGGCATAACCTGGGGAGCAACTTTCTGTACATCTTGAATAAGGCACTGTCTAAACATAAACAGAAAGATTAGTCAGGGCAATATATGAATTAGAAGGGTTTACTGAAATCAACTGGTTTCCAGAAGCTCAGAAGCACACTGAGCAAAATCAGTCAAGGACTGGTGGCATGGGCTTTAATTAATCTGCTTGCAAGTGGCAAATGAAAGGTGATTCTCTTTCTCTATCAATCTCTATTGCGGATCCCAAAACAGACTCATTGCCTTATTCTTCTTTCCAAAGGAAAGTAGTTCCATTGCAAAAGGTTTTTCTCCTTAGGGCATTGATGAGAATGTTATACTTTATTTTTTCCCCCATCTTTGCTTTCTCAGGAAACCTCCAAAATTTAGCTTTCTCTTCAGTCATTATTGTTCTGTCTTATAATTGATCATTGTATAATTTTATATAAATGACTTTTTTAGCTGCCCTCATTTCCCTCACCACATTCTTAATGACATCTTTCTCTTATGCAATTCACTGGGCTAAGTTCTTCATATTCTGGATTTTCTCCCAAAGGTGCTTATTCAAAAGGCAACTGGTCTATGTTTTCCCTTGAACACCTTTCACTTTTCATCTCAGAAGCTTCTTCAGTTCTGACTGAAGGATGAAAGGATTTATATTCCTTGCAGTCATCTGGTCATTAGCAGTCTTTCTGAGACTTGTTAAGGCTACTAGGTGGGTCACCTGAATAGTGCAAATGGGTGTGGAAACGTTTACAACATAGTCCTTCAGCAGTTCCAAATCCATCCTCCATCATTCAGTCAGAACTGAAGAAATTTCTTGTATGAGAAGTGAAATGTCTTCAAGGAAAAACAAGCTCCAGGTGCCTTTTGAAAAAGCACCTTTGGCACAACAATGACCTGGATGACCAAGAATCTCCATAGATATTTTGGATTTTCTCTTACTGGAAATAAGATGATTCGATATATGGTAAATTATGGCTTCAGATTGATGGTACAGCAGTTTCCAATGTGTGATAGATTACTGAAAAACCTCTAAAATAAAATGATATTTAATAAATTAATGAGGCTTATTTGGAAGTCATCACAATTTACTTCAATAAGTATTATTTCTGAGCAGAAAGGTTTGCACATATGGAGGTAAATAGAAGAGGAAAAACCAGGCAGCATCAGCTACTTTGTTAAATAATGTTGGCCATTGAATGGCACTCTGATTGATGGAAATCTTGACTTCCGAGGAGGCTTTTCTTTCTACACTCCCAATTTTCACCCCTGCATCAGACTTTTCCAAAAATGATGTCCAGTGCATGATATCAAAGTCACCAAGAGGAACTCCATTTTCATCAAAATGAATCCCATCTCTGGAAATATTGCGATTTTGGAAGTTTCTCAGGAACCTATGAAGCTGCAGAAACAGAAAAAACATAGCAATTTGAGGCTTTATTCAATATTTTTCTTGCTATTATTCTGGATTGGAAGTACTCTGAATAATTCAAGCCCTATCCAACATAATGAAATTCAACATAGATAAAAGTAAGGCTTTGGACTTAGGCAAGAAAAACTAAATGTATAAATATAGACTAGGTGAAACTTGGCTTGATGTCAGTCACTGTAGAGGGATCTTGAAGTCCTAGTGGACAATCACCCAAATATGAGACAACAGTGTGTGGCAGGGACCAAAAAAGCCAGTGCAATTCTAAGCTGCATTAATGGAGGGACAGAATCAAAATCATGTGAAGTTCTAGTATTACTTTACAAAGGCTTAGAAAGAACACACTTGGAATACTGCATCCAGTTTTGGTCATCATAATTTTAAAAAGATGTTCAAACTCTGGAAAGAGTGCAGAGAAGAGCAGCAAAAATGATTAGGGGGCTGGAGGCTAAAACATACAAAGAACAGTTGCAGGAATTTGGTATGTAAAGTCCATGGGTTGGCAACCTGCGGCTCTGGAGCTGCATATGGCTCTTTCAGTCTTCTTTTGCGGCTCCCAGACATCCTCCACCTTTTGCAGAGAGAGTGAGAGAGATAGAGACAGAGAGAGGGACTTACGCTTCCCCCTCCCTCTCTCCCCCCCTCTGTGTATGTGTGAGTGTGTGTGGTTGTGTGTGTGTAAAAAAGAGAGAGTGGCCTCACACTGTTCTCCAACAAAATGACAAACTTTTTGGGTGGGGCTCCTCCCTTTGCTGCATCTCCGCAGGAAGCAGGAAGCAGCAGTAAGCAGAAAGCATATCTCTCTCTCTCTCTCTCTCTCTCTCTCTCTCTCTCTCACACACACACACACACACACACACACAAACAGACACTGAGTGGGGGAAGAGGACTGACAGACCAAGGGCAGGAGAAAGCTAGCCCAATAAGAATTTGTGTCAGCTTGTCGGAGAACAGCGTGAGGCCAGATTGTCGGGTGAACAGAAGATTGGAGAGAGGGAGAGGAGGGGAGAGAGAGAGAGGGCAAGAAAGAGAGGGCAAGAGAGAGAGAGAGCACAGTAGCCTCTATTTTGAATTAAACTCTTCAATCAAGTATTTTATTTTCTCTGGGAAATGGGTCCAAGTGGCTCTTTGAGTGTCTAAGGTTGCTGACCCCTGGTCTAGTCTAAGGAAAATAAGGACTAGGGGAAACATGATAGCACTATTCCAATTTTTGAGGGGCTCCTACAAAGATGAGGGGGTCAAACTATTTTCCAAAGCACCAATATGCAAGACGAGAAACAATGGTGGAAATTAACCAAAGAGAGACAAAATCTAGAACTAAGGAGAAATTTTCTAATGGTGAGAGCAATCAACCAATGGAACAGCTTGCCTTCAGATGTAGTGGGTGCTCTATCACTGGAGGCTTCAAAAAGAGACTGGACAACCATTTTTCTGAAATGGTATAGGGTCTCCTGCTGGAGTAGGGGGTTGGGCTAGAAAACCTCTGAGATCCTAAAAAATTAGCATGTATGTATCCGAACTGCCAGCTCAAATGTTGGAGGTGTGGTTGTGAGGATGCAACGTATTTTCATATATGGTGGACTTGTAAAAAGGTTAAAGCTTTTTGGATTAAAATTTGGTGGAACATGCAAAAAATATTCAAGAAAAGGATAAAGTTTTCTCCGCAACTGTTTTTATTGGGTATTATCACAGATACCACCGTTGTGGACACTAAGTTGATGTTGAATTTAATTACGGCAGTGAGACTTTTAGTAGCGCAATATTGGAAGAAGGAAGAACTGCCGACTATAGAAGAATCGATATTCCGATACGGACTTACTCGCCCTCAGGGGTGCCCCCCTCTCCTGGGTGCGTCCCGCCTTCTTTTCTTTCCCTAGTCTCGATGAGGGGCCCAATTGTTGGGACCCTGAGAGATGGCCGGGAAAGGCCAGGGGCTCTCGATATAAACCTAATAAGAGGCCCCTGGTTAATTTTTTAGCCAAATTTTTTAGGGGGTTGGGGAGGGGGGTGGGGGGTAGTGGTTGTCTGGCGGTGGGGGGTAGCCAAACAACTTTGTTGCAGGCCAGGCCTGGGTCTGACGGCGTTCGGGGGAGCGGGTTGTGGTTACATCTGGGGCTCTTGAGCGGGTCGTGGGACTACCAATTCCCACGACGGGGAAAGGCAGCAGGCGGAGAGACAGGGGGCCATATCGTTACCGGGAGGGCCGTCTCCGCTGTTTACAAGCGGTGAGGCGCTCCGACCCTCTGGTTCTTCCCCGAGGTCCCGGGAGCGGGGATGTGCAGCCTCCTGAGCTCCGGCTGGTGTACCTGAATGCCAGGTCCGTGGTTAATAAAGCTCCCCTCGTTAGGGATTTAGTTGAGGGTGAGCATGCGGACCTGGCTTGCATCACGGAGACTTGGTTGGGCCTAGAGGGTGGGGTCCCTCTGGTTGACCTCTGCCCACCAGGTTTCTGGGTGCTACACCGGCCACGAGCTCAAGGTAGGGGTGGGGGAGTGGCGGTTACCATTAGGGAGACCTTATGTCCGCGGGAGACCACCGTTCCTCAGATAGTCGGGTGTGAGTCTCTCTTCATGAGATTTGGTCCTGGGGCGCAGTTGGGCTTGCTGCTGGTGTACATTTCGCCTAGTCGCACAGCGGCAGCCCTGCCCGAGCTGCTCGATATCCTCTCAGGTTTGGTGGTTGAGTTTCCCAAACTTATAGTTTTGGGAGACTTCAATCTACCATCCCTGGGAGGTTCATCTGAGCTAGCTCGGGAGTTCATGGCTTCCATGGCGGCCATGGACCTGACGCAAGTAATTTCAGAGCCAACTCATGAGGGAGGCCACACCCTTGACCTGATTTTTTTATCTAGACGGTGGTTGGATGATCTAGGTGGGGGCTCTCCATTTATTATGCCCCTGTCATGGACCGATCATCATCTCCTGCGGCTGGTCTTCTGCTTTGCCACCCCCCGCCGTGGGGGTACGGAGCCAATTAGATGGTACCGCCCCAGACGCTTAATGGATCCTGATAGATTCCAAGCGGCGCTGGGGTCCCCACCTGCCTCCACTGCTCACAGCTCGGCTGATGCCTTAGTGGAAGCCTGGGAAAGGGCAGCCACTGAGGCACTTGACGGGGTTGTACCCTTGCGGCCCCTGACCCGGCGCAGATCCCAGCGAGCTCCATGGTTTTCCGCGGAGCTCCGGGAGATGAAGCGCCGGAAACGGGGCCTAGAGAGCTGCTGGAGGTCTAGCCGATCCGAACCCGACCGGTTGCGGTTAAGAACCTATATTAGGTCTTATCTCGCTGCGATGAGGGTGGCGAGGTGTAATTACTTCTCCACCCTCATCGCGTCCGCAGATAATCGCCCGGCCGCCTTGTTTAGGGTGACTCGCTCACTTCTTAATCAGGAGGTGAGGGAGGATCCCTTGCAAGGTCGTGCCGAGGAATTTAGCCATCATCTGTCGGATAAAATCGCTCGGATTCGGACCGGTTTGGACTCCAGCTGGGCAGAGTCGGGCGATCAGGACACGGGCGGTCTTGTCAATGTTATCTGGGAAGAGTTTGATTCTGTGACCCCTGATGAAGTGGACAGGATTATGAGGAGGCTGAGCTCCTCCACATGTTTGTTGGACCCGTGCCCTTCCTGGCTGGTTTATGCAGCTAGGGAGAGGACACGAGGCTGGCTCCAGGCAGTTATATCTGCTTCTCTGAGTGAGGGTTATTTCCCCACCGTCTTGAAGGAGGCAGTGGTGAGACCTCTCCTCAAGAAGCCTGCCCTGGACCCAGCCGTTTTGAACAACTTTCGTCCAGTCTCCAACCTTCGCTTTCTTGCGAAGGTTGTTGAGAGTGTGGTGGCGCATCAGCTCCCTCTGGTCCTGGATGAAGCGGATTATCTGGACCCCTACCAATCGGGTTTCAGGCCCGGGTACAGCACGGAGACGGCATTGGTCGCTCTGGTGAATGATCTCTGGAGGGCGCGGGATAGGGGACATTCCTCTGTCCTAGTCCTATTAGACCTCTCAGCGGCTTTCGATACCATCGACCATGGTATCTTGCTGCGGCGTCTCAGGGGACTGGGAGTGGGAGGCACAGTTCTTCAGTGGTTCTCCTCCTATCTCCTGGGACGCTCGGAGTCGGTGTTGGCAGGGGGGCAGAGATCGGCCCCTAGGTCTCTCGTTTGTGGAGTTCCTCAGGGGTCGGTTCTCTCGCCTCTCCTGTTCAACATCTATATGAAACCGCTGGGTGAGATCATTCGTGGTTTTGGAGTTGGGTATCATCAGTATGCCGATGATACCCAACTTTTCTTTTCGACCCCAAACCACCCCAGTGATGCCCTCGCTGTGATGTCCCGTTGCCTGGAGGCGGTTCGGGTCTGGATGGGGAGGAACAGACTTCAACTCAACCCTGACAAGACTGAGTGGCTGTGCATTCCGGCATCCCGGGACATTCCAAATGTTCCACCTCTTTCTATGGGGGGTGAGCTCTTACCCCCCGTGGATAGGGCTCGCAACTTGGGAGTCCTCCTAGATTCACGGCTTACTTTGGAAGAGCATATAGTGGCCGTGACTAGGGGGGCTTTCGCCCAGGTTCGCCTGGTGCGCCAGTTGCGGCCCTATCTGAACCGGGATGCCCTGTGTACGGTCACTCATGCGCTCGTGACCTCTCACCTTGACTACTGTAATGCTCTCTACATGGGGCTTCCCTTGAAGACCACTCGGAGGCTCCAACTGGTACAGAATGCGGCCGCGAGAGTTGTCTTGGGAGTTTCCCGGTACTCCCATGTTACACCTTTGCTCCGCGAGCTGCATTGGTTACCAGTTGTCTTTCGGGTGAGGTTCAAGGTGTTGGTTACGACCTTTAAGGCCCTACATGGCATGGGTCCGGGATACCTCGGGGACCACCTGCTGCCGGCATCGACTCCCCTCCGCCCTGTGCGTTCCCACAGAGAGGGCCTCCTCAGGGTGCCGCCAGTCAGGGAATGTCGACTGGTGGCCCCCAGGGGGAGGGCCTTTTCTGTGGGGGCTCCGGCATTATGGAATCAACTGCCGGTGGAGCTCCGGATGGCACCAGACCTCCGAACTTTCCGTCGGGGCCTGAAGACCCACCTGTTCGAATTAGCTGGTCTGGCCTGATGGGGGATTATGGGTTTTTAATTGTTTTTAATTTGTACCACTGTTTTATTGGGCATGGGTTTAATTCCTTTTTTAATTTTTGTATTCTCTTTTTGATATATGCCCTGTGAACCGCCCTGAGTCCCTACCAAGGAGAAGGGCGGTATATAAATCAAATAAACTATAACTAAACTAACTAATTGACTTTAAAAGTTTCTAACTTGGCAGAAATGGCAAAGATCTCAGCGTATTTGAAAGACCATTCACAACAGAGATACATTGTGGAGTGGAGGAGATGGATTGATTACATCCAGAATAAATATGGGACTAAAAAGTTTCACTTAGCATTTGAATAAGTAGCAGATATATATGATGTATAACTAGCTTGTAGTTATTTTACTAAGAGTTAAAGTGTGATAGAATTTATTATTTTATTGTTGTTTGCATATTTTAGATTGTGTTTGTTTGTATTTTTATACCCTGTATTTTGCTCTGGGAAGTCGGGGAGGGGGGAGGGGAGGGGAGGGGAGGGTTGGGGGGGTTGGGAAGAGGGGAGGGGGTTGGGCGGTTTGTATTCAAAAATGTATTGTAAAGCTTTTCAATAAAAAAAGAAAACCTCTGAGATCCCTTCTAACATTGTTATTCAATATTTTATGTTCTCTGTTTTGTCATTTCACCATCACAGCCCCACTTGAAGTAAGACCATTTGGAAATATGGGAAAACTTGTAATGGGAGACAATGCGGAATACAATTTTACCATCAGTCCTGATCAAGATGAAGTTAGCAGAGCTTAATTTTGGGCTAGAAATTCAATAAAATTTGCATAGTGATGTTATCTCTTTCAAAGACTAGCTATGGAAGCATATGCATTAGTTCAGAAGATGTGTGGATGAACACAGAAGATACTTTGAAAAGACGTTCATTTATATCTTGTTGCTATGTTAGGCATTTTTAGCCAGCAAAGTCCAATTGCAATCCAGAACAAACAATCAAGTCTAACTCCTTAGCTTGGAAACGAGATCACTTTGTGATCACAAGAAAGGGTTGAAGATTGCTGGAATATTCTGATGTTTATTTAATTTTGAAAATCATATTGTCAACATAGAGCTATTTCTGTCACAAAAGCATCCCAAACCAGCACAGGTTGTTTAACTTTAGAAGATTTTTCTCCATCATCTCCTTCTCAAACTCATTCTCAAATACTACAAACTGGGCAATTGTTCTTTGGAATATTCCACTCCTGTCTACCTCTAATTTAATACTGACGAATTGGAAAGGGGAAATCAGTAAAACCTCAAAGAAGACTTACCTGCCATGGCTGCACAATCTGGGATGATTCATGGTATCCAACTTGCATTCTCCGCTTACTCTGTCGGGAGGAAGAGGCAGCACTGAGGGCCCATGCCACAGTTTGAATTACTTTGGAAATACTGGAGGGATCCTGAGAGAGGATTCTTGCAATCACATCATGGGGTGGGAATTCCCAGTTCTCTTTTTCTTTGCATTTTTCCCAAACTTTCTTAGATAACAAAGGAGTTGAATTGGAACATTGGAATGCTTCCTTTCCATACAGTGTGACCATAGATGTATAAGATTTAGAGTCATAATACTGAGTCCTTCCCTTTTTCTGGAAGAGGAAGGAAAACAAAGCATATTTATTGTAGAGATCAACCAAGTGGTCAAAAATACCTACACTTAAAGCTGTCAAAGTTGTTGCGATCAATACTCTTCCCACAGCAAATTTCTTACTCTTGTCAAGCACTTGTATTACTGATGCTAGTAACCCTGAGGCCTTAAAATCCAGTTGGCATACTATAATTTTTATTTGACTCTTGATAAGAGAAAGGAACATTTCCCATTTTTCTTGCATGAGGGTATCTCTAGCACTTGACTTCATATTTGCTTCTGGGATGGTTCCTGAGAGGACAATGCAAATCCCATTTTTTAGAGCAAGAGCTTCCAAGCTTCTTTTGAATTTTTCTCCTCTGTCATTATCCAGAGAAAGGAGGACGATCCACGTCCATTGGAAATGCAGGAGCAGCTTGACAATTGCGAAGTAGGGAGGGTTTTGGTCTGGGGTCATCCGATATGAAAAAGGAAAATATTTATTTTGCTCAGCAATCTGATTGATAACACTATAGTTGATCTAAGATAAAACAGAAGGTATTGGTAATTATGTCAGTTTTAATGATAAAAGTCACATGGTAAATCTAAGGACCATTCCCTACTGCTGAGAAAAGTTTCAAACAATAACTGCATGAATTTTACTGGCTCCATTGATGTTCTGTCCTGTTATCTTGCATGCTCCCTTTGAAACTAGGAAGCTCTGAATTATCTGTGGGTGGTGTTCATGGGTGATCCTGATGGAGCACATCCCTCTGGTCAACCCTTACCCTTGTAGTTTTTCCTAGGTGATAGAATGAATGCAATGCAGCAGCTTTGCTGTCAACAACGTAGGCTCATGTGAGCCTTACATTCTTTGTTTTTACCCACATTGTAACTCTGTGGGTCACCCACCTACTCATGGAATATCATTTTAAACTGACAAACATGTTAAATTTGCATAGATTATTATTGCTTATATCATTGCTTCATATGTTTGACTTGAAATAATTGTTTGTTATATTCCCCCCCTAGCAATTGTTTAATATTGGTATATTATTTCATTGTCTTCATTCATATAATTGTTTTCAAATATTTCTATATGAACTCTTTAATTAGTTTAATTTCTTTCAGACATTTTGAATGCAGAAGTCTGACCCATTTGTTTTTCTTTCATATCTTTCTTTTCCAATTTTTACTTCAGTCTCAAGATTATGAAAATGAGGAATTCCTCACTGAAAGTTATTAAGACTTGGAACATCCTGTCTCTTGGAGCTCCATCGCTGGATATTTTTGAGGAAATATTGGACAGCAAATTATCTGTAGTGGTCTGACCATTCTTGGCCCGTGTTGGGAATTGGACTTTTTTATTCTATGATTCTGTGTACAAAACCAGCTCTTTTAGATTGGTCACTCTTCAGCTTTTCTAATATTTATTCTCTGACGCTCAATTTATTTGGAAAAATATATACAAGTGCTGCCTTCCAGGCAAGCACTTGTATATATTTGTATATCTGAAGAATTTACAACATGGAATTAATTTCATTTGGCTTTATACCTGTGGGATTTTGTAGATGCTCAAGACATTAGAAATATGATCAAAGAGTTCAGAATCTTCAAGGACTGCCAGCAGGTTCTTTTGTCTTCCACATCTGTAGTTTGGGATGTTCTCCTGCCCTGGGGACAGCACGTCCATCATGGCCTCATATGTCAGTCTTACACTGAAAAAGTTCTGATAGATGTTGTAGCCCAGGGTGATGTTGGGTAAGAGCCTTGAATTCTGGTTGATTTCATGAACAGCCAACAAGAAGGGCAGAAGGTGGTAGAGGGTGTTCTCACTGCAACATAAGAAATTTCCAAAGGTCATCATTTTCCATTTGGATTTTCATAAAATCATGTCATATTTACTGTACCTTTATAGCTATGTAGTGCAATGCCAAAAAGATAACCAGACACTCATTATTTAATTAAATTATTCAATTTATTTGGGCTTTGCAGGTGCTAGATTATCTTTGAAATTTCTTTTAGAAGAACAATCTCATTGACACCACTAGGAGCTTCTTGCCAAACAAAATATCAGGGAGATATAGTAAGTTTCTTATATCAGGATCAAAAGTATCCTACCAAAGTTACCAGAATGGATTCTGCCTATAATTATCTCCAAATTATGACAGGGGAGGTGGGGAAGGAGGAAAAGTATTCTTATAGTTTAGTAACCAGGTAAGGAAAACAATAGTAAGAAATCTTTGTACTTTCTTTTCTTCAAAAAAAAAAGCAGCATGGAGGCTTCTTACTATTGTAACTGTTTTAATCATTTTAAAATAACCTTTGGAAAATCAAAGCATTTATTTTATTTACTTACCTATTTCCAGAGGTACTATATCAGTTCACAACAATCCATAAAATGTTATTAAAATCATGCCCTTACCCCCAGGCTCCAGACTAGATATGCTTATAGTGTCTTCCCACTCCTCCAGAATGCTAACAAGGGATGCTACCAAGTATGGATGTATATCATGTGATCATATCATAGGATTTCTTCTTATTATACCCCCCTGGAGATGACTAACAGCTGGGTTTAAATGCTAGATTATCAAGTGGTATTACCTATCTGAAGATGGATATCTCTTCATAAGCCTTCTTTAGATCTAGAGATTTGCTGCAGAACAGTCATGACTTTAGAATTATTTCCCTATATTCTACAGTTAACTACAATTAATGTGATCCTCTGTGACTAAACATTAACTTATAAAGTCTCTCCCCTCCTTCAATTTGGTTTTTAAAAGGTATGCCTTTTAGTTAAACCAAAAGGAACAGGTAACCACAAAAGTAGCAAAAATGTTAAAGGGAGGAAAGAAGGAGTGGAGAGGGTGGTAGGATTTATAGAGTAAATGTAAGGAAATGGAATAGATGGTAGAGAGAAAGTACAAGCAATCTCCCTCTGCTCTAAGGTATTCAATCACTTTATTGGGAGATACTGCTTAACAATTGTTAATAAATAAATCAAATAAATATGAATAGATTGCTGACTCTCCACAGTACAAGGTAATCATTTTGAAAGCTGGCAGAACCCCATCCAATTAAGAGTCATCCGGGGACAGTGTTGGAACAACTTAAAAGGAACCTTGCAAACTCAGGTTTTACAAATTCATCATGTTCCTTAGGAGCCTTTCCTCTAAAGCAAATTGGGAGAAGCAATAATGACTTGCCTTTCTCAAGGTGAGGAATAGGAGAAAGGAAATCATTGCTAGAAAGGATATTGGAGCAGGTAAAATCAATCACCAGAATCCTGGACACGATGACAATTACCTTTTCAGTTGGTGGCTTGGAGGCTTGGAGAATGAAAATTGGTACAGTCGAGATAAGGTTCCAGATATTATTCCAGTAATTAAGTAGTCTCCTGGCTTGTAGTAATGGAACCATTTCTTTTCTTCTATTATCACCTTAAATGGACAACTCATCAGCATACAGACACAGGGAAATTGAGACAGAAGCTGAATCAGAAAGAGCTGTTTATGCAGCAATAGCAACATTTGACATGTACTGCAGAAGATCCTGCCTATTCTTCTGTATTCAGCACAGAGTTAAATCTCAGAGTTCACACAAGACCATAAGTGCAGTGAAGAAGTTCCAGTTTGGCCCCAGATTTGGAAGAGTTACCTGTAATTTCAGACTACTACAGTATTTGCTTGATTTTACTCCAATCTCTGCTCTCATCATAGAAGGAGGCTGTTACAAATCAGATTTTCAGGTGCTGTATATCCCATTTGTTGTCACATTGATTGGTAACTAATTGGGGTGGTGGAACTCCCATAAACCTTGATCAAAGGAGAATAAATAATCATGAGTTTAATAATTAGAAGGGGAATTGGGAATGAGTATTGCCACAAAAGTATGCAGTGGGAGAAAATAATTTTGTTTGGCCCAGGAGAATAATTCTAATCTGAGAGTCAAGAAAGCAACAATTCAGGAAAGTTTGATTGTTTTTTAGTCTATAAACATATTCCTGGGATTCTAAAGATTAAAATGTGGAAAAACAGTATAACGCTCTTGAATTAGTCAACAGGCCATTATAATTCCTTCTTATTCTGTCTTGTGTGGATGAAATCATCTTCCTCAATGAAAGTCAGATACCCCGGAATGGTTAACTCCAGATCATGATATATAGAACAAGCTATTAGTGGCTCCTTTTAAATGTCTTGTATCTTTCAAAATGTGGAAGACTATCAGTCTTCATGATCACAAATAAGATCAGGTTGAAATTCCCTGGTGCATTAACTGAAAAATGGCCTGTTACTGACTTGTTCACAATATGATGACATTTGCTATCATGTTATCTAATAGGGAAGCAAGAGATGGTGCTGTAGGAGTACAATACCAAAAAAAGGCTGAAGTTGAAGCAGTAAACCAAATCTGAGAAGCTGAGACCATGATCATTACTATACGATGGGCAGATTTGAGTCCTTCTGCTAAATATGCACCTGAGACCTTTATGCTAAATATGCACCTGAGACCTTTATCCATTCCAAAACCCATTTGATGGAGTATAAATAAATTAATTACATATATTTCCTGGACAATCAGTTGCTTCAAAAATGAACATTAATCTGAAACCAGAATGGGACAACTCACCTTAGCAACTCATTGTGGCCAACTGGCTATGGCCAACTCATCACGGGACAAGTCGCCATGGGACTATTTAACAATTTGGAGGCAGAGAGTAGATATTGAAAGATCTGAAAGAATTTTCTTTCTATTAAATGTATGTATGTATGTATGTATGTATGTATGTATGTATGTATGTATGTATACCACAATGTTGCTTTAAAAAAATGCCTTTGGTTTATGCCTTCTCTATTTCCACCACTGAAAAGCTTTTCTTCAAAGAAACAAAACAACATATAAATGAACCTGGGTCTAGTGCAGGGGTAGGCAACCTTGGCTCTTTTATGACTCATGGACTTAACTCCCAGAATTCCTGAGCCAGCCATGCTGGCTCAGGAATTCTGGGAGTTGAAGTCCATGAGTCATAAAAGAGCCAAGGTTGCCTACCCCTAGTCTAGTGGTAGAAGGTTTATTAAAGTTGGGTAAAGCAAAGATGGGGAAAAAATAAAGTATAACATTCTCATCAATGCCCTAAGGAGAAAAACCTTTTGCAATGGAACTACTTTCCTTTGGAAAGAAGAATAAGGCAATGAGTCTGTTTTGGGATCCGCAATAGAGATTGATAGAGAAAGAGAATCACCTTTCATTTGCCACTTGCAAGCAGATTAATTAAAGCCCATGCCACCAGTCCTTAATTTTCCTCAGTGTGGTTCTGAGCTTCTGGAAACCAGTTGATTTCAGTAAACCCTTCTAATTCATATATTGCCCTGACTAATCTTTCTGTTTTTGTTTAGACGGTGCCTTATTCAAGATGTACAGAAAGTTGCTCCCCAGGTTATGCCAAGCTTGTGAGACAGGAAGCACCAGTTTGCTGCTACGACTGTTCTCTGTGTATGAAAGGAACATTCTCTGTGCAAGAAGGTACAGTAGGTGGCTCAAAAAAGAAAAAAGAAAGAAAGAAAGAAAGAAAGAAAGAAAGAAAGAAAAGAAAGAAAGAAGAAAGAAAGAAAGAAAGAAAGAAAGAAAGAAAGAAAGAAAGAAAGAAAGAAAGAAAGAAAGAAAGAAAGAAAGAAAGAAAGCAGGATACAATCAATATTCTCTCTTGGTTTTGGGGGGTATTTGATAAAGAAGCCAGAAAAACATTAAAGATTGGGCACTTGATTTTTCTTCAGTTGTAATTTTCTTGTTTAGTTTCATGCAAGAGGACAAGAGAGCTGATAATCACATTTATTTTCAGCCTTTAAAAAAAGAATGTTGACTATTTTAAAAAATGTTGTGTCATATGGATATCTTTGGGCAGAAGTTTTATATTATTCCTTGAAAATGAAGTAATTGATTTTTTGTTGTAGTTTTCATGCTCCTACAGCTGTAGAAACAGATTCATGCTAAGAATTTTTTTCAGATGCATCCCACTGTGACAAGTGTCCAGATGACCATCATTCCAATAAGAAGCGAGATCAGTGTGTCCCCAAAAGTATAAGCTTCTTATCCTATGAAGAATTATTGGGATTCATCCTGGCTTTCTTTGCCATTGCTTTGTCCCTAACCACTGCCTTTATTCTGGGAACCTTCATTAAATACCGAGAAACTCCCATAGTCAAAGCCAACAACTGTGAACTCACCTACATCCTCCTGGTTTCACTCCTGCTTTCTTTCTTGACCTCTCTTCTATTCATTGGTCGCCCCACAAAAATGACTTGTTTTCTTCGACAAACCATTTTCAGTATTGTTTTCTCAGTTGCTGTATCTTCTGTGCTGGCCAAGACTGTAATGGTGGTGGTAGCCTTCCTGGCCACAAAGCCAGGCAGCAGCATGAGGAAATGGCTGGGGAAGAGTCTGGCCAACTCTATTGTCTTATCTTGCTCTGGTATTCAAGTAGGCATCTGTATGATATGGCTGGCAATTTTTCCCCCATTCCCAGATTCTGACTTTCATTCCCAACCAGAACACATCTTGTTGCAGTGCAATGAAGGCTCAGTTGCCATGTTCTACACTGCCCTTGGCTACATGGGTTTTCTGGCTGCCATTTGCTTCTTGGTGGCATTTCTGGCTCGAAAGCTGCCAGGGAGCTTCAATGAAGCCAAACTAATCACCTTCAGCATGTTGGTTTTTTGTAGTGTATGGATCTCCTTTGTACCCACCTACTTGAGCTCCAAAGGGAAAGACATGGTAGCCGTGCAGATCTTCTCCATCCTGGCCTCCAGTCTGGGTTTACTAGTCTGCATCTTTATCCCCAAATGCTACATTATTATCCTGAGACCTGCCATGAACACCAAAGAAAATCTGATGATAAAAAATCATTAAGTCTCCTGATGTTGCTCTTCAGTTTTGTACACTTTACATTCAATATAAAATCACATACTTTGAAGTCATGTTTTATGTGTTGTAGCTTATCTTTCTTGCTGGCTCAGGAATTCTGGGAGTTGAAGTCCATGAGTCATAAAAGAGCCAAGGTTGCCTACCCCTAGTCTAGTGGTAGAAGGTTTATTAAAGTTGGGTAAAGATGGAGAAACATTAAGATACACAAATGCTTGGAGAAATGGAATAGTAGAATGTGTCCTGTTACAGGAATGTTGATAAACATGTAATTGCTGTATATAACAGTGTGGTTCTGTCCACTTTGAGAAATGAAAGCATACGACTATGTCACATAATATTAATTTGAGTTGGAGGTAGTAGCCATTAAGTATTTTGAAAATACTTAATTAAGAAGAAAGAAAGCCAAGAAGGTATGAGTGGAGAATTTTACACTGAAATGTTAATGACCAGCACTAAGAGGTCCTAGAATGAAAAACATAAAAGTGTCTGTAGAAATCTTCCAGCCCAACCCTCTGTCCAGAGTAGGAATCTTCAAACCACTCCATACCAAAGGCTCTCCAGCTTCTCCTTCAAAACCTCCAGTAATGGAAGTACAGAAGACAGCCATTTAGATACCAGTTCAGTCAACAGTCAATTAGGCTCTGCAGTGAAATCTGCTCTTCCTGTACCAAAGCCTCCACATAATTACTAACATTGCATATGAGAAATAATAAATGCTTCTTTACATGGAGTCAGGTCAGCAAAGTCAGCCTGTATCATTTGGAAAGAGTATTTCCTTCTATGCCTTTGGGAGGGGTATGGCCTTAGTTATCTTTCCTTTAAGTGGGCTGAACAAACTTCACAATTTTCAAATATCTCCTGTACTTCTGTATGAATTCCTTTGCCCAACCAATTTTGCATGAACCTCTGAGCTTCTGCTTCTGCATCTTCATGGGCTTGGTTATGGAGCATCTTACGATGTCTTTTACAGCTCTTCGTCTTCTTCTTCTTCTTCTTCTTCTTCTTCTTCTTCTTCTTCTTATTATTATTATTATTATTATTATTATTATTATTATTATTATTATTATTATTTTTATTAATGGGGTAATGGAAGAGAGAAGGAAGAATACTTGGGCACTCCAATTTCTAGTTGTTACCACTCCTATTTCCTTTTTGCTCAGCAAGACTTTGGCCTCATTGAAGTACTTTGGGCTTCAGGAAAGTTTCCAATTGGTGCTCTCTGCATCAGATTTTTCACAGCTCACATAGATACCTATCAGCTGACAGTCTTTGTGTCATTTCTCTTGAGTACGATGGCAAGCCTTTTTGTTTCTCCCACTGTTTCCAAACTACAGCTTCCATGTTGTACTCTTCCACTCTTCACCCTCCATGTCCAGCTGCTGCTGCCGGCTATGCCATCTGAAGATTGGGGGAGAGCTAAAATAGGATCCTTGCAATCTTCTAAGCAAAGGAGAGTTGGGTTTGGTTCCATGACAAGACCCCTTTTAGAAAGTTGGACAAATGGCATTATTTCCTACTGCCAGAGTCTTTATCTATGTGTATATGTACATACATACAAAATATTTTATTAAACAAAAGTATAATGAATTTAAAAGTTTTATGCAATATCACAGGAAAACATTTGGATCTAATGTGATTTAGTTTCAATTTCAGTCTAATGCAATTTTATTTATTTATTTGGTTAAAATTCTGATCCTAAGCTATGGTTTGGTAGGATAACTAGTACTGGCTGGAGATGGAGGTAGAGAATTCCTGAATCATCCTCTTTCAGACAAAAATGCTGAGCTGAAGAGATTGAATTACTCAGAACAATTCCAATCCAGAATATTAGTTAGAAAACATTTTATAAAGGTTCAAATGGGAATATGTTGAAGACCAAGAGAAAAACTAGATCAAACATGTCCCTAAAACGTCTGGTCCAGACATTCCTTCCAATATGATGAGATGAAATGTTAACTAATAAGTACACAAGCTTGATTATTTGTCTGAAACAATCCTGAGATGATGTTGATGGTTTATGAAGATGATGATACTCATATAGTGTTGTTGCCAGAAGACTACAATGAAATTGTAGTTTTGGTTGCCTGTTTACCAGCTCTGACAAATACATGCTTGTGTGCTTCCCCTTGGTGCATCAAAAGAGGAGAAGTTGACATTGCACCAGGAAAAAAGAAAAGTGGCTCTTCCTGCAGCACCATCCAAGGCCCTTCCCCCCCCATAGCTGTCTTGCAAATGGGCGCCACAACTGGGTAAGTTCAGAGGGCAGAAATCTGACTGCCAGCATGGAGCACCAGCTTTGTTGTTCTTAGCTGTGAAGTCGTGTCCGACCCATCGCGACCCCATGGACAACGTTCCTCCAGGCATTCCTGTCCTCTACCATCTTCTGGAGTCCATTTAAGCTCACGCCTACTGCTTCAATGACTCCATCCAGCCACTTCATTCTCTGTCGTCCCCTTCTTCTATTGCCCTCAATCTTTTCCAGCATTAGGCTCTTCTCCAGTGAGTCCTTCCTTCTCATTAAGTGGCCAAAGTATTTGAGTTTTAGCTTCAGGATCTGGGAAATTATTAGATAGTTAGAATTTATAACTAGAATATTATATATTGGTATGAAAAGGGAAATAATAATACGTTAAGAATTTTGGATAATGGGTGATTTTGGTTGTCCAAATACAACTTTTTTCAAAATTATAAATAATTGGGATACATGATGGGAAATTAAAATTCAAAAAAATCAAACATAGGATATGGATTAAATAATTGGAAATTGAGTACAAATGCAATTAAGATATGCTTTGACTAGAAAATATATTTTAAATTGATATTATTGATAGTATAAGAAAAATTTAACAAATGTTGACATACAATTGTATGTTTACTAACAATATTAAGAACTGTATAGAAGAAGAGAGGATGTACTGGCGAGTGTAATGGTGGACTTAGTTGGAAGTTGTTTATATGTACCACAGAATTACTAATGGATTCAATCATCACATTGTCTACTGAGCACTTGTATGTGAAAATAGAAAATTACATATATGTATATATATATATATATATATATATATATATATATATATATATATATATATATATATATATATATATATATATATATATATATATACATACATATACATGCATGCAAACATACATATATACAAAAAAACAAAGACAAAGAAAAAACACATGCACACCAAAAAAACCCTTATATATTTAAAGTTAAAGGTTTAAGTAGATATAGGCAAAGATTTCCTCTGTCAGTCTTGACCAACCCAAGGCCCAAGGACTGGTGCTTATCTTTGATTCACAAACCAATCTTTGTCTGAAGATGCTTTCATGGTCATGTGGCTGGCATGACTATACACCGAAGGTGCATAGGACTTTGTTACTTTCCCGCTGAAGTTGTACCTATTTATATACTTGCAATATGCTTTCGAATTGCTAGGATGGCAGCACACATCAAAAGTATGGAGAAAAAAAAATAAAAGTTGCCCCAGTGTTCATATGATATTTTATCTATTCTTAATATATAGAATGTTATATGTCTCTCTGTTTCTCTCTCTCCCTCAATTTATCTCATTTATTTATCTCATCTCTATCTCATCTATCTATCTATCTATCTATCTATCTATCTATCTATCTATCTATCTATCTATCTATCACCTGTCTATTATCTTACATTATCCAGCCAAAAGAGATCAATCAAATATATATTTGAAATTAACTATTTTTTAAAGTCAGAATATCATCCCAGAAAATAAAAGATAACACGAACTTATATAGCAACAAAAAACACATCATTATTAGCCACAGTCTTTAATATAATCTAAACCTATGTCACTACATCTCTGGTAACATTTCTGCCCTGGTTTCAGCAATTTTATTAATGTCATTGATGATAATCATGATTTAACATGAATTCAGATTGTGGCAACTGAAGGATATGATTATTTCAAATAGTTTGAGTTTTTTAAGCAACTGTACTACTCAATTATTATAATTCACATGCAATGAAGAAAGATAAGCTACAACACATAAAACATGACTTCAAAGTATGTGATTTTATGTTGAATGTAAAGTGTACAAAACTGAAGAGCAACATCAGGAGACTTAATGATTTTTTATCATCAGATTTTCTTTGGTGTTCATGGCAGGTCTCAGGATAATAATGTAGCATTTGGGGATAAAGAGGCAGACTAGTAAACCCAGACTGGAGGCCAGGATGGAGAAGATCTGCACGGCTACCATGTCTTTCCCTTTGGAGCTCAAGTAGGTGGGTACAAAGGAGATCCATACACTACAAAAAACCAACATGCTGAAGGTGATTAGTTTGGCTTCATTGAAGCTCCCTGGCAGCTTTCGAGCCAGAAATGCCACCAAGAAGCAAATGGCAGCCAGAAAACCCATGTAGCCAAGGGCAGTGTAGAACATGGCAACTGAGCCTTCATTGCACTGCAACAAGATGTGTTCTGGTTGGGAATGAAAGTCAGAATCTGGGAATGGGGGAAAAATTGCCAGCCATATCATACAGATGCCTACTTGAATACCAGAGCAAGATAAGACAATAGAGTTGGCCAGACTCTTCCCCAGCCATTTCCTCATGCTGCTGCCTGGCTTTGTGGCCAGGAAGGCTACCACCACCATTACAGTCTTGGCCAGCACAGAAGATACAGCAACTGAGAAAACAATACTGAAAATGGTTTGTCGAAGAAAACAAGTCATTTTTGTGGGGCGACCAATGAATAGAAGAGAGGTCAAGAAAGAAAGCAGGAGTGAAACCAGGAGGATGTAGGTGAGTTCACAGTTGTTGGCTTTGACTATGGGAGTTTCTCGGTATTTAATGAAGGTTCCCAGAATAAAGGCAGTGGTCAGGGACAAAGCAATGGCAAAGAAAGCCATGATGAATCCCAATAATTCTTCATAGGATAAGAAGCTTATACTTTTGGGGACACACTGATCTCGCTTCTTATTGGAATGATGGTCATCTGGACACTTGTCACAGTGGGATGCATCTGAAAAAAATTCTTAGCATGAATCTGTTTCTACAGCTGTAGGAGCATGAAAACTACAACAAAAAATCAATTACTTCATTTTCAAGGAATAATATAAAACTTCTGCCCAAAGATATCCATATGACACAACATTTTTTAAAATAGTCAACATTCTTTTTTTAAAGGCTGAAAATAAATGTGATTATCAGCTCTCTTGTCCTCTTGCATGAAACCAAACAAGAAAATTACAACTGAAGAAAAATCAAGTGCCCAATCTTTGAAAGGTCTGTGGATGCCTTCAAGAAATTTAATGTTTTTCTGGCTTCTTTATCAAATACCCCCCAAAACCAAGAGAGAATATTGATTGTATCCTGCTTTCTTTCTTTCTTTCTTTCTTTCTTTCTTTCTTTCTTTCTTTCTTTCTTTCTTTCTTTCTTTCTTTCTTTCTTTTTTCTTTTTGGAGCCACCTACTGTACCTTCTTGCACAGAGAATGTTCCTTTCATACACAGAGAACAGTCGTAGCAGCAAACTGGTGCTTCCTGTCTCACAAGCTTGGCATAACCTGGGGAGCAACTTTCTGTACATCTTGAATAAGGCACCGTCTAAACAAAAACAGAAAGATTAGTCAGGGCAATATATGAATTAGAAGGGTTTACTGAAATCAACTGGTTTCCAGAAGCTCAGAACCACACTGAGGAAAATTAAGGACTGGTGGCATGGGCTTTAATTAATCTGCTTGCAAGTGGCAAATGAAAGGTCTTTTTCTATCAATCTCTTTCTCTATCAATCTCTATTGCGGATCCCAAAACAGACTCATTGCCTTATTCTTCTTTCCAAAGGAAAGTAGTTCCATTGCAAAAGGTTTTTCTCCTTAGGGCATTGATGAGAATGTTATACTTTATTTTTTCCCCATCTTTGCTTTCTCAGGAAACCTCCAAAATTTAGCTTTCTCTTCAGTCATTATTGTTCTGTCTTATAATTGATCATTGTATAATTTTATATAAATGACTTTTTTAGCTGCCCTTATTTCCCTCACCACGTTCTTAATGACATCTTTCTCTTATGCAATTCAGTGGGCTAAGTTCTTCATATTCTGGATTTTCTCCCAAAGGTGCTTATTCAAAAGGCAACTGGTCTATGTTTTCCCTTGAACACCTTTCACTTTTCATCTCAGAAGCTTCTTCAGTTCTGACTGAAGGATGAAAGGATTTATATTCCTTGCAGTCATCTGGTCATTAGCAGTCTTTCTGAGACTTGTTAAGGCTACTAGGTGGGTCACCTGAATAGTGCAAATGGGTGTGGAAACATTTACAACATAGTCCTTTTAGCAGATCCAAATCCTTCCATCCTCCACCATTCAGTCAGAACTGAAGAAGTTTCTTGTATGAGAAGTGAAATGTCTTCAAGGAAAAACAAGCTCCAGGTGCCTTTTGAAAAAGCACCTTTGGCACAACAATGACCTGGATGACCAAGAATCTCCATAGATATTTTAGATTTTCTCTTACTGGAAATAAGATGATTTGATATATGGTAAATTATGGCTTCATTTTGATGGTACAGCAGTTTCCAATGTGTGATAGATTACTGAAAAACCTCTAAAATAAAATGATATTTAATAAATTAATGAGGCTTATTTGGAAGTCATCACAATTTACTTCAATAAGTATATTTCTGAGCAGAAAGGTTTGCACATATGGAGGTAAATAGAAGAGAAAAAACCAGGCAGCATCAGCTACTTTGTTAAATAATGTTGGCCATTGAATGGCACTCTGATTGATGGAAATCTTGACTTCCGAGGAGGCTTTTCTTTCTACATTCCCAATTTTCACCCCTGCATCAGACTTTTCCAAAAATGATGTCCAGTGCATGATATCAAAGTCACCAAGAGGAACTCCATTTTCATCAAAATGAATCCCATCTCTGGAAATATTGCGATTTTGGAAGTTTCTCAGGAACCTATGAAGCTGCAGAAACAGAAAAAACATTACAATTTGAGGCTTTATTCAATATTTTTCTTGCTATTATTCTGGATTGGAAGTACTCTGAATAATTCAACCTCATCGAATCGCCACTACAGTCTGAAAGAGATTGATTCAGCATTTCATGGGGAGCTTCTCTCATCATTCTCCAGTGTTTCACAGCTCTTTTTTTAGATATTTATCTCACATTCTTGAAAATGTGGGATAGACAATACCACCAACAGATAGTTTGTAACTGGCTTACAAATCGTACTCAATGTGAAGTCTTCTAGGGAACTACATTCATATGGAGGGGTACCCCAAGGTTCCTTTTAGGCCCAGCACTCTTCAATATCTTCATAAAAGATCTAGACAAGGGAATTGAGAGGGAACTCATCAAAACTGCAGATGACATTAAACTGGCAGGAATAGCCATCTCCCCAGAAGACAAGCCCAAGATCCAAACAGATCTTGAAAAACTTGAACGCTGAGCCCTATCTAACATAATGAAATTCAACATAGATAACAGTAAGGTTTTGGACTTAGGCAAGAAAAACTAATTGTATAAATATAGACAAGGTGAAACTTGGCTTGATGTCAGTAACTGTAGAGGGATCTTGAAGTCCTAGTGGACAATCACTCAAATATGAGACAACAGTGTGTGGCAGGAACCAAAAAAGCCAGTGCAATTCTAAGCTGCATTAATGGAGGGACAGAATCAAGATCATGTGAAGTTCTAGTATTGCTTTACAAAGGCTTAGAAAGAACACACTTGGAATACTGCATCCAGTTTTGGTCATCATAATTTTAAAAAGATGTTGAAACTCTGGAAAGAGTGCAGAGAAGAGCAGCAAAAATGATTAGGGGGCTGGAGGCTAAAACATACAAAGAACAGTTGCAGGAATTTGGTATGTAAAGTCCACGGGTTGGCAACCTGCGGCTCTGGAGCTGCATATGGCTCTTTCAGTCTTCTTTTGCGGCTCCCAGACATCCTCCACCTTTTGCAGAGAGAGTGAGAGAGATAGAGACAGAGAGAGGGACTTACGCTTCCCCCTCCCTCTCTCCCCCCCTCTGTGTATGTGTGAGTGTGTGTGGTTGTGTGTGTGTAAAAAAGAGAGAGTGGCCTCACACTGTTCTCCAACAAGATGACAAACTTTTTGGGTGGGGCTCCTCCCTTTGCTGCATCTCCGCAGGAAGCAGGAAGCAGCAGAAAGCAGAAAGCATCTCTCTCTCTCTCTCTCTCTCTCACACACACACACACTCACACACACACACACACACACACAAACAAACAGACACTGAGTGGGGGAAGAGGACTGACAGACCAAGGGCAGGAGAAAGCTAGCCCAATAAGAATTTGTGTCAGCTTGTCGGAGAACAGCGTGAGGCCAGATTGTCGGGTGAACAGAAGATTGGAGAGAGGGAGAGGAGGGGAGAGAGAGAGGGGGCAAGAAAGAGAGGGAAAAAGAGAGAGAGAACACAGTAGCCTCTATTTTGAATTAAACTCTTCAATCAAGTATTTTATTTTCTCTGGGAAACGGGTCCAAGTGGCTCTTTGAGTGTCTAAGGTTGCTGACCCCTGGTCTAGTCTAAGGAAAATAAGGACTAGGGGAAACATGATAGCTGTCAGGACCCACCCCAAACCACGTCTTAGGAAGACAAAAACTCTTGGAGTCAGGATTTTAGTCCAAAAGAAATCTTTACTATGACGTGCTCGGTTGTAGGAAATGAGACAGGGCTTAATATTTCCACGATGTAAACCCTTATAAAGAGTTCCCGGTTTAACCCCCCTTAATCCCCATTTGGTCAGTCCCCCCCCATCCTTCCTCTCGTATCATCCATCTCGTGGGAAAGAGGAAGTTAGGACCCTTTTGTTTATTGCTGACAAAACCCAGATGCTAACCCCCCCTTTTGTTTCCCCAGTTCAAAAGGCTTCTCCTTTCCTTTGAAATGCCTATTGCCGGTTCAATACACATCTATCCTCTTCTCTTCAGGAGATGACAGAATCCATGGGATAATGTTTGAAACATTCCATTTATGAATATGATATAGATGGATTCTGACAGTCCGCTCTCCTTAGAAGAAGGATGTGTCCGTCTGTAGGGGGAGAAAAGAAAAGAGAAGAAAAAATAACATGTGTAAATGTTAACTCGGTTTGTTTGGATATTCTGTATGAAATCTCTTAAGCAGCTTTGGTGCTTTAACGTGGTGTTTGCTGACCCATTCATTTTCTGAGGAGGGGAGGTGTTTCCAAGCCACTAGATATTGAGTTGTTCCATGATGTCACCTGGAATCCAGAATTTCCTTCACCTCGAAATGTTGTTCTCCTTCCACCATGATGGGAGGTGGTGGTGGTGGAATTTTTGTTCGTAGGGGAGATTGTTGTTCTCTCTTTATTAGACTGCAGTGAAAGATTGGGTGTATTCGTCTAAGATTTTTAGGTAGTTCTAATTCAACTGTTACTGGGTTTATGATTCTTTTAATTGGAAAAGGTCCAATGTATTTTGGTCCTAGTTTTTTACAGGGTTGGAGAGACTTAAGGTATTTTGTAGACAGATATACCATCTCTCCCACCTTGAATGGTGTGGGATCAGATCTTTTCTTGTCTGCCTGTGTCTTGTGTGCTAATCTAGCCTCTGTTAATGCTTTTCTGACAATAGGCCAGGTGTATTGTAACTGAGCAATCCATTCCTTTAGTTCTGGAATTACCGGTTCTTTTGGGGTTAGGTCAGGTATGGGGTTGAAGCTCTGGCCTGTGGCTACTTGAAAAGGAGTGTAACCTGTGCTGGAGTGAATTGCGTTGTTATATGCCACTTCTGCGAAAGGCAGCAGGTCTGTCCAATTGTTCTGCTGAAAATGTACATAACATCTTAAATATTGTTCAAGTACAGAGTTAGCCCTTTCAGATTGACCATTACCCTGAGGGTGATGACTAGATGTCAGTCCTTGGGTGGTTCCTAACAGAGATAAAAATTCCTTCCAGAATGCTGAGGTAAATTGCACCCCCCTGTCAGATATGATGCGTAGTGGTGCTCCATGCAATCTGTAAATATGTTGTACAAAAAGTTTTGCTAATGTTTTTGCAGTAGGAATTTTTGGGCAAGGTATGAAATGGACTTACTTAGAGAACAGATCAGTAACAGTCCAGATAACGGTGTTTCCGTTGCTTTCTGGTAGTTCCACAATAAAATCCATGGCTATTTCTTTCCATGGGGCTGAGGGATTCGCCACTGGTTGTAACAGTCCTGGCGATTTCCCTTGTAACCTCTTGGCCATTGCGCAAATTTGACAGCTACCCACATAGCTTTCTATGTCCTTTTTCATAGATGGCCACCAAAATTGCCTTTTAGTTAAGTGTAAGGTTTTTACAAAGCCAAAGTGTCCTGCTGATTTTGTATCATGGCACAGTTGCATGAAATTGATTCTCTGTGTGGCAGGTATATATAGCTTCTCCCCCACCCACGGCAGTCCATCTTTAATTGTGCACACATGTTTATTTTTCTGGAACCATTCATCACTTTCCAAAGATTTCCTGAATTCTATTCCAGTTTGGCTATCTACCTTCGGTTTCATTTTTTCTTGTGCCCTGGTGGTGACTGGTGCTGCCAGTTGTTGTTCCGGTACAAGTGGTTTAAAGTCAGTAACTCTTGTGCTGTTATATTGGGGCATGCGGGATAATGCATCTGCCAGGAAGTTCTTTCCCCCCGGTAAGTGTTTGAGAGTGAAATTGAATCGGTGAAAGTGTTGGGACCAGCGGGCTTGCTTAGGAGTGAGCTTCCTGGGCGTTTTTAGTGCTTCTAAATTTTTGTGGTCAGTCCAGACTTGGAAAGGTATTTTATTTCCTTCCAAAAATTGACGCCAAGTTAATAATGACCACCTTAATGAGAATGCTTCCTTCTCCCATATTGGCCATCGTTGTTCAGTTTCTGTAAGTTTCCTGGATGTATATGCGCAAGGTTGCAACGCCCCCTCATCATTTTCTTGTAGTAATACGGCTCCGACTGCTACGTCGCTCGCATCTGCCTGTATTACAAAAGGTTTGTTGGGATCTGGGTGTTTAAGTACAGGTTCCGCAGAAAAGAGTCTCTTTAGCCTCTCAAATGCTGCTTGACATTCCATTGACCATTTCAGAGGCTGGCTGGGCTTCACGGGTGACCCCCCCTTCGTTTTCAACAAATTTGTGAGGGGCATGGCTATTTGGCCAAATGCAGGGATGAATTGGCGGTAGAAATTTGCAAACCCCAGGAAACTTTGCAATTGCTTCCGTGTGTGGGGGGGTGCCCACTCTAGTACTGCCCTGACCTTCTCTGGGTCCATTTCGATGCCCTCTGGGGATATGCGATATCCCAGGTAGTCGATTTTTTCCTTATGAAATTCACACTTCGATAATTTAGCATATAAATGGGCAGCTCGCAATTTCTTCAGGACTGCTCTGACTAGTTTGATATGTTCCTCTTTGGTTTCTGTGAAGATAAGGATGTCATCGAGGTAAACCAGGACCCCCTTATATAGGTGCTCTCTCAGTACGTCATTAATTAATTGCATAAAGACTGTGGGGGCCCCTTGCAGTCCAAATGGCAATACTTTGAATTGATAGCACCCCATTGGGCAGTTGAATGCAGTTTTCCATTCGTCTCCTTCCTTAATCCTAATACGGTAGTATGCTTCCCTCAGGTCTAGTTTGGTAAAAATCTTTCCTTTCGATAGGTGGGATAGCATATCCTTCATTAGGGGAAGGGGGTATAGATTACATTCACTAATTGTATTTAGGTTCCGGTAATCCACAACCAAACGAAAGGAACCATCCTTCTTCTCCCTGAACAGAACCGGGGCGGCTACTTTGGGTTTGGCGGGCTCAATAAATCCTCTTTCTAAGTTTTTCTTTATGAATCTTTCCATTTCTGCCATTTCCCTTGGGCTCATGGCATACATCCTGGGTTTTGGGAGTTTTGCCCCAGGTTTGAATTCTATGGTGCAGTCTGTGGGGCGGTGGGGGGGGAGCTCATCTGCTCTTTCCTCACTGAAAACCTCAGCCAGGTCCCTGTATTCCTCCGGTATCTCTGTTAGCCCCTTCTCTTCCCCCACTGCTGCTTTTTCCTCCCTCTGGGTTGGGGGGGTGTTTGGGGGTTTTACGTTTTCCTGTTCCCCTTTTGGGAAGTTGAGTTCTGCAGTCCTCCAGTTTATCCCGGGGTTCCATTTCTTCAGCCATTCCAGTCCTAAAATCATTGGGCATGCCATGCCTGGGGCCACTATAAATGTTATGTCTTCCTCATGGGACCCCAGGGACATGTGGAGTGGTAGAGTGGCTAGGGTAGCTGGTCCCCCCCCTGCTATAGACCCGTCTAATTGACTGAAGGAGATTGGTTGTTTTAGCCTCCTCACTGGGATGCTCAGTTCCTCCACCAGTGTTGGGCTGATGAGGCAGCGGATGCAGCCAGAGTCTATCAAAGCTTTTATTTCATTGGCTTTTGGTGCAGAGGAAGCTAATATAGTTACTGTCTTAAGTATGGGTGGAAGAGGTCCACTTACCAAAGGTTCTCCCTCTGAGCTGTCTTCCGAGGTGTCCACCGCCCCTGCAGTGTAGGCCGGAGTCCAATCCCAGGTTTTGGCAGAAATTGTGGACTCTACAGCCTCTGTCCCCTTCATGGAAGATTCTTTTGGGTTGCCTTGAGACTTCCCCAGTTTTTTGGAAGATGGTGCCTCTGTTTTGCGTGGAGGGGCTTTCGAACGACATTCTGCAGCACGGTGGCCCTCTCTCCTGCAATTGAAACATCCCTTTGATTTTTTAGCCGTGGCCGGTGGGTTTTCCCCCTCACGTGTTTGCTCGAGTGGCGGGCGGCCCCATGGTTTTCCTCTGCGTTGTCTTTTCAATAGGTCTATTTCCACTTCCTCTGCCAGGACATACCAGTCATCGAGATGGTAGGGGTCTCCCCGAGGCAGGCAAGCGTCATACAGGTCGTAGTTTAGACCGTCTTTGAAATGGCTGAGGAGGATGTCTTCTGGCCAGTTCAGCTTGCTGGCGATGGCTCGGAATTCTTGGGTGTATTCGGCCACTGTTCTCCTGCCCTGCCTCACCGTCTTGATTCTCTCCCGGGCCTTCCGGTCAGCCAAAGGGTCCTCAAATCGTCGCCTCAAGGATGACATGAATCGGTTGAAGTCATTGAGTTCTGGGGCGTTGGAGTCATGCAGGTTCACCACCCAGTCTGCGGCCGTCCCGTCCAGGGCAGATTGCACAATTCAGATGCGTGTTTTGTCACTGGGGATGTCCCGTCCGTACTCTTCCATGTAGCTGAGGACTTGGGTTAGGAAAAATCCCAGTCTTGATGGCTCCCCCTTGAATTTTGCTTCCAGGGGTGGGAATCTTTGGCTGGATCGTTGTCTGCGCCGCGGAGTGTATCGCTCCTCATCACGATCCCCATCTGTGGGTCTGGGGGGGGTGGGTACCGCTGAGTCAGCAGCTCCTGTTCCATTGGACAGCCCTGGGGTTTCAGGTGTTGGGTCCCTTCCGTTACCCCTCCAGTTGCGACCCCAGGTGTTGTGGTTTCCAGCTCTCTCCTCCCTTAGTGAGCTCAGGGTTGTTTTCATCAAGTCAATAGCTTTTTCCAGAATCAGCTCTTCCTCACTGGCGTGCAGGGAGTTCTCCATCTCTTGTTTCCATTCCGGTTGGTGGTCGCTCCGTCTCAGGGTCACTTCTCTCGAAGCCTTTTTCCACTCACTTTTCCTTCCAACGCCCATCGACCACCGGGGTTTTTGTTCGTGCTGCTCCGCCGTTTCCTCCCAGGAGGAATATGATGCCTCAGTTTCCCAATGTTTCTGGGAGTTCGGCTGGGGGGAAGGCTCCTTCTCCGTGGGGCTTTCTTCCCTTCTTGCTTCATCGTCAGACATCATATTTATTTGCAAAGTCCCCCGGTAAGGTTCTTCTTCCCGGGTTGACTTTCGTTGCAAGCCCTGTCTAATGTCAGGACCCACCCCAAACCACGTCTTAGGAAGACAAAAACTCTTGGAGTCAGGATTTTAGTCCAAAAGAAATCTTTACTATGACGTGCTCGGTTGTAGGAAATGAGACAGGGCTTAATATTTCCACGATGTAAACCCTTATAAAGAGTTCCCGGTTTAACCCCCCTTAATCCCCATTTGGTCAGTCCCCCCCCATCCTTCCTCTCGTATCATCCATCTCGTGGGAAAGAGGAAGTTAGGACCCTTTTGTTTATTGCTGACAAAACCCAGATGCTAACCCCCCCTTTTGTTTCCCCAGTTCAAAAGGCTTCTCCTTTCCTTTGAAATGCCTATTGCCGGTTCAATACACATCTATCCTCTTCTCTTCGGGAGATGACAGAATCCATGGGATAATGTTTGAAACATTCCATTTATGAATATGATATAGATGGATTCTGACAATAGCACTATTCCAATTTTTGAGGGGCTCCTACAAAGATGATGGGGTTAAACTATTTTCCAAAGCACCAATAGGTAAGACAAGAAACAATGGTGGAAATTAACCAAAGAGAGACAAAATCTAGAACTAAGCAGAAATTTTCTAATGGTGAGAGCAATCAACCAATGGAACAGCTTGCCTTCAGATGTAGTGGGTGCTCTATCACTGGAGGCTTCAAAAAGAGACTGGACAACCATTTTTCTGAAATGGTATAGGGTCTCCTGCTGGAGTAGGGGGTTGGGCTAGAAAACCTCTGAGATCCTAAAAAATTAGCAAGTATGTATCCGAACTGCCAGCCCAAATGTTGGAGGTGTGGTTGTGAGGATGCAACGTATTTTCATATATGGTGGACTTGTAAAAAGGTTAAAGCTTTTTGGATTAAAATTTGGTGGAACATGCAAAAAATATTCAAGAAAAGGATAAAGTTTTCTCCGCAACTGTTTTTATTGGGTATTATCAAAGATACCACCGTTGTGGACACTAAGTTGATGTCAAATTTAATTACGGCAGCGAGACTTTTAGTAGCGCAATATTGGAAGAAGGAAGAACTGCCGACTATAGAAGAATTGACTTTAAAAGTTTCTAACTTGGCGGAAATGGCAAAGATCTCAGCGTATTTGAAAGACCAATCACAACAGAGATACATTGTGGAGTGGAGGAGATGAATTGATTACATCCAGAATAAATATGGGACTAAAAAGTTTCACTTAGCATTTGAATAAGTAGAGGATATATATGATGTATAACTAGCTTGTAGTTATTTTACTAAGAGTTAAAGTGCGATAGAATTTAATATTTTATTGTTGTTTGCATATTTTAGATTGTGTTTGTTTGTATTTTTATACCCTGTATTTTGCTCTGGGAAGTCGGGGAGGGGGGAGGGGAGGGGAGGGTTGGGGGGGTTGGGGAGTGGGGAGGGGGAGGGGGGTTTGTATTCAAAAATGTATTGTAAAGCTTTTCAATAAAAAAAGAAAACCTCTGAGATCCCTTCTAACATTGTTATTCTATATTTTATGTTCTCTGTTTTATCGTTTCACCATCACAGCCCCACTTGAAGTAAGACCGTTTGGAAATATGGGAAAACTTGTAATGGGAGACAATGCGGAATACAATTTTACCATCAGTCCTGATCAAGATGAAGTTAGCAGAGCTTAACTTTGGGCTAGAAATTCAATAAAATTTGCATAGTGATGTTATCTCTTTCAAAGACTAGCTATGGAAGCATATGCATTAGTTCAGAAGATGTGTGGATGAACACAGAAGATACTTTGAAAAGACGTTCATTTATATCTTGTTGCTATGTTAGGCATTTTTAGCCAGCAAAGTCCAATTGCAATCCAGAACAAACAAACAATCAAGTCTAACTCCTTAGCTTGGAAACGAGATCACTTTGTGATCACAAGAAAGGGTTGAAGATTGCTGGAATATTCTGATGTTTATTTAATTTTGAAAATCACATTGTCACCATAGAGCTATTTCTGTCACAAAAGCATCCCAAACCAGCACATGTTGTTTAACTTTGGAAGATTTTTCTCCATCATCTCCTTCTCAAACTCACTCTCAAATACTACAAACTGGGCAATTGTTCTTTGGAATATTCCACTCCTGTCTACCTCTAATTTAATACTGAGGAATTGGAAGGGGGTAATAAGTAAAACCTCAAAGAAGACTTACCTGCCATGGCTGCACAATCTGGGATGATTCATGGTATCCAACTTGCATTCTCCTCTTACTCTGTCGGGAGGAAGAGGCAGCACTGAGGGCCCATGCCACAGTTTGAATTACTTTGGAAATACTTGAGGAATCCTGAGAGAGGATTCTTGCAATCACATCATGGGGTGGGAATTCCCAGTTCTCTTTTTCTTTGCATTTTTCCCAAACTTTCTTAGATAACAAAGGACTTGAATTGGAACATTGGAATGCTTCCTTTCCATACAGTGTGACCATAGGTGTATAAGATTTAGAGTCATAATACTGAGTCCTTCCTTTTTTCTGGATGAGGAAGGAAAACAAAGCATATTTATTGTAGAGATCAACCAAGTGGTCAAAAATACCTACACTTAAAGCTGTCAAAGTTGTTGCAATCAATACTCTTCCCACAGTGAATTTCTTACTCTTGTCAAGCACTTGTATTACTGATGCTAGTATCCCTGAGGCCTTAAAATCCATTTGGCATACTATAATTTTTATTTCACTCTTCATAAGAGAACGGAACATTTCCCATTTTTCTTGCATGAGGGTATCTCTAGCACTTGACTTCATATTTGCTTCTGGGATGCTTCCTGAGAGGACAATGCAAATCCCATTTTTTAGAGCAAGAGCTTCCAAGCTTCTTTTGAAATTTTCTCCTCTGTCATTGTCCAGAGAAAGGAGGCCGATCCACGTCCATTGGAAATGCAGGAGCAGCTTGACAATTGCAGAGTAGGGAGGGTTTTGGTCTGGGGTCATCCGATATGAAAAAGGAAAATGTTGGTTTTGCTCAGGAATCTGGTTGATGACACTATAGTTGATCTAAGATAAAACAGAAGGTATTGGTAATAGTGTCAGTTTTAATGATAAAAGTCACATGGTAAATCTAAGGGCCTTTCCCTACTGCTGAGAAAAGTTTCAAACAATAACTGCATGAATTTTACTGGCTCTGTTGATGTTTTGTCCTGTTATCTTGCATGCTCCCTTTGAAACTAAGGAGTTCTGAATTATCTGTGGGTGGTGTTCATGGGTGATCCTGATGGAGCACATCCCTCAGGTCAATCCTTACCCTTGTAGTTTTTCCTGGGTGATAGAGTGAATGCAATGCAGCAGCTTTGCTGTCAACAACTTAGGCTCATGTGAGCCTTACATTCTTTGTTTTTACCCACATTGTAACTCTGTGGGTAACCCACCTACTCATGGAATATCATTTTAAACTGACAAACATGTTAAATTTGCATAGATTATTATTGCTTATTTCATTGCTTCATATGTTTGACTTGAAATAATTGTTTGTTATATTCCCCCCCTAGCAATTGTTTAATATTGGTATATTATTTCATTGTCTTCATTCATATAATTGTTTTCAAATATTTCTATATGAACTCTTTAATTAGTTTAATTTCTTTCAGACATTTTGAATGCAGAAGTCTGACCCATTTGTTTTTCTTTCATATCTTTCTTTTCCAATTTTTACTTCAGTCTCAAGATTATGAAAATGAGGAATTCCTCACTGAAAGTTATTAAGACTTGGAACATCCTGTCTCTTGGAGCTCCATCGCTGGATATTTTTGAGGAAATATTGGACAGCAAATTATCTGTAGTGGTCTGACCATTCTTGGCCCGTGTTGGGAATTGGACTTTTTTATTCTATGATTCTGTGTACAAAACCAGCTCTTTTAGATTGGTCACTCTTCAGCTCTTCTAATATTTATTCTCTGACGCTCAATTTATTTGGAAAAATATATACAAGTGCTGCCTTCCAGGCAAGCACTTGTATATATTTGTATATCTGAAGAATTTACAACATGGAATTAATTTCATTTGGCTTTATACCTGTGGGATTTTGTAGATGCTCAAGACATTAGAAATATGATCAAAGAGTTCAGAATCTTCAAGGACTGCCAGCAGGTTCTTTTGTCTTCCACATCTGTAGTTTGGGATGTTCTCCTGCCCTGGGGACAGCACGTCCATCATGGCCTCATATGTCAGTCTTACACTGAAAAAGTTCTGATAGATGTTGTAGCCCAGGGTGATGTTGGGTAAGAGCCTTGAATTCTGGTTGATTTCATGAACAGCCAACAAGAAGGGCAGAAGGTGGTAGAGGGTGTTCTCACTGCAACATAAGAAATTTCCAAAGGTCATCAACTTCCATTTGGATTTTCATAAAATCATGTCATATTTACTGCAGCTTTATCGCTATATAGTGCAATGCCAAAAAGATAACCAGACACTCATTATTTAATTAAATTATTCAATTTATTTGGGCTTTGCAGGTGATAGATATCTTTGAAATTTCTTTTAGAAGAACAATCTCATTGACACCACTAGGAGCTTCTTGCCAAACAAAATATCAGGAAGATATAGTAAGTTTTTTATGTCAGGATCAAAAGTATCCTACCAAAGTTACCAGAATGGATTCTGCCTATAATTATCTCCAAATTATGACAGGGGGAGGGGGGGAAAGGAGGAAAAGTATTCTTATAGTTTAGTAATCAGGTAAGGAAAACAATAACATTAGTAAGAAATCTTTGTACTTTCTTTTCTTCAAAAAAAGCAGCATGGAGGCTTCTTACTATTGTAACTGTTTTAATCATTTTAAAATAACCTTTGGAAAATCAAAGCATTTATTTTATTTACTTACCTATTTCCAGAGGTACTATATCAGTTCACAACAATCCATAAAATGTTATTAAAATCATGCCCTTACCCCCAGGCTCCAGACTAGATATGCTTATAGTGTCTTCCCACTCCTCCAGAATGCTAATAAGGGATGCTACCAAGTATGGATGTATATCTTGTGATCATATTATAGGATTTCTTCTTATTATACCCCCCTGGAGACGACTAACAGCTGGGTTCAAAGGCTAGATTATCAAGTGGTATTACCTATCTGAAGATGGATATCTCTTCATAAGCCTTCTTAGATCTAGAGATTTGCTGCAGAACAGTCATGACTTTAGAATTATTTCCCTATATTCTACAGTTAACTACAATTAATGTGATCCTCTGTGACTAAAATTAACTTATAATTTTCTCTCCTCCTTCAATTTGGTTTTTAAAAGGTATGCCTTTTAGTTAAACCAAAGGGAACAGGATAACCACAAAAGTAGCAAAAATGTTAAAGGGAGGAAAGAAGGAGTGGAGAGGGTGGTAGGAATTATAGAGTAAATGTAAGGAAATGGAATAGATGGTAGAGAGAAAGTACAAGCAATCTCCCTCTGCTCTAAGGTATTCAATCACTTTATTGGGAGATACTGCTTAACAATTGTTAATAAATAAATCATATAAATATGAATAGATTGCTGACTCTCCACAGTACAAGGTAATCATTTTGAAAGCAGGCAGAACCCCATCCAATTAAGAGTCATCCTGGGACAGTGTTGGAACAACTTAAAAGGAACCTTGCAAACTCAGGTTTTACAAATTCATCATGTTCCTTAGGAGCCTTTCCTCTAAAGCAAATTGGGAGAAGCAATAATGACTTGCCTTTCTCAAGGTGAGGAATAGGAGAAAGGAAATCATTGCTAGAAACGATATTGGAGCAGGTAAAATCAATCACCAGAATCCTGGACACGATGACAATTACCTTTTCAGTTGGTGGCTTGGAGGCTTGGAGAATGAAAATTGGTACAGTCGAGATAAGGTTCCAGATATTATTCCAGTAATTAAGTAGTCTCCTGGCTTGTAGTAATGGAACCATTTCTTTTCTTCTATTATCACCTTAAATGGACAACTCATCAGCATACAGACACAGGGAAATTGAGACAGAAGCTGAAGCAGAAAGAGCTGTTTATGCAGCAATAGCAACATTTGACATATACTGCAGAAGATCCTGCCTATTCTTCTGTATTCGGCACAGGGTTAAATCTCAGAGTTCACAGAAGACCATAAGTGCAGTGAAGAAGTTCCAGTTTGGCCCCAGATTTGGAAGAGTTATCTGCAATTTCAGACTACTACAGTATTTGTTTGATTTTACTCCAAACTCTGCTCTCATCATAGAAGGAGGCTGTTACAAATCAGATTTTCAGGTGCTGTATATCCCATTTGTTGTCACATTGATTGGTAACTAATTGGGGTGGTGGAAATCCCATAAACCTTGTTCAAAGGAGAATAAATAATCATGATTTTAATAATTAGAAGGGGAATTGGGAATGAGCATTGCCACAAAAGTATGCAGTGGGAGAAAATAATTTTGTTTGGCCCAGGAGAATAATCCTAATCTGAGAGTCAAGAAAGCAACAATTCAGGAAAGTTTGATTGTTTTTTAGTCTATAAACATATTCCTGGGATTCTAAAGATTAAAATGTGGAAAAACAGTTCAACGCTCTTGAACTAGTCAACAGGCCATTATAATTCCTTCTTATTCTGTCTGGTGTGGATGAAATCATCTTACTCAATGAAAGTCAGATACTCCAGAATGGTTAACTCCAGATCATGATATATAGAACAAGCTATTAGTGGCTCCTTTTAAATGTCTTGTATCTTTCAAAATATGGAAGACTATCAGTCTTCATGATCACAAATAAGATCAGGCTGAAATTCCCTGGTGCATTAACTGAAAAATGGCCTGTTACTGACTTGTTCACAATAAGATGACATTTGCTGTCATGTTATCTAATAGGGAAACAAGAGATGGTGCTGTAGGAGTACAATACCAAAAAAGGCTAAAGTTGAAGCAGTAAACCAAATCTGAGAAGCTGAGACCATGATCATTACTATACGATGGACAGATTTGAGTCCTTCTGCTAAATATGCACCTGAGACCTTTATCCATTCCATCCTCCAAAACCCATTTGATGGAGTATAAATAAATTAATTACATATGTTTCCTGGACCATCAGTTGCTTCAAAAATGAACATTAATCTGAAACCAGAATGGGACAACTCACCTTAGCAACTCATTGTGGCCAACTGGCTATGGCCAACTTATCATGGGACAAGTCGCCATGGGACTATTTAACAATTTGGAGGCAGAGAGTAGATATTGAAAGATCTGAAAGAATTTTCTTTCTATAAATGTATGTATGTATGTATGTATGTATGTATGTATGTATGTATGTATGTATACCACAATGTTGCTTTAAAAAATGCCTTTGGTTTATGCCTTCTCTATTTCCACCACTGAAAAGCTTTTCTCCAAAGAATCCAAACAACATATAAATGAACCTGGGTCTAGTGGTAGAAGGTTTATTAAAGTTGGGTAAAGATGGAGAAACATTAAGATACACAAATGCTTGGAGAAATGGAACAGTAGAACGTGTCCTGTTACAGGAATGTTGATAAACATGTAATTGCTGTATATAACAGTGTGCTTCTGCCCACTTTGAGAAATGAAAGCATATGACTATGTCACGTAATATTAATTTGAGTTGGAGGTAGTAGCCATTAAGTATTTTGAAAATACTTAATTAAGAAGAAAGAAAGCCAAGAAGGTATGAGAGGAGAATTTTACACTGAAATGTTAATGACCAGCACTAAAGAGGTTCAGAGTCCTAGAATGAAAAACATAAAAGTGTCTGTAGAGATCTTCCAGCCCAACCCTCTGTCCAGAGTAGGAATCTTCAAACCACTCCAAACCAACCTCCAGTGATGGAAGTACAGAAGGCAGCCATTTAGATACCAGTTCCGTCAACAGTCAATTAGGCTCTGCAGTGAAATCTGCCCTTCCTGTACCAAAGCCTCCACATAATTACTAACATTGCATATGAGAAATAATAAATGCTTCTTTACATGCAGGCAGGTCAGCAAAGTCAGCCTGTATCATTTGGAAAGAGCAGTGGTGTAGCGTGGGTTGTCAGCACCCGGGGCAAGGCAAGTAATTTGCACCCCCTAACCCGTGGATTTTAGCACTCGAGTCTCTTCCACTACATTAGTTAAAGAAACCCTTACCTCCTAAGCACATGTATTGTTTGTTATGAAAATACTGATGTAATTAAAGTAAAATGCATCTAATGCGCCCCCCCCCAGATGTTGAGTCCAGTGCGGCCGGCCCCCCCTGCACCCCCCACGCTACGTCACTGGGAAAGAGTATTTCCTTCTATGCCTTTGGGAGGGGTATGGCCTTAGTTATCTTTCCTTTAAGTGGGCTGAACAAACTTCACAATTTTCAAATATCTCCTGTACTTCTGTATGAATTCCTTTGCCCAACCAATTTTGCATGAACCTCTGAGCTTCTGCTTCTGCTTCTTCATGGGCATGGTTATGGAGCATCTTAAGATGTCTTCTTCTTCTTCTTCTTCTTCTTCTTCTTCTTCTTCTTCTTCTTCTTCTTCTTATTATTATTATTATTATTATTATTATTATTATTATTATTATTATTATTATCAACAACAACAACAACAACAGACAAGCTTGGGCTTGGTTATGGAGCATCTTAAGATGTCTTTTACAGACTTTCTTGGAATTATTGTTATTGTTATTATTAACAATAATAACAACAGAGAAGCACCTGCCACATGCAATCCCCAAAAAAATGGAGCACCTCTTGGACACAAATTTGCCATTTGTCAATTGCAAAAGATGGCCTTTATTAGGAACAGCTTCTATTCTATGACGATATTTGTAATACCATCAATTCAAACATCCACATCTGCCTATCCCAGATCCTTGATAAGGACTCAATAGGTAGACAAAAATGCCAAATCCAGTCTGAACATTTGGCTGATTGTGCAATGATCAATAATAATAATAATCCCTCTCAGATTCCGTTTGAGTCTTTATAAATATCTGCTGATTTCATCTCTTCCTAGCTTAGGGCTTGATGCAAAGTTACTGGTTCTGCTACCTGTGTTGAAACAGGAGACCAAATGCTATAATGTTCTTCTATAATGTTTTGTTTTGTTATGTGGTAACTGCATATCCTGCCTTGTTAACAGTTAAAATCTGTTAACAGTCAAAATTTGCATTAGAACTCAGTTCGTCTTTTAACTCCCCCCTTGACTTAGTTTTTGTTAGTGAGAAAGAAAAACTGTACTGATGCTTTGTCATGGGAGTCAGGAAAAATTCAACTGTATTTTTAAGGGTAGCTTTGGAAATGGTTATGCTTGGTGTCAGCAAAAGTTGCATATCATAGGCTGAAAGGCATGATGCAGAGATGGGTAGGAGATGCCCATGGTTGAGAAGAGCTTGTATTTCATGGGCTGCATGCACAGTGACATCATGCTGCAACAGAATGTCCTTTGCATGGTCAGGAAGTAAATTGTTACTGACAATACATGTAAGCAAGTTGGATAATCCTGTGGAACTGAATCCAATCAGTAGGACAGATAGGTTATTGGCTTTTGAGCCCCCATGTTGTTGAGATAAAACAATAGTTGCATAATCCCCCTTTTTGGGAACAAGCAAGTGAAAGCCTTTGTATAATTAATAAAAACTGAGAACTGCCTAACTGCCTTCAAATTCCTGCTGGTGTACATAGTCCTGGGCAAAAGCATCAGATTTGAAGCTTCATAGAGTGCAAAGAGATTTACACTAGAGAGTTGGATTTAGCCACCATTAAGAATCTGAATAGTGTTTCTGTGTGCATGCCCCTACTAAACCGGGGATTTCCTTTGTTCCAATGCACCTATCTAATTGGAATCAATTGCAGAGTATTATATGCTACTTGGTGACCCACGTGGGGTTTATGATTCAAATTTATTGTTGTTGTTCATTGCGAAGTCGTATCTGACCCATTGCGACCCTATGGACAATGTTCCTCCAGGCCTTCCTGTCCTCTACCATCTTCTGGAGTCCATTCCTACTGCTTCAATGACTCCATCCAGCCACCTCATTCTTTGTCGTCCCCTTCTTCTCTTGCCCTCAACTTTTCCCAGCATTAGGCTCTTCTCCAGTGAGTCCTTCCTTCTCATTAGGTGGTCAAAGTATTTGAGTTTTAGCTTCAGGATCTGGCCTTCTAAAGAGCAGTCAGGGTTGATCTCCTCTAGGACTGACCGGTTTGATCACCTTGCAGTCCAAGGGACTCGCAGGAGTCTTCTCCAGCACCATTGTTCAAAGGCTTCAATTCTTTGGCACTCAGCCTTTCTTATGGTCCAACTTTCACAGCCATACATTGCAACTGGGAAGACCATAGCCTTGACTATATGCACTTTTGTTGACAGGGTGATGTCTCTGCTTTTTAGTGTGCTGTCTAGATTTGCCATGACTTTCCTCCCGAGGAGCAAGCATCTTTTAATTTCTTGGCTGCAGTCCCCGTCTGCGATGATCTTGGAGCCCAGGAAAATAAAATCTGTCACTACCTCCATTTCTTCCCCATCTATTTGCCAGGAATTGAGAGGGCCGGATGCCATAATCTTGGTTTTCTTAATGTTAAGTTTCAACCCAAACTTTTGCATGCTCCTTCTTCACTCTCAAGAAAAGGCCCTTTAGTTCCTTTTCACTTTCTGCTATTAGAGTGGTATCATTTGCATATCTTAGGTTGTTGATATTTCAAATTTATTAAAGTTGGGCAAAGTATAGTGAAACATTTAGGCTTGGAAAAAGAGAACAGGTACAATGTGGCCTGTTCCAAGAATTGGTATTGGTTAAATTATCTACAATAGCTGTATAAAATAATGTGTTTCTACTCACTTTGTGAAATTAATATGTGTGTTGATATCTGTCGCAAGTAATATTAAAATGAGTTGGATGAACTGGCCATTGGATTTTTGTACATGGGTATGACAAACAGGAAGAAAGAGGGCCAAGAATACAAGAGCACAGAATGAGTGAGTTTTAAATTGAAAAGTTAATGACCAGAACTAAAGAGATGACTTTGGTCACAGAAACATAGAATGGAAGAATTAAAAGGAGCTGTACAGATCCTCTAGTCAAGGGGTCCCCAACCCTTGGGCCATGCCCCACTACTGGGCCTTGGGCCATTCAGAACCAGGCTCAGAAGTGGTGGGAGAATGTTTGTGCATGTCCGCATTCCCACTTGGACAAGCAGCGTGTGAGTGTGTGCATATGCACTCTATTTCTGCAAGAAACAGGCATGTATGCCCAATGCTCACACAGACCCATCTCCTCTCCTCTCTCTCCCACCAGTATACATGCAATCCTTGAAATCTGCTAAGCAAAGGAGAGTTGGGTTTGATTCCAAGACAAGACCCCTTTTAGAAAGTTAGAAAAATGGGAATATTTCCTACTGCCAGAGTCTATATCTATGTGTATATGTACATATATACAAAATATTTTATTAAACAAAATCAAGAATAATAAATTCAAAAAGTTTCATGCAGTATCACAGGAAAACATTTGGATCTAATGTGATTTAGTATCAATTTCAGTCTAATGCAATTTTATTTATTTATTTGGTTAAAATTCTGATCCTAAGCTATGGTTTGGTAGGATAACTAGTACTGGCTGGAGATGGAGGGAGAGAATTCCTGAATCATCCTCTTTCAGACAAAAATGCTGAGCTGAAGAGATTGAATTACTCAGAACAATTCCAATCCAGAATATTAGTTAGAAAACATTTTATAAAGGTTCAAATGGGAATATGTTGAAGACCAAGAGAAAAACTAGATCAAACATGTCCCTAAAACATCTGGTCCAGACATTCCTTCCAATATGATGAGATGAAATGTTAACTAATAAGTACACAAGCTTGATTATTTGTCTGAAACAATCCTGAGATGATGTTGATGATTTATGATGATGACGATGATGATACTCATATAGTGTTGTTGCCAGAAGACTACAATGAAATTGTAGTTTTGGTTGCCTGTTTACCAGCTCTGACAAATACATGCTTGTGTGCATCCCATGGTGCATCAAAAGAGGACAAGTTGACATTGCACCAGGAAAAAAGAAAAGTGGCTCTTCCTGCAACACCATCCAAGTCCCTTCTCCCCCCCCCCATAGCTGTCTTGCAAATGGGCGCCACAACTGGGTAAGTTCAGAGGGCAGAAATCTGACTGCCAGCATGGAGCAACAGCTTTGTTGTTGTTAGCTGTGAAGTCATGTCCAACCCATCACGACCCCATGGACAATGTTCCTCCAGGCCTTCCTGTCCTCTACCATCTTCTGGAGTCCATTTAAGCTCATGCCTACTGCTTCAGTGACTCCATTCAGCCACGTCATTCTCTGTCGTCCCCTTCTTCTATTGCCCTCAATCTTTCCCAGCATTAGGCTCTTCTCCAGTGAGTCCTTCCTTCTCATTAGGTGGCCAAAGTATTTGAGTTTTAGCTTCAGGATCTGGGAAATTATTAGATAGTTAGAATTTATAACTAGAATATTATATATTGGTATGAAAAGGGAAATAGGAATATGTTAAGAATTTTGAATAAGGGATGATTTTGGTTGTCCAAATACAACTTTTTTCAAAATTATAAATAATTGGGATACTTTGAACATGATGGGAAATTAAAATTGAAAAAAATCAAAAATAGGATATGGATTAAATAATTGGAAATTGAGTACAAATACAATTAAGATATGCTTTGACTAGAAAATATATTTTAAATTGATATTATTGATATTATAAGAAAAATTTAACAAATGTTGACATACAATTGTATGTTTACTAACAATATTAAGAATTGTATTTCCTTGATGCGGATAAATGGTTATTGCTAGAAGAAGAGAGGATGTACTGGCGAGTGTAATAGTGGACTTAGTTGGAAGATGTTTATATGTACCACAGAATTACTAATGGATTAAATCATCACATTGTCTACTGAGCACTTGTATGTGAAAATAGAAAATTACATATATGTATATATATATATATGTATATATATACATATATGTATATATGTATATATACATATATATATATATACATATATGTATATATATATATATATATATATATATATATATATATATATATATATATATATACACACACACATATACATACATGCAAACATACATATATACAAAAGACAAAGACAAAGAAAAAACACATGCACACCAAAAAAAAACCTTATATATTTAAAGTTAAAGGTTTAAGTAGATATAGGCAAAGATTTCCTCTGTCAGTCTTGACCAACCCAAGGACTGGTGCTTATCTTTGATTCACAAATGAATCTCTGGCTTTGTCTGAAGATGCTTTCATTGTCATGTGGCTGGCATGACTATACACCGAAGGTGCATAGGACTTTGTTACTTTCCCACTGAAGTTGTACCTATTTATCTACTTGCAATATGCTTTCGAATTGCTAGGATGGCAGCACACATCAAAAGTATGGAGAAAAAAAAAGTTGCCCCAGTGTTCATATGATATTTTATCTATTCTTAATATATAGAATGTTATATGTCTCTCTGTTTCTCTCTCCCCCTCAATTTATTTATCTTATCTCTATCTCATTTATCTACCTACCTACCTATCTATCTATCTATCTATCTATCTATCTATCTATCTATCTATCTATCTATCTATATCTATCTATCTATCTATCTATCTATCTATCTATCTATCTATCTATCTATTATCTTACATTATCCAGCCAAAAGAGATCAATTAAATATATATTTGAAATTAACTAATTTTTAAAGTCAGAATATCATCCCAGAAAATAAAATATAACACCAACTTATATAGCAACAAAAAAACACATCATCATTAGCCACAGTCTTTAATTTAATCTAAACCTATGTCAGAACATCTCTGGTAAAATTTCTGGCCTGGTTTCAGCAATTTTATTAATGTCATTGATGATAATCATGATTTGACATGAATTCAGATTGTGGCAACTGAAGGATATGATTATTTCAAATAGTTTGAGTTGTTTTAGCAACTGTACCACTCAATTATTATAATTCACATGCAATGAAGAAAGATAAGCTACAACACATGAAACATGACTTCAAAGTATGTAATTTTATATTGAATGTAAAGTGTATAAAACTGAAGAGCAACATCAGGAGACTTAATGATTTTTTATCATCAGATTTTCTTTGGTGTTCATGGCAGGTCTCAGGATAATAATGTAGCATTTGGGGATAAAGAGGCAGACTAGTAAACCCAGGCTGGAGGCCAGGATGGAGAAGATCTGCACGGCTACCATGTCTTTCCCTTTGGAGCTCAAGTAGGTGGGTACAAAGGAGATCCATACACTACAAAAAACCAACATGCTGAAGGTGATTAGTTTGGCTTCATTGAAGCTCCCTGGCAGCTTTCGAGCCAGAAATGCCACCAAGAAGCAAATGGCAGCCAGAAAACCCATGTAGCCAAGGGCAGTGTAGAACATGGCAACTGAGCCTTCATTGCACTGCAACAAGATGTGTTCTGGTTGGGAATGAAAGTCAGAATCTGGGAATGGGGGGGAAATTGCCAGCCATATGATACAGATGCCTACTTGAATACCAGAGCAGGATAAGACAATAGAGTTGGCCAGACTCTTCCCCAGCCATTTCCTCATGCTGCTGCCTGGCTTTGTGGCCAGGAAGGCCACCACCACCATTACCGTCTTGGCCAGCACAGAAGATACAGCAACTGAGAAAACAATACTGAAAATGGTTTGTCGAAGAAAACAAGTCATTTTTGTGGGGCGACCAATGAATAGAAGAGAGGTCAAGAAAGAAAGCAGGAGTGAAACCAGGAGGATGTAGGTGAGTTCACAGTTGTTGGCTTTGACTATGGGAGTTTCTCGGTATTTAATGAAGGTTCCCAGAATAAAGGCAGTGGTCAGGGACAAAGCAATGGCAAAGAAAGCTAGGATGAATCCCAATAATTCTTCATAGGATAAGAAGCTTATACTTTTGGGGACACACTGATCTCGCTTCTTATTGGAATGATGGTCATCTGGACACTTGTCACAGTGGGTTGCATCTGAAAAAAAATTCTTAGCATGAATCTGTTTCTACAGCTGTAGGAGCATGAAAACTACAACAAAAAATCAATTACATCATTTTCAAGCAATAATATAATATTTCTGCCCAAAGATATCCATATGACACAACATTTTTAGAAATAGTGAACATTCTTTTTTTAAAGGCTGGAAATAAATGTGATTATCAGCTCTTAAAGACTTGTCCCCTTGCTTGAAACCAAACAAGAAAATTACAACTCAGGAGAAATCAAGTGCCCAATCTTTGAACAGTTTGTGGATGCCTTCAAGAAATTTAATGGTTTTCTGGCTTCTTTATCAAATATCCCCCAAAACCAAGAGAGTATCCTACTTTCTTTCTTTCTTTCTTTCTTTCTTTCTTTCTTTCTTTCTTTCTTTCTTTCTTTCTTTCTTTCTTTCTTTCTTTCTTTCTTCTTTTTGGAGCCACCTACTGTACCTTCTTGCACAGAGAATGTTCCTTTCATACACAGAGAACAGTCGTAGCAGCAAACTAGTGCTCCCTCTCTCACAAGCTTGGCATAACCTGGGGAGCAACTTTCTGTACATCTTGAATAAGGCACCGTCTAAACATAAACACAAAGATTAGTCAGGGCAATATATGAATAAGAAGGGCTTACTGAAATCAACTGGTTTCCAGAAGCTCAGAAACACACTGAGGAAAATTAAGGACTGGTGGCATTGGCTTTAATTAATCTGCTTGCAAGTGGCAAATGAAAGGTGATTCTCTTTCTCTATCAATCTCTATTGCGGATCCCAAAACAGACTCATTGCCTTATTCTTCTTTCCAAAGGAAAGTAGTTCCATTGCAAAAGGTTTTTCTCCTTAGGGGATTGATGAGAATGTTATAATTTATTTTTTTCCATCTTTGCTTTCTCAGGAAACCTCCAAAATTTAACTTTCTGTTCAGTCATTATTTTTCTCTCTTACAATTGACCATTGTATACTTTTATGTAAATGACTTTTTTTAGCTGCCTTCATTTCCCTCATTACATTCTTAATGACATCTTTCTCTTATGCAATTCAGTGGGCTAAGTTCTCCATATTCTGGATTTTCTCCCAAAGGTGCTTTTTCAAAAGGCAACTGGTCTTTGTTTTCCCTTGAAGACATTTTGCTTTTCATCTCAGAAGCTTCTTCAGTTCTGACTGAATGGTGGAGGATGAAAGGATTTATATTCCTTGCAGTCATCTGGTCATTAGCCCTCTTTCTGGGAGTTGTTAAGGCTACTAGGAGGGTCACCTGAATAGTGCAAAGGGTGTGGAACCATGGAACTGCTGAATTTATATCCTGTTTAAAACATAGTCCTTCAGCAGATCTAAATCCTTCCATTCTCCATCATTCAGTCAGAACTGAAGAGGGTTCTTGTATGAGAAGTGAAATGTCTTCAAGGAAAAACAAAATCCAGGTACCTTTTGAAAAAGCACTTTTGGCACAACAATGACCTGGATGACCGAAAATCTCCATAGACATTTTGGATTTTCTCTTACTGAAAATAAGATGATTTGATATACGGTAAATACGGTATACAGTAACAGAGGGATAGAATCAAGATCACGTGAAGTACTAATACCACTTTACAATGCTTTGGTGAGGCCACACCTGGAATACTGCATCCAGTTTTGGTCACCACAATGTAAAAAAGATGTCAAGACTCTAGAAAGAGTACAGAGAAGAGCAACAAAGATGTTCGGGAGACTGGAGGCTAAAACATATAGGGAACAGTTGCTGGAATTGGGTATGTGTAGTTTAATGAAGAGAAGGGTGAGGGGTGACATGATAGCAGTGTTCCAATATCTCAGGGGCTGCCACAAAGAAGAGGGAGCCAAGCTATTCTCCAATGCACCTGAAAGCAGGACAAGAAGCAATGGATGGAAACTAGTCAAGGAGAGAAGCCACCTAGAAATAAGGGGAAACTTCCTGACAGTTAGAACAACTAACCAGTGGAACAACCTGCCTCCAGAAATGGTGAATGCTCCAACACTGGAGGTTTTTAAGAAGAGACTGGACAGCCATTTGTCTGAAATGGTATAGGGTTTCCTGCCTTGGCAGGGGGTTGGACTAGATGATCTCCAAGGTCCCTTCCAACTTATTATTATTATTATTATTATTATTATTATTATTATTATTATTATTATTATTAATAATAATAATAATAATAATAATAATAATAATAATAATAATAATAATAATAATAATAATAATAATAATAATGGCTTCATATTCCAGTTTAATAATGTAGATTGCAAATCCCATAATATAATTGATGGTAAAGAAGTTTCCAATGTGTGATAGATTACTGAAAAATCTCTAAAATAAAATCACATCTTATAAATTAATGAGGCTTATTTGGAAGTAATCACAATTAACTTCAACAAGTATTATTTCTGAGCAGAAAGGGTTATACATATGGAGGTAAATAGAAGAGCAAAAACCAAGCAGCATCAGCTACTTTGTTAAATAATGTTGGCCATTGAATGGCACTCTGATTGATGGAAATCATGACTTCTGAGGAGGCTTTTCTCTCTACACTCCCAATTTTCACCCCTGCATCAGAGTTTTCCAAAAATGATGTCCAGTGCATGATATCAAAGTCAACAAGAGGAACTCCATTTTCATCTCTGGAAATATTGTGATTTTGGAAGTTTCTCAGGAACCTATGAAGCTGCAGAAAGAGAGAAAAAACATTAGAATTTGAGCCTTTATTCAATGTTTTTCTTGCTATTATTCTGGATTGGAAATACTCTTAATAATTCAACCTCGTCAGATCAGCACTACAGTCTAAAAGAGATTGATTTAGCATTTCATGGGAAGCTTCTCTCATCATTCCCCAGGGTTTCACAGCTCTTTTTTGATATTTATCTCACATTGTTGAAAATCTGGCATAGACTATACCACCAACAGATGGTTTGTAACTGGCTGACAAATTGTACTCAATGTGTAGTCCTCTAGGGAACTACATCTATATGGAGGGAATAAGCTGTGGGGTACCCAAAGTTCCATTTTAGGGCCAGCACTCTTCAATATCTTCATAAAAGATCTAGATGAGGGAACTGAAAGTGAATTCATCAGATTTGCAGATGATACTAAACTGGCAGGAATAACCATCTCCCCAGAAGGTTTTGCACTTAGGGAAGAAAAACTGACTGTATAGATATAGACTAGGTGAAACGTGGCTTAATGTCAGTAACTGTGAGAGTGATCTTGGAGTCCTAGTGGACAATCACTCAAATATGAGGCAACAGTGTGTGGTAGTAGCCAAAAAGCCAATGCAATTCTAAGCTGCATAATGGAGGGATAGAATCAAGATCATGTGAAGTGCTCATATTGCTTTACAAAGGCTTAGAAAGAACACACTTTGAATGCTGCATCCAGTTTTGGAAATCATAATTTTAAAAAGATGTTGAAACTCTGGAAAGAGTGCAGAAAAGAGCAGCAAAAATGATTAGGGGGCTGGAGGCTAAAACATAAAAAGAACAGGTGCAGGAATTTGGTATGTCTAGTCCACAGGTTGGCAACCCGTGGGTCTGAAGCTGCATATGGCTCTTTCAGTCTTCTCCTGCGGCTCCCAGTCATTCTATACCATTTGCAGAGAGAGTGACAGAGACACTTATGCTTTCCCCCTCCCTCCCTCCCTCTCCCTTCCTCTCTCTCTCCCTCTCTCTCTCTCTCTCTCTCTCTCTCTCTCTGTGTGTGTGTGTGTGTGTGTGTAAAAAAAAGAGAGTGGCCTCATGATGTTCTCCGACAACCTGACAAAATAATTGGGTGGGGCTCCTCCTTTTGCTGCATCTCCGCAGAAAGCAGAAAGCAGAAAGCATCTCTCTCTCTCTCTCTCTCTCTCTCTCTCTCTCTCTTATTCTCTCTCTCTCTCTCTCTCTCACACACACACACACACATACACACACACACAGATACATATATACACAAACACACACACACACACACACACACAGAGAGAGAGAGAGAGAGAGAGAGAGAGAGGGAGAGGGAAGAAGAGAGAGAGAACTCATGCACAGCAGCCTATATTTTTTAATTAAACTCTTCAATCAAGTGTTTTCTTTTCTCTGCAAAACGGGTCCAAGTGGCTCTTTGAGTTTTTAAGGTTGCCGACCCCTGGTCTAGTCTAAGGGAAATAAGGACTAGGGGAAACATGATAGCACTATTCCAATATTTGAGGGGCTCCTACAAAGATGAGGGGGTCAAACTATTTTCCAAAGCACCAATATGCAAGACAAGAAACAGTGGTGGAAATTAACTAAGGAGAGACACAACCTAGTACTAAGGAGGAATTTCCTAATGGTGAGAGCAATCAACCAATGGAATAGCTTTCCTTCAGAATTAGTGGGTGCTCTATCACTGGAGGCTTCAGAGACTGGACAACCATATTTCTGAAATGGTATACGGTCTCCTGCTTGACTAGGGGGTTGGACTAGAAAACCTCTGAGATCCCTTCTAACTCTATTATTCTATGTTTTATTTTCTCTGTTTTTTGTTTCACCATCAATGTCCCACCTGAGGTAACACCATTTAGAGATATGGGAAAACTTGTAATGGGAGAAGATGGAGAATATAATTTTACCGTCAGTCCTGATCAAGATGAAGTTAGCAGAGCTTAACTTTGGGCTAGGAATGCAATAAAAATTGCATACTGATATTATCTCTTTCAAAGACTATCTATGGAAGCATATGTATTAGTTCAGGAGATGCGTGGATGAACTTTTTGTGGCCCTCAGAAGATGCTTTGAAAAGACATTGATTTATATCTTTGTTGCTACTTTAGAAATGTTTACCCAGCAAAGTCCAATTACAATCCAGAATGAACAATCAAGCCTAACTCCTAAGCTTGGAAACTAGATCACTTTGTGATCACAAGAAAGGGTTGAGGATTGCTGGAATATTCTGATATTTATTTAATTTAGAAAATCACATTGTCACCATAGAGCTATTTCTGTCACAATGACATCCCAAACTGTTTAACTTTGGAAGATTTTTCTCCATCATCTCCTTCTCAAATTCACTCTCAAATACTACAAACTGGGCAATTGTTCTTTGGAATATTCCATCCCTCTCTACATCTAATTTAATACTGAGGAATTGGAAGGGGAAAATCAGTAGAACCTCAAAGAAGACTTACCTGCCATGGCTGCACAATCTGGGATGATTCATGGTATCCAACTTGCATTCTCCTCTTACTCTGATGGGAGGAAGAGGCAGCACTGAGGGCCCATGCCACAGTTTGAATTACTTTGTAAATACTGGAGGAATCCTGAGAGAGGATTCTTGTAATCACATCATGGGGTGGGAATTCCCAGTTCTCTTTTTCTTTGCATTTTTTCCAAACTTTCTTAGCTAACAAAGGACTTGAATTGGAACATTGGAATGCTTCCTTTCCATATACTGTGACCATATAGGTATAAGATGTAAAGTCATAATACTGAGTCCTTCTCTTTGTCTGGATGAGGAAGGAAAGCAAAGCATATTTATTGTGGAGATCAACTGAGAGGTCAAAAAAACCTACACTTAAAGCTGTCAAAGTTGCTGTAATCAATACTCTTCCCACAGTGAATTTCTTACTCTTGTCAAGTGCTTGTATTACTGATGCTAGTATCCCCGAGGCCTTAGAATCCAGCTGGCATACTACAATTTTTATTTGACTCTTGATAAGAGAAAGGAACATTTTCCATTTTTCTTGTATGAGGGTATCTTTAACACTTGACTTCATATTTGCTTCTAGGATGGTTCCTGAGAGGACAATGCAAATCCCATTTTTTAGAGCAAGAGCTTCCAAGCTTCTTTTGAATTTTTCTCCTCTGTCATTGTCCAGAGAAAGGAGGCCGATCCACGTCCATTGGAAATGCAGGAGCAGCTTGACAATTGCAGAGTAGGGAGGGTTTTGGTCTGGGGTCATCCGATATGAAAAAGGAAAATGTTGATTTTGCTCAGCAATCTGGTTGATGGCACCATAGTTGATCTAAGATAAAACAGAAGGTATTGGTAATTGTGTCAGTTTTAATAACAAAAGTCACATGGTAAATCTAAGGGCCTTTCCCTACTGCTGAGAGAAGTTTCAAACAATAACTGCATGAATTTTACTGGCTTACTTGATGTTCTATCCTGTTGTCTTTCATGCTCGCTTTAAAACTAGGGAGCTCTAAATTATCTGTGGGTGGTGTTCATGGGTGGTCCTGATGGAGCACACACCTCTGGTCAACCCTTACCCATGCAGTTTTGCCTGGGTGATGGAGTGGATGCAGTGGGACACTTTTACTGTCAACAACTTAGGCTCACATGAGCCCTACATACTCTGTTTTTATCCACATTCTAACTCTGTGGGTCATCCACCCACTCATGGAATATCTTTTTAAACTGACAAGCATGTTTAATTCTTGTAGATTTTTGCTGCTTATTTAATTGCTTCATATGTTGGACTTGAAATATTGTTTGTTATATTCCCCCTAGCAATTGTTTAATATTGGTATATTATTGTCTTGATTCATATAATTGTTTTCAAATATTTCTGTATGAACTCTTTAATTGGTTGAATTTCTTTCAGACATTTGGAATGCAGAATTCTGTTTAATAACCTCACTTAAAAAAACAAGACAAGTGGCATTGTGCCACTTGTGCCAAGCTCCAGTTCAAAATAGGAAAGAATATTATGACATACTTTCTTTTTGTCTTGCACACTTGAGAAAGTACGTAAAAGCTGCTTTCTGGAGGTGCCCTCAAGCTGTCTTGATCCATTCATTTTTCTTTCCTATCTTTCTTTTCCATTTTTTTTTCAGTCAGGATTAGAAAACTGAGGAATTCCTCACTGAAGAGTTGGAAGAAGAACAGAATGAATGGAAGATAAACTTATTAGGACAACTGTGGGAAACTGGAATAATAGGGAGACGATCAAAGAAATATAAGGGGGCTAGTTCTTCCAAAAAATTGTGATTAAATGGTGTTTCTTAACTCAGATAATACACACAATAATAGAGGGAGAACTCTTTGATGAGTTAAAAGTATTGACGTAGATCGTTAGATGGCAAAGAAAAAAAAAGCCAGAGTAAGGCTGAAAGAAACTAGGGTTTTATTTACTGGACGGAATTTTTTACCATTGATTAGAAAGTTGAAGATGGTCGAATATAGGTGTTTTTTTTTAGAAAATAAAGTCCTATTATAACTGAATAGGTAAGGTGTAATAAGATTAATAGATTTTTTGTTTAATATGTTGATTTAAAAATATAGAGTAAGATTATATGCAAATAGATAAGATGTATATTTAGAATATTAGATTTTGTTATAAAAAGGGGAAAATGTAGAAGGTGAGATAAGGGAAACTCTAGTTATGTAAACCTTAGAAACTAAAACATATCAAATGTTAAGTTGAATATTGAGGGGAAATTAAAGCCTGGGCAAAAAGCTACAACAGGACATTGAAGTATATAAAATTGAATGTAAACATTATTAAGATATGTATAACTTCAAAAATATTGATGAATGTAATAAAGATGGTTTTACTTAGCTGAGAACAAGAAGAATTATATTAATTCAATATGACACAGTACATATTAAGGGATAAAGACGAAATATCTGATGTTGTAAATTGAGATTTGTGCTAAAGATTCATGTATGTTATGGAATCATTGATTACCCAGTCATTGCGTTGCTTTTTAAATGTTTAATTGTAAAATTTAAAAAAAATCAATAAAATATTATATATGAACAAAGAGTTGGAACACCCTATGTCCTGGAGCTCCATCGCTGGGTATTTTTGAGGAAATATTGGACAGCAATTTATCTGTAGTGGTCTGACCATTTTTGGCCCATTTTGGGAATTGGACTTTTTTATTCTATGATTCTGTGTACAAAACCAGCTCTTTTAGATTGGTCACTCTTCAGCTCTTCTAATATTTATTCTCTGACGCTCAATTTATTTGGAAAAATATATACAAGTGTTGCCTTCTAGGCAAGCACTTGTATATATTTGTATATCTGAAGAATTTACAACATGGAATTAATTTCAATACCTGTGGGATTTTGTAGATGCTCAAGACATTAGAAATATGATCAAAGAGTTCAGAATCTTCAAGGACTGCCAGCAGGTTCTTTTGTCTTCCACATCTGTAGTTTGGGATGTTCTCCTGGCCTGGGGACAGCACGTCCATCATGGCCTCATATGTCAGTCTTGCACTGAAAAAGTTCTGATAGATGTTGTAGCCCAGGGTGATGTTGGGTAAGAGCCTTGAATTCTGGTTGATTTCATGAATGGCCAACAAGAAGGGCATAAGGTGGTAGAAGGTGTTCTCACTGCAACATAAGAAATTTCCAATGTTCATCATCTTCAATTTGGATTTTCATAAAAGCATGTACTATTTACTGTAGCTTTATAGCTATATAGTGCAATGCCAAAAAGATAATCAGACACTCATTATTTAATTATTCAATTTATTTGGGATTTGCAGGTGATAGATATCTTGAAATTTCTATTAGAAGAACAATCCTATTGACACCACTAGGAGCTTCTCTCCAAAGGAAGTATCAGGGAGATATAATAAGGTTCTTATATATCAGTTCACAACAATCCATAAAATGTAATTAAAATCATGCCCTTACCCCCAGGTACCAGACTAGGTATGATTACAGCTCACAACCCCCATCCTAGTAGAATGCTTAGGGGGAAGATCTGTGTCTTCCCAGTCCTCCAGAATGCTAATAAGGGATGCTACCAAGTAGACATCTATATGTTATGATCATATTATAGGATTTATTCCTATTATACCTCCCTGGAAATGACTAATTGCTGGATTCAATTGCTAGATTAGCAAGTGGTATTACCTATCTGAAGATGGATATCTCTTCATAAGCCTTCTTTTGATCTAGAGATTTGCTTAAGAACACTCATGACTTTAGAATTATTTCCCTAAATTCTACAGTTAACTACAATTAATGTGATCTTCTGTGACTAAACATTAACTTATAAACTCTCTCCTTCCTTGAATTTGGTTTTTAAAAGGTATGCCTTTTATTTAAACCAAAAGGAACAGGTAACCACAAAAGTAGCAAAAATGTTAAATTTTTGAAAGAAAGAGTGGAGAGGGTGGTAAGAATTATAGAGTAAATGTAAGGAAAGGAAAGAAATGGTAGGGAGAAAGTATAAGCAATTTCCCTCTGCTCTAAGTTATTCAATAACTTTATTGGGAGTTACTGAACTATTAATAAATTAATTAAATAAATATGAATAAATTGGTGACTCTCCACAGTACCAAGGTAATCATTTGAAAGCAGGCAGAACCCCATCCAGTTAAGAGTCATCATGGGATAGTGTTGGCAATGCCTAGTTTTGTCCGCTGTTGAGGTTGACTCTAGTGGAAGAACTTAAAAGGAATTTTGCAAATTCAGGTTTTACAAATTCATCATTTTTCCTAGGAGCCTTTCCTCTAAAGCAAATTGGGAGAAGTAATAATGACTTGCCTTTCTCAAGGTGAGGAATAGGGGAACGGAAATCATTGCTAGAAAAGACATTGGAGCAGGTAAAATCAACCACCAGAATCCTGGACATGTTGACAATTACCTTTTCAGTTGGTGGCTTGGAGGCTTGGAGAATGAAAATTGGTACAGTAGAGATATGATTCCAGACATCATTCCAGTAATCAAGTAGTCTCCTGGCTTGTGGTAATGGAACCATTCCTTTTCTTCTATTATCACCTTTAGTGGACATTTCATCAGCATACAGACACAGGGAATTTGAGACAGAAGCTGAAGCAGAAAGAGCTGTTTATGCAGCAATAGCAACATTTGACGTATACTGCAGTAGATCCTTCCTATACTTCTATATTCAGGACAGAGTTAAATCTCAGAGTTCACAGAAGACCATAAGTGCAGTGAAGAAGTTCCAGTTTGGCCCCAGATTTGGAAGAGTTATCTGCAGTTTCAGACTGCTACAGTATTTGCTCGATTTTACTCCAACCTCTGCTGTCATCACAAAAGCAGGCTGCTACAAATCAGATTTTCAGATGCTGTATATCTCATTTGTTGTCACATTGATTGGTAACTAATTGGGATGGTGGAAATCCCATAAACCTTGTTCAAAGGGGAATAAATAATTATGATTTTAATAATTACAAGGGGAATTGGGAAGGAGCATTGCCACAAAAGTGTGCAGTTGGAGAAAATAATTTTGTTTGGCCCAGGAGAATAATCCTAATCTGAGAGTCAAGAAAGCAACAATTCAGAGAAGTTTGATTGTTTTTTTAGTGTATAAACTTATTCTTGGGATTTTAACGATTAAAATGTGGAAAAACAGTTTAATGTTCTTTTTTAATTAGAATATTGTATTAAATGTACATTTAAAAACAAAAGTGGACATGATTCAACTTCCCTGTCTACAACACTACTATTAGTATTACCTTATGTTACAGAAAGAAAAAACAAAAACTTAAAATATGTTCTATGATAGGACAGAGTATAACAAACTGTACATATAACATCTGTAATTTTTTTGGTAAACTGTCTTTCAGTTGTCAGCGTTATATTTACATATCTTTCAGTTTTTTCCTGAAATAGGTGCTAATAAGTCCTTACGTTATCAACTAATCAAACAATATTCCTCTCAGTGATCCTCCTTATCTCTAACCAATCGTACAAATTTTGCCAAATTTCATAATACTCTGTTTCAGTCTTATTTTTGATCTCTAGGGTTAACTTGTCCATTTTGGCGCAGGATAAAATTTTATCTATTATTTCTTCTTCAGTGGGTGTTTCCTTTCTTTTCCATTTTTGTGCATATACCATCTTGCTGCGGTTAAAATATGCAATAATAAGTAGAAAGATGCTTTGCTGAGTTTATCATTAATAATCCCTAATAAGAAGGTTTCTGGTTTTAAGTCAATTTTTTGTAGTAATATTTCTTCCAACCAATTTTTTATCTGCTGCCAAAATTTTTGTGCTTTTGAACATTCCCACCACATATGATAGTAAGTCCCTGGAAGCCATCTGCATTTCCAGCACGTAGGTGAGATTTTTTAAATCTATTTTTGCTAATCTTGTAGGTTGAGGGTGCCATCTATAAAACATCTTGTACAGATTCTCTTTATCGTTAACCTCCTATTTCTATCCAATAGTGATTGCCAATTATCTAGTTACAATACTGTAACCAAAATTTTTACTCCAGGTTAACATTGTTTCTTTTACCTGTTCTTCTAATAAATCCTGTTCTAATAGATATTGATATATATCTTTTTCATCATTTGGTCTTCTGTTCCTAGGAGGATTTTATCTAATTGTGTATGCTCTAATTTTATCCCTGGTTCTTTTTGTCTTTTCTGTATCGTGACTGTATTTGTAAGTATGCCCACCATTCCAACTCTATACCATCTTCTAATAGTCTTTTTCTTGTTTTCAGGTCTCCATTTTCGTCTAAGAGATCTTTATATGTGATTAAGTGTGAAGAAAGTGATATAAGTGATTGTGAGCAACAGAGCTTCATAAATTCTGACACTAGTGATGATAAGTTTTTAGGGTTTCCAGAAAACTAGAAAAGTGCTTGAGCCTCTAAGACTTTCCTCATTTGTTAATGAAAGTGATGATGGTTCTTAACACCACTGTTGAGTTTTGCTGTTAAACATTACCATATTTTGCTTTATTATAATAGCTATGTAGTATACCAGTACTATTTGGTTCAGAATATTTTTTTCTTGTTTTCCTGCTCTAAAAATAGGGTGTGTCTTATGGTCAGGTGCATCTTATGGTCCGAAAAATACGGTAACACGAATTCAAATTGTGGCAATTGAAAGATGTGATTATTTCAAATAGTTTGAGTTGTTTTAGCAACTTTACTACTTAATTATTATAATACAAAAGTCACATGGAATGAAGAAAGATAAGCTATAACACATAAAACATGACTTCAAAGTATGTGATTTTATACTGAATGTAAACTGTACAAAAATAAAGACCAACATCAGGAGACTTAATGATTTTTTATCATCAGATTTTCTTTGGTGTTCATGGCAGGTCTCAGGATAATAATGTAGCATTTGGGGATAAAGATGCAGACTAGTAAACCCAGGCTGGAGGCCAGGATGGAGAAGATCTGCACGGCTACCATGTATTTCCCTTTGGAGCTCAAGTAGGTGGGTACAAAGGAGATCCATACACTACAAAAAACCAACATGCTGAAGGTGATCAGTTTGGCTTCATTGAAGCTCCCTGGCAGCTTTCGAGCCAGAAATGCCACCAAGAAGCAAATGGCAGCCAGAAAACCCATGTAGCCAAGGGCAGTGTAGAACATGGCAACTGAGCCTTCATTGCACTGCAACAAGATATGTTCTGGTTGGGAATGAAAGTCAGAATCTGGGAATGGGGGGGGAAATTGCCAGCCATATCATACAGATGCCTACTTGAATACCAGAGCAGGATAAGACAATAGAGTTGGCCAGACTCTTCCCCAGCCATTTCCTCATGCTGCTGCCTGGCTTTGTGGCCAGGAAGGCCACCACCACCATTACAGTCTTGGCCAGCACAGAAGATATAGCAACTGAGAAAACAATACTGAAAATGGTTTGTCGAAGAAAACAAGTCATTTTTGTGGGGTGACCAATGAATAGAAGAGAGGTCAAGAAAGAAAGCAGGAGTGAAACCAGGAGGATGTAGGTGAGTTCACAGTTGTTGGCTTTGACTATGGGAGTTTCTCGGTATTTAATGAAGGTTCCCAGAATAAAGGCAGTGATCAGGGACAAAGCAATGGCAAAGAAAGCCAGGATGAATCCCAACAATTCTTCATAAGATAAGAAGCTTATACTTTTGGGGACACACTGATCTCGCTTCTTATTGGAATGATGGTCATCTGGACACTTGTCACAGTGGGTTGCATCTGGAAAAAATTGTTAGCATGAATTTATTTCTATAGCTGTAGGAGCATGAAAACAAAAATCAATTACTTCATTTTCAAGGAATAATGTAATATTTCTGCCCAGAGATATCCACATGACACAACATTTGTTAAAATAGTCAACATTTTTCTTTAAAGGCTAAAGATAAATGTGATTATCAGCTCTCAAAGACTTGTCCTCTTGCCTGAAACCAAACAACAAAATTACAACTCAAGAGAAATCAACAACCTTTCATTATTTATTTTAATGTTCACACCATCATACAAAATTTGGTGATAGTGCCCAATTTTTGAAAAGTTTGTGGATGCCTTCAAGAAAGTTAATGTTTTTCTTACTTCTTTATCAAATACTCCAAAAAAGCAAGAGAGAATATTGATTGTATCCTGATTTCTTTATTTCTTTTTTCTTTCTTTTTGGAGCCACCTACTGTACCTTCTTGCACAGAGAATGTTCCTTTCATACACAGAGAACAGTCGTAGCAGCAAACTAGTGCTCCTTCTCTCAGAAGCTTGGCATAACCTGGGGAGCAACCTTTTGTACATCTTGAATAAGGCACTGTCTAAACATAAACAGAAAGATTAGTCAGGGCAATATATGAATTAGAAGGGTTTACTGAAATCAACTCGTTTCCAGAATCTCAGAACCACACTGAGGAAAATTAAGGACTGGTGTCATGGGCTTTAATAACTCTGCTTGCAAGTGGCAAATGAAAGATGATTCTCTTTCTCTATCAATCTCTATTGTGGATCCCAAAACAGACTCATTGCCTTATTCTTCTTTCCAAAGGAAAGTAGTTGCATTGCAAAAGGTTTTTCTCCTTAGGGCATTGATGAGAATGTTATAATTTATTTTTTTCCATCTTTGCTTTCTCAGGAAAACTCCAAAATTGAACTTTCTGTTCAGTCATTATTTTTCTCTCTTAGTTTAGTTTAGTTTAGTTTATTAAATTTTTATACCGCCCTTCTCCCGAAGGACTCAGGGCGGTGAACAGGGCATATAATAAAAATACAGAAATACAAAAGTTAAGAGAAAATTAAATTATTGCCCAAATAAAACAGTAAAAATATACAAATATTAAAACCCTAAGTTAACTCCCCATCAGGCCAGGCCAGCTTGTTCAAATAAATGGGTCTTTAGGCCGCGCCGGAAGGAGCGGAGATCCGGTGCCATCCGGAGCTCAACCGGCAGTTGATTCCACAAAGCTGGGGTGCCCACAGAGAAGGCCCTCCCCCTGGGGGCCACCAGCCGGCATTCCCTGACCGGAGGCACCCTGAGGAGGCCCTCTCTGTGGGCACGCACAGGGCGGAGGGGAGTCGATGCCGGCAGCAGGTGGTCCCAGTGGCGTAGCGTGGGGGGTGCAGGGGGGGCTGGCCGCACCGGGCGCAACATCTGGGGGGGCGCCCATTAAGCTCGCCGGAGGGGGACGATTCTGCTTCGCCGAGGGTCGGAGGAGCGAGCGAGTGGGCAGAGCGTAGAAAGCAACCGCATTCGCTGCGCCCAGCCAGAGCGGGATTCCGTCCTCTTGCGGCTGCGGATCGCCTCTTTTCTCGGGTGGGGGTGGGGAGGCTTGGCGGCGTCTCGCCTCCCTCTCTTTCTCCCGCCACGGCTCTCCTCCGCTTGGCTCTCAACCTGCAAGCCCGGCCCCCCCGACCCAGCCCCCGCCCCCGTCTCCTCCTTTCCCAGAGGTAAAGCTAACAACTGCAGCCGCCGCACCTGTGGCTGCTTGCTGCTCCTCCTCCTCCTCCTTCTCCTCCTCCTCCTGCCGTATTGACTCTCTGCGGCCACTCGGTTCCCCCTGCAGGAGGCGATCGGGACCGCCCCCCCAACACACGTCGCCAGCAGCGAGAGTTTCCAGCCAGGCCGGCGAATCTTTGGGGCGAGGTGCCAAAGAGAAGGAGGCGGCTTGGCTTGGATAAGCAGCGTCTGGGCAGAAAATAGGTCAGGCGCCACAGCAAGTATGAACTCCTAGGGTTCAGCCTAAGCAGGCAAAGCTGCAGGGTGGGTTGGTTGGCTTTTCCGGCTTTGGAATAACCTTGGGAAGCTGAGGCATTGTAAGTTGGAAGTCATTGTTTGTTGCCTAACATGTTGGGTCACCCCACACCACATGCTAAGCCATAAACCGTGGTTGGTATCCAGGGTTTAGGACAAGATGGAGAAAACTAGCCAATTGTGGGATCATAAATCTTGATGAAGCCCATCATCGCTCCACGTGATGTATGCACTCAATCGTAGTCCAAGCCTATTCACATCTGTTGTAAGGTCATTCTCTCGTGGGGTTTATCTTGACATCCACTAAGAGTGGAACAAACATGCCCCATTAACCATTTTCAATGCCATGTCCTCTCTTTGTTTCATCCTAAATCACAGCTGAGGCACCTTAAAGTTGCCTTGTTTCAGTTTTAAACTAGCATTTTCCCTCTTCTCCAGAGACCCTTTTTTGCCTTGAACCTAACTCAGGGGTAGGCAACCTTGGCTCTTTTATGACTCATGGACTTCAACTCCCAGAATTCCTGAGCTAGTGGAAGAGACTCGAGTGCTAAAATCCACGGGTTAGGGGGCGCAAATTACTTGCCTTGCCCCGGGTGCTGACAACCCACGCTACGCCACTGGGTGGTCCCCAAGGTATTCCGGACCCATGCCATGTAATTGACCATTGTATACTTTTATGTAAATGACTTTTTTAGCTGCCTTCATTTCCTTCATTACATTCTTAATGACATCTTTCTCTTATGCAATTCAGTGGGCTACGTTCTTCATATTCTGGATTTTCTCCCAAAGGTGCTTTTTCAAAAGGCAACTGGTCTTTGTTTTCCCTTGAAGACTTTTTACTTTTCATCTCAGAAGCTTCTTCAGTTCCTACTGAATGGTGGAGGATGAAAGGATTTATATTCCTTGCAGTCATCTGGTCATTAGCAGTGTTTCTGAGAGTTGTTAAGGCTACTAGGAGGGTCACTTGAATATTGCAAATGGGTGTGAAACCATGGAACTGCTGAATCTATATCCTGTTTAAAACATAGTCATTCAGCAGTTCCAAATCCTTCCATTCTCCATCATTCAGTCAGAACTGAAGAGGATTCTTGTATGAGAAATGAAAAGTCTTCAAGGAAAAACAAAATCCAGGTACCTTTTGAAAAAGCACCTTTGGCACAACAATGACCTGCATGACCGAAAATCTCCATAGATATTTTGGATTTTCTCTTACTGAAAACAAGATGATTTGATATATGTTAAATTCTGGCTTCATATTCCAGTTTAATAATGTAGATTGCAAATCCCATAATATAATTGATGGTACAGTAGTTTCCAATGTGTGATAGATTACTGAAAAACCTCTAAAATAAAATCACATCTTATAAATTAATGAGGCTGATTTAGAAGTAATCACAATTGACTTCAACAAGTATTATTTCTGAGCAGAAAGATTTGCACACATGGAGGTAAATAGAAGAGCAAAAACCAAGCAGCATCAGCTACTTTGTTAAATAATGTTGGCCATTGAATGTCACTCTGATTGATGGAAATCTTGGCTTCCGAGGAGGCTTCTCTTTCTACACTCCCAATTTTCACCCCTGCATCAGACTTTTCCCAAAATGATGTCCAGTGCATGATATTAAAGTCACCAAGGGGAACTCCATTTTCATCAAAATGAATCCCATCTCTGGAAATATTGTGATTTTGGAAGTTTCTCAGGAACCTATGAAGCTGCAAAAAGAGAGAAAAAACATTACAATTTGAGGCTTTATTCAATGTTTTTCTTGCTATTATTCTGGATTGGAAATACTCTGAATAATTCAACCTCATCAGATCACCACTACAGTCTGAAAGAGTTTGACTTAGTGTTTCATGGGAAGCTTCTCTCATCATTCCCCAGGGTTTCACAGCTCTTTTTTGATATTTATCTCACGTTGTTGAAAATCTGACATAGACAATACCACCAACAGATGGTTTATAACTGACTGACAAATTGTACTCAATGTGTAGTCCTCTAGGGAACTACATCTATATGGAGGGAATAAACTGTGGGGTACCCAAAGTTCCATTTTAGGCCCAGCATTCTTCAATATCTTCATAGCCATCTCCCAAGAAGGTTTTGTGCTTAGGGAAGAAAAACTAACTGTATAGATATAGACTAGGTGAAATGTGGCTTAATGTCAGTAACTGTGAGAGTGATCTTGGAGTCCTAGTTCACAGTCACTCAAATATGAGGCAACAGTGTGTGGTACTAGCCAAAAAGCCAATGCAATTCTAAGCTGCATTAATGGAGGGATAGAATCAAGATCATGTGAAGTGCTCGTATTGCTTTACAAAGCATTAGAAAAAACACACTTTGAATACTGCATCCAGTTTTGGAAATCATAATTTTAAAAAGACGTTGAAACTCTGGAAAGAGTGCAGAGAAGAGCAGCAAAAATGATTAGGGGGCTGGAGGCTAAAACATAAAAAGAACAGTTGCAGGAATTTGGTATGTCTAGTCCACAGGTTGGCAACCCGTGGGTCTGAAGCCGCATATGGCTCTTTCAGTCTTCTCCTGTGGCTCCCAGTCATCCTCCACCATTTGCAGAGAGAGTGACAGAGACACTTATGCAGGGCTTTTTTTGTAAAAAAAAAAAAGTGCCGGAACTTTCATCTTGGCGGGTGCAGGAGGCGGGGGGGGGCAGGGGGTAGCGCTTCTGCAGTCACAGGCATGAGTGGTGTTGGTGGTGAGCTGCCCCCTGGGGCCAGAGCTGGCACAGCTGGTGCAGTGGGAGCAGCGGGGCCTGCTCTATATAACAGGGCTGCGCGGGGCGGGCGGTGGAGGCATGGTGAGCCAGGCGATGCAGGGCGGCCACTTAGGCATGCAGGGCGAGGCGACAGTGGTGCAGGTCCAGCACCAGGTAGGCCACCAGCCTGGCTGACACGGATGATCACAAGGAAGGAGTGCACATGGACTCCTCAGAACCCACCTCCCACTCCTTGTCCTCTCTTACTTACCCAGTTGAGATGGTGGAGTTGGGCAGCAGGGAGGGATGGAAACTTCCTGTCAACTCACCTTCACTGCAGACAACTTGCTGGTGCAATGTTTGCCGGCTGGGTCTTTTGGCGTACTCAGCAGCAATTCCTACTGGCTTTCAAGAAGCATAGCTTGTGGGAGGGAGGGAGTAGCATAGCTTGTGCAAAAGCTTTCTTTTTGTGCAAAAAAAAGGTGCCAGAATGCCATTCAGAGCGTTCAATGAGAAAAAAAGCCCTGCTTTTAAGTTTTAATCTTATGATTTTAAAAATATTTTTTTTCTATTGTAAGTTGCCCTATACCTTGCCATGTGGATTGCATACAAATATTATATAATCGGTTAAATAAAGGTAAATAAAGGTAGAACATATGTTAAATATACATCAAATGATAATATGCTTCCCTCCAAAGTCAATTCTTGCTCAATGACAGACCAAGGAGTTAGCTCAGAAAGGCAAGAGGAAAATCTAGAAGAGGTCTGTGCAACTTGTAGAAGGGAAAGGCCCACACTAATAAATTAAAAATTTTGTGGTCTGCAAGGAAATTCTGGTGGGCTAATCAATGATTTCGTGACTAGAAAAGCATCTACAGTGTTGGAGCTCAAGGTCATGGTAAGCCATGGAGACACTGGGCAACATAACTTTTAGGGCAGTGGTGGTGGTTTTAATACTTTTAAAAAAAGTCTGTGCTCTGTCCAAGGGTGCTTGGCAGGCTGCATGTACAGGCCTGGTCTAGAATTTATTTTGGAGCATTCAACTATCTAGAGCAGGCATGTCAAACTCATTTTGTTTGAGGCAACTTCTTATAAAAGAATTGCCATTCATTTCTTTTTAATAAAATAATTTAAATCAATTTTTCACTTGATTTCAAATTAAATGAATTATATTGGTTGATAATGAGACTTTTTTTGTACAATTGCCAAATGCAATAAACTGGTTTTAAGTATATGTTACTGGAAGGAAAAAGCAATCCTTGATGTGTTACTGATCCCAGAGAAGCATTTGCATGTATTTATTTATTTATTTATTTATTTAATTTTATTTATATACTGCCCTTCTCCCGAAGGACTCAGGGTGGTAAACAGGGCAGATGTATAAAATACAAAAAATACAAAAGTTAAAAGGAATTAAACATAATGCCCAAGTAAAAACGATAAATATAAATGTTAAGAGAAATAAAAAAAACCCAACCCACCCCCTATCAGGCCAAGCCGGCTTGTTCAAACAAATGCGTTTTCAGATCGCGTCGGAAGGAGCGGAGGTCGGGCACCATCCGGAGCTCAACCGGCAACTGATTCCATAGCTCCGGGGCGCCCACAGAGAAGGACCTCCCCCTGGGGGCCACCAATCGACATTCTCTGATTGGTGGCACCCTGAGGAGGCCCTCTCTGTGGGAACGCACAGGGCGGAGGGAAGTTGATGCCGGCAGCAGGTGCTCCCTAAGGTACTCTGGACCCATGCCATGTAGGGCCTTGAACACCATTACCAGTACCTTGAATCTCACTCGGAAGACAACTGGTAGCCAATGCAGCTCACAGAGTAGAGGTGTAACATGGGAGTATCGGGAAACTCACAACACGACTCTCGCGGCTACATTCTGTACCAGCTGGAGCCTCCGAGTGGTCCTCAAGGGCAGCCCCATGTAGACAGCATTGCAGTAGTCCAAACGAGAGGTCATGAACGCATGAGTGACCGTACACAGGGCATCCCGGTCTAGATAGGGCCGCAACTGGTGCACCAGGCGAACCTGGGCGAAGGCCCCCCTAGTCACGGCCACCATGTGATCTTCCAAAGTAAGCCGTGAATCTAGGAGGACTCCCAAGTTGCGAGCCCTATCTACGGGGGGTAATAACTCACCCCCCATAGAAAGAGGTGGAATATTCTGAATATCCCGGGATGCCGGTATGCACAGCCACTCAGTCTTATCGGGGTTGAGTTGAAGTCTGTTCCTCCCCATCCAGACCCGAACCGCTTCCAGGCAACGGGACATCATATCGAGGGCATCACTGGAGTGGTTTGGGGTCGAAATAAAAAGCTGGGTATCATCAGCATACTGATGATACCCAACTCCAAAACCACGAATGATCTCACCCAGCGGTTTCATATAGATGTTGAACAGGAGAGGCGAGAGGACCGACCCCTGAGGAACTCCACAAACGAGAGGCCTCGGGGTTGACCTCTGCCCCCCTGCCAACACCGACTGCGAATGTCCCAGGAGATAGGAGGAGAACCACTGAAAAACTGTGCCTCCCACTCCCAATCCCCTGAGACACCGCAGAAGGATACCATGGTCGATGGTATCGAACGCCGCTGAGAGGTCTAATAGGACTAGGACAGAGGAATATCCCCTGTCCCGGGCCCTCCAGAGATCATTCACCAGAGCAACCAATGCCGTCTCCGTGCTGTACCCGGGCCTAAAACCCGATTGGTACAGGTCTAGATAATCTGCTTCATCCAGGACCTGAGGGAGCTGATGCGCCACCACACTCTCAACAACCTTCGCAAGGAAGCGAAGGTTGGAGACCGGACGAAAGTTATTTAACACAGCTGGGTCCAAGGCAGGCTTCTTGAGGAGAGGTCTCACCACCGCTTCCTTCAAGACGGCGGGGAAACTGCCCTCACTCAAAGAAGCAGATATGACCGCCTGGAACCAGCCTCGTGTCCCTTTCCCGAGCCGCATAAACCAGCCAGGAGGGGCACGGGTCCAATAAACATGTGGTGGAGCTCAGCCTCCCCATAATCCTGTCCACTTCCTCTGGAGTCACAGAATCAAACTCCTCCCAGGTAATATCGACAAGACCGCCCGTGTCCTGATCGTCAGACTCTGCCCAGTCAGAGTCCAGACCGGTCCGAATCCGAGTGATTTTGTCTGACAGATGTTGACTAAACTCCTCGGCACAACCCTGCAAGGGTTCCTCCCTCACCTCCTGGTTAAGGAGGGAGCGGGTCACCCTAAACAAGGCAGCCAGGCGGTTATCTGCGGACGCGATAAGGGTAGCAAAGTGATTAGACCTTGCCACCCTTATTGCTGCGAGATAAGACCTAATATAGGTTCTTAGTCGCAATTGGTCGGATTCGGATTGGCTGGACCTCCAACAGTTCTCTAGGCCCCGTCTCCGATGCTTCATCTCCCGAAGCTCCGCGGAAAACCATGGAGCTTGCTGGGATCTGCACCGGGTCAGGGGCCGCAAGGGTACAACTCGGTCAAGTGCCTCCGTGGCTGCCCTTTCCCAGGCTTCCACTAAGGCATCTGCCGAGTTGTGAGCAACGGAGGCAGGTGGGGGATCCAGCGCTGCCTGGAACCTATCAGGGTCCATTAAGCACCTGGGGCGGTGCCATCTAATAGGCTCCACACACCCATGAGCATGCGGACCTGGCCTGCATCACGGAGACCTGGTTGGGCCCAGAGGGCGGCATTCCTCTGGTTGGCCTTTGCCCACCAGGTTTCCGGGTGCTACACCGGCCTCGGGCTCAGGGTAGGGGCAGGGGAGTGGCGGTTGTTATGAGGGAGACCTTGTGTCCGCGGGAGGCCACCGCAAAACGGAAGACCAGCCACAGGAGATGATGATCAGTCCATGACAGGGGCATAACAATTGGGGAGCCCCCACCAAGATCATCTAACCACTGACCAGATAAAAAAGCCAAGTCAAGGGTGTGGCCTCCCACATGAGTCGGTCCATAAATTACTTGCGTCAGGTCCATGGCCGTCATGGAAGCCATGAACTCCCGAGCTAACTCAGATGATCCTCCCAGGAATGGTAGATTGAAGTCACCCAAAACTATAAGTTTGGGGAACTCAATCACCAACCCCGAGAGGATGTCGAGAAGCTCAGGCAGGGCTGCTGCTATGTGACTAGGCGAAAAGTACACCAGCAGCAAGCCCAACTGTGCCCCAGGACCAAATCTCAGGAAGAGAGACTCACAACCGACAATCTGAGGAACGGTGGCCTCCCGCGGACACAAGGTCTCCCTCATAACAACCGCCACTCCCCTGCCCCTACCCTGAGCCCGAGGCCGGTGTAACACCCGGAAACCTGGTGGGCAAAGGCCAACCAGAGGAATGCCGCCCTCTGGGCCCAACCAGGTCTCCGTGATGCAGGCCAGGTCCGCATGCTCATGCTCGACCAGATCCCTGACAAGAGAAATCTTATTAACAACGGACCTGGCATTCAAGTACACTAACCGGAGCTCAGGTGGCTGCACATCCTTGCTCCCGGGACCTCGGGGTAGAAACAGAGGGTCGGAGTGCCCCACCGCTTGTAAACAGTGGAGAGGCCCTCCCGGGTATCGATACAGCCCTCTGTTCATACACCTGCTGCCATTCCCTAACGTCGTGGGAATAGGTAATCCCACGACCCGCTCTGGAGCTCCAGGGGCAACCAAACCCCGCTCCCCCCCACGTGATCAATCCCGGACCTGGCCTGAACAACGGTTGCTGGACTACCCCCCATTGCCGAACAACCATAAAAAATTCCCACCCCCCTCCCTAACCCCACAAAAAATTTAACTAAGAAACTAACCAGGGGCCTCTTATTGAATTTATATCGGAGGCCCCTACCCCTGCCCGGCCGTCTCTCAGGGTCCCAACAATCGGGCCCTTCATCGAGATTATAGTTGGCTAGAAAGGCGGGTCGCACCCAGGAGGGGGGGCACCCCTGAGGGCAAACAAGTCCGCGCTAGTATAGCGAAAATAAGGCATAAGGAGCAAATCCAGGAGAAGGCAGTCCCATATTAATTAGTTGATTAGGAGGGTCTAAACAGAGGTAAGTGGGTGTCCAGACCATCAACCCAGCTTCGCTGCCACTCCAGCTGGGTGAACCCCGAGAACAGGTCAACCACCATCCTCTCACGAAGGTCGCGACTCTGTTCCCAGGGGTGGTCTGGAACACACATGCTGGGTAGGGCATACCCCATAAAGCTCTCACCTCTAGGGGCAGCCGGTGTAATTTTAAGCCACCCTCTCACCATGGCTTATACTCAGGTCCCTCTGAGTCCTTTGGGGATGATGTATGCAGGTATCCTTAGGGTGCCATAGTTATGGGTGAGAAATATTGATTGCAAAGTTGGCATTTCTGGATGTAATACAGATATTTTGGACTTATTTTTGTTTCTTTGCATGTTTGATATTTTTAAAAAGGCATATGCTACTGACTACACTTATGCAGATATGTAACATCTTTTGCTAGAATACATGACCACTGCTTGTCCAGAATGTGAAAAGTGAAAGATTGTGACTAAACAAAATTTTAATGTACAGATAATACCACCAGAAATTATTTTAGCCTTTTTAATGAATGTTGTTATTGATGTTAAGCTCACCATGGAAAACATCATATATTGTTATGTATATACTAGGTTAATTATTTAAAGACTGAAGTGCAACATAACTAGATTCTAAATGTTTCATTCTTAAGAATTGTTTAATTTAAAGTGGTTTAGTTGTTGTAATAGATGGTTAGATTCAAAATAGTTTTCAATAGTACAAAATAGTACAAAAGATACTATTTTTTTTCTAGCATCAGCTAAATTAGACATATTACATTGAGAAAAATGTTTCTCATTTCATTCTTGTTATGAAATCATCATTGCAGAGATGTTAACATAGGAAATAGATTATTTTGTTATCTAATTTTACCTTCCAAAAGACAGAAGCACATGAAAAATCTGAGGTTCTTTCCTGTTGGCTTTTTTGAATTAGCTGCTTTAGATTCTAAAACTTTAGTTCCTAAAGAAGTAACCCTGTAAATAATTTTAATGTCCTCCTCTAGTGCAGGGGTAGGCAACCTTGGCTCTTTTATGACTCGTGGACTTCAACTCCCAGAATTCCTCAGCCAGCATGGCTAAGCATGGAAACCTCTTCCTTTCCCCTCAGCATGGCTGGCTCAGGATTTCTGAGAGTTGAAGTCCACCAGTCATAAAAAAGAGCCAAGATTGCCTAGCCCTGCAATAGGCTTAGGAAAGCCAATAGACTAATCGAGGGAGCTTCTTCTTTTTTTGCAAAAAAAGGTGCTGGAACACCGTTCTGAGCATTCTATGAGAAAAAATGCCCTGCACTTACGCTTCCCCCCTCCCTCCCTCTCCCCCCCTATCTCTGTCTTTCTCTCTCTTTGTGTAAAAAAAAGAGAATGGCATCACACTGTTCTCTGTCAACCTGACAAACTTATTGTGTGTGGCTCCTCCTTTTGCTGCATCTCCACAGGAAGCAGCAGAAAGCAGCATCTCTCTCCCTCCCTCCCTCCCTCTCTCTCTCTCTCTCTCTCTCTCTCACACACACACACACACACACACAGAGAGAGAGAGAGAGAGAGAGAGAGAGAGAATCATTACACACACACACACACAGAGAGAGAGAGAGAGAGGGAGGGAGGGAGGGAGGGAGGGAGAGAGAAAGAGAATGTGGGGGAAGAGGACTGGTAAACCAAGAGCCGGAGAAAGCCAGCCCAATAAGAATGTGTGTCAGCTTATCGGAGAACAGTGTGAAGCCAGTTTGCCAGAAGATTGGAGAGAGCAGAAGATTGGAGAGAGGGAGAGAGAGGGAGGGGAGAGAGAGAGAGATAGAGAGAGAGGGAGAGAAAGAGAGGGAGAAGGAGGAAGAGAGAGAGAACTCATGCACAGCAGCCTCTATTTTTAATTAAACTCTTCAATCAAGTGTTTTCTTTTCTCTGGGAAATGGGTCCAAGTGGCTCTTTGAGTTTTTAAGGTTGCTGACCCCTGGTCTAGTCTAAGGGAAATAAGGACTAGGGGAAACATGATAGCACTATTCCAATATTTGAGGGGCTCCTACAAAGATGAGGGGGTCAAACTATTTTCCAAAGCACCAATAGGCAAGACAAGAAACAATGGTGGAAATTTACCAGGGAGAGACACAACCTAGATGTCAACGCTGCTAACATCAAATGTTATTGCTGACAAGAGATGAAGAAGCAGCTATTTCATATGTTAAACTTGTGTATTGCTTTAAGACTTGTGTATTGCTTTAGTTTAAAATTGGGAGGAGGGAAGAGTAGGAATGCACTTTCAAGGCCATTTGTCTCTCTAAAGAAGATAAGGTTTGGCGGTTCTCCTAACGGAAGGGAAACTGATTCTTTAAATTAATTGGAGAATATGATTAATGATAAAATTAGAAAGGTGGAGAATTGTGTTTTAATCTATTGTGCAAGGGGCGGAGATTTCAGATTCCAGCTTCTTTCAAGCAAGCATTTGCCGGTGTATTAGGCTAATAAAGGACTTTTAAGGTAAACAATGCCTCAGAGTCACTTGAAAAGCCCATACATTGAAAACTTGACATCAAGCTGGAATCCACACTACTTTTTAAACTAATTATGGAGTCCTGACCTCCCGTCGCTGTCTCCAAGCTTCGGAGGCAGTCTGGCAAAGAGTTGGGGAAGATCCCATAATGGAGGGAGTAAAATTGCCTGAAGCCAGCTCCCTGGCACCAGCAGCCACCCCAGTGGGGGACAGGCCAGTGAAGAAGCCAGCAGGGAAAGAGTTTCAGCAATCGTCCCAGCTTGGTGCTAGACCCAAACAACCAGGAGAGTGGATTAAGACTAGCAGAGACTCCAGGAGCCTCGGAGCAGCCAGGCCATCTGAGATTGAATACTCAGGTGAGTGGAAAATCCTGTCTGCAGATCAGACTGCTTGCCAGACCCATGAGTCCCCTGCCAAGCCCTCCAGATCCATAGAGACAGAGGACCCCAGCCTGGGGCCTCTGAAGCAATGGGAGTTTGGGGAGCCCCCACAAGTGAAAGGCCAATAACCTCTGAGCTTGCCCCAGCTAATAGAAGCCTTGCAACAGCTGGGGGTGGTGCAGAAGCCTGGAGATCAGGAGCTGGTGGGAGGACAACAGCAAGGGTGGCAGCAACAGGACCCAGATGTGCAACACCTGAACGTACAGCAGGGCCAGAGGGGCCAGCAGCAGAGGGGGCCTTGGCAGCCATTAAATCAGCAACCAGAGTGGGGCCACAGGGACTGGAGACACAACAACAGCAGTGGGGGCCCTGGCAGCTGGAGAATCAACAACCAGGAGGGGGCCAGCAGCAGTGTAACCACCAGCAACAGTTGATCCAACAACCAAGGGGGGGACAGCACCAATGGGAGCCCCAGCAGCCATTAAACCAACAACTAGGGTGGGGCCAGCAGCAATGGGGGCCCAGCAAGCAATGATGAGCCCACCCTTCAGAACAACCTTCGATGGGGACCCAGAGAAAGTGATTTTTTTCCTCAACCAAGTACGCTCTCACTTGAATCGCTGGGGTCACTTTTTCCTGGACCCAGGTGCAATGGTCGATGTGATTGCATCCAACCTAGAGGGAGAAGCATCTGAATGGTTGAACAATTTATATAACGAGCAGGCCCCTGAATTGGAGGACCTCCACCTTTTCCTCCTGGGGCTGAGGGAAAGATTTTAGGACCCATCTGTTCCCCTCAAACCAGAAGAACAAATCCATAAGATAAAGCAAGCTGGCCGGCCTGCCCTAGAGTAGGTGTGGGAGTTTCGAAAAATGGCAAGTCAGATAGAGAGATGGCCTGAGCAATCAATGATTTTTAGAGAAGAGTTAGATGATCACCTCTCTCAGGCATGTATTTACCGAGCTGTACCCGACCAGCTGCATGAATGGTACCAGGCAGCGGTGAAATTAGATGTCCATCTCGCCCGATATAAAAAGCCTCCCCCACCTGAAACTGCACCAAAACCAGGATCCAGATGGCTACCACCACCCCAAAAAACCCCAATGTCTGCTACTGCCGAAAGACCTAGACCATCTACAGGACTGCCAATCAAGTGCTTTCGATGTGGACAGCAGGGACATCAAGCAGCAACCTGCCCAGTTCCTTACCCGCAGCAGCAGAGTAGACCAGATCCAACAATGAGGAAGAAACCCGCACAGCAGCCATCAAGAGAAAAGTCCAACTGGGCCACCCAGGAGCCCGTTACCCAGGGTATGTCCCCCACCCAGGAGGATGCTGGCCCACCAACCAGATCCACCCCCGCTTTACCTGGTTTTGAAAGCGATGATGAAGGAGAGAACGACCCGATGGTGAGTCGACCCTTTCTACCTTTTTTATTCCCTGCTAAATTCATAATCCCTAAGTCAGGGGCACAAGTAGACCTGAAAGTGCTAGTCGATACTTGCTGCTCCTGATGCATCATTAGCCTGTCATGTCCCTTAAGACTGGGCATATGAACTAAGCTGCTCTCCAAACCTGTGAGGTTTGAGCAAGCCAGTGACTCCCTAATGGGAGGGACTTTAGTCATGCAATTAACACAGCCCTTACGCAGGCGAGCACTGGGAGTTTATTCGCTTCCTGGTAGCTCCAAAGATGTCTGAGACTGTGATCCTAGGACTAGCCTGGCTTGACAAATGGAAGCTGCTTATCTGGTGGAAAAAAGGAATGAGAACTGTGAGATTACCCATAGGGCCCGATCCCCCCATTGATTCAACAGATGTTACAGGAGATTTTAGCACACCCAAAGAGCAAGCGCACATGGCTGCCTTACAGCCACCTGGCAAGCTGTTCATCCCCAGTGAGTACCAGGATCTAGCAGAGGTGATTAGTGAGAAAGAATGCAATACCTTGCTTCCTCACCGTCCCAATGATTGTTCCATCGAACTGTTACCAGGGGCCAAACTCCCCCGATGAAGAATGTGTGCTATGTCCCCCCTTGAAATGGAGGAGATACAGCAGAATGTGGATACAAACCTAGCGAGGGGATTCATCGAACAGGCCAAGTCTACTTTGGGAGCCCCTGTGTTGTTCAAAGAGAAAAAAAGATGGCCTCTTGTCATCTCTGCATTGATTATAAAGGCCTGAATGTAGTGAGTGTGGAAAATAAATACCCTCTCCCCCTCCTGAAAGACTTACTAACCCACCTGGCGAAGGGGAGCATCTTCACCAAGTTAGACCTGAGAGAAGCATATTACTGGGTAAGAATAAAGGAGGGAGATGAATGGAAAATGGCCTTCAACTGTCCCTTGGAAAGCTACCAATTCAAAGTCATGCCATTTGGACTGCAGGGGGCCCCAGCCGTGTTTATGCAGTTCATTAATGAGTTCCTACATGAACATTTATACTAAGGCATTCTGGTGTATCTTGATGACATTCTAATATACAGTACGAATATGACTCATCACGTAAGACTGGTCAGAGAAGTGTTAAAGAAACTACTGAATGCCAAACTTTATGTGAAATTGTCGAAATGTGAATTTCACCAAACCCAATTAGATTATCTTGGCTATAGAATCTCCAATGAGGGTATCGAAATGGACCCAGCCAAAGTAAAAACTATAATTGAATGGCAGTCCACCAAAAACCGGAAACAGCTCCAGAGCTTCCTAGGGTTTGCCAACTTCTACCGTCAATTTATTCCCTCTTTTGCTGAGATTGCTCTACCTCTTTCAGAACGACTCAAGACAGGCAAGGGAGGGGAAAAACCTGGCCAGCCGCTAGCATGGACTATGAGTTGTCAGAAAGCTTTTGAGAATTTGAAAAGACTATTTGTGGCTGAACCAGTCCTAAAGCATCCTTGCCCAGGGGAGCCCTTCGTAATTCAGGCAGACACCAGTGACATGGCAGTCCGAGCAGTGTTATTGCAAAAGAATAAAAGTGGGGTCCTGAAACCTTGTGCTTAGAGGTGTAAGTAAATTTCTTAATTTACTGAAAGCGAAAGGAGATGGACAGTTTGGGAGAATGTGGCCTTCGCTATTAGGTGGGGGCTATTAAACTAGTCGTGCCAGCCACATGACCACGGAGATGTCCTCGGACAAGCGCTGGCTCTTCGGCTTTCAAACGGAGATGAGCACCAGCCCCTAGAGTCGGAAATGACTAGCACACATGTGCGGGGGAACCTTCACCTTCACCTTCATTAAACTGGTGGCACTACTTAGAAGGAAGCAAGGTGCCTTTTGAAATATGGACAGATCACAAAAATTTAGAGGCACTATAAACTCCCCACAAATTATCCCCAAAACAAGTACGATGGGCACAGTACTTCAACCATTTTAACTTTATTCAAAAGTGCAAACCAGGAAGAAAAAACTTCCTAGCTGATGCACTCTCCCAATTGCCACAGTACAAAAGTGAACGTGAAGAAGTTCACGAGGCAATTATCTCCAGTCCACAGACTGTGGCCCAACTCACACATCGCAGGACTCCTAATCCTGATGACCCCAGGGTAAAGAAAATAAAGTGAGAGCTCCTCACTGATTAATGGTTTAAAGACAATCAGCATCCCTAACATGCAGGGATGGTCTGCCTTACAAGGGGGGAAAACTGTACTTGCCTGAAGCTCTTCGTCTTAATGCCATCAAACACAGCCATGATGTCAAGCAGGCTGGACATTTTGGATATCTAAAAACTACGTCTCACTCGCCGGCAATTTTGGTGGCCGGGACTAAAACGAGATGTAGAAAACTATGTCAAGAGCTGTACTGTATGTGCCACCATGAAAAGAATCCCGGGAAAGACCCCTGGGTTACTGCAACCGGTGGCCGAACCTTCTCAACCATGGGAAGAAATAGCTATGGACTTTATAGTAGACCTACCTGACAGTAGAGGAAATACTGTCATTTGGACTGTGATAGACCTATTTTCAAACCAGGCTCACTTTATCGCCTGCAAAGGGCTTCCATCGGCTCAACACCTGTCTAAGTTGTTCCTAAAACATATCTATTGACTACATGGTGCCCCTAAGTGAATAATTTTGGACAGAGGGGTGCAGTTCACAGTGAAAGTTTGGACAAACTTTCTTAAATTAATTGGATCATCTCAAGGCCTATCAACTGCTTTTTATTCAGCTACTAACGGAGCCACAGAGTCCGCCAACAAAATGGTGGAACAATACCTTAGATGCTACGTCTCTTACCAACAAACAAACTGGACCAACCTCCTCCCTTTGGCAGAAGTGGCTTACAATAATTCAGTACATAGTAGCACCGGCTACACTCCTTTACGTGTAGCCACAGGGAAAGAATTCAACCCCATACTGGAATACCCTCAGTTACCCTCTGCTTCCCAGACTCTTGATCATTGGGTGAGGGGTTGGGAAGAAGTTTGGAAAAATACAAAGGTAGCCTTAAAAAAGACTTTTGAGACCTACAAAAAGCAAACTCTCCAAAGAACATTCCAAGTTGGGGAAAAGGTTTATTTGTCGACTAAATACTTACGCCTTAAACTACCCAATAAGAAATTCAGACTGAAATTCTTGGGGCCCTTCCACATTGTGAAAATCATCAACCCGGTCACAGTAAAATTGAAACTACCCAGACTTTTGGGGAAAATTCACCCGGTGTTCCATTGTAGCTTGCTGAAACCTTTTTGAACCTCCACTTTAAGACCTCCCCCTAAGAAAGAACCTGGACACCTTGTGGTAGCAGGTCAAACCCATTATGAAGTGAAATGTATTCTTGACTCTAGAATCTTTAAGGGAAATTGCAATACCTAGTACAGTGGAAGGGATACCCATCGTCTGAAACCACTTGGGTGAAATCTACTGATGTGAAAGCTGACAGACTTATCAAAAGGTTTTATGAGAAACACCCCAACAAACCAAAAGCCAATTCCTAACTTGTGTGTTGTTTACATTACAGGATCTCTCCTTTTTCTAAGGAGGGGCGGATGTCAACACTACTAACATCGAATGTTATTGCCTGACAAGAGATGAAGAAGTAGCTATTTCATATGTTAAACTTGTGTATTGCTTTAAGACTTGTGTATTGCTTTAGTTTAAAATTGGGAGGAGGGAAGAGTAGGAATGCACTTTCAAGGCCATTTGTCTCTCTAAAGAAGATAAGGTTTGGCGGTTCTCCTAACGGAAGGGAAACTGATTCTTTAAATTAATTGGAGAATATGATTAATGATAAAATTAGAAAGGTGGAGAATTGTGTTTTAATCTATTGTGCAAGGGGCGGAGATTTCAGATTCCAGCTTCTTTCGAGCAAGTATTTGCCGGTGTATTAGGCTAATAAAGGACTTTTAAGGTAAACAATGCCTCAGAGTCACTTGAAAAGCCCATATGTCGGAAACTTGATACTAGAACTAAGGAGAAATTTCCTAATGGCAAGAGCAATCAACCAATGGAATAGCTTTCCTTCAGAAGTAGTGGGTGCTCTATCACTGGAGGCTTCAAAAAGAGATTGGACAACCATTTTTCTGAAATGGTATAGGGTCTCCTGCTCAAGTAGGGGGTCTGAGATCCCTTCTAAGTCTATTATTCTATGTTTTATGTTCTCTGTTTTTTTGTTTCACCATCACTGCCCCACCTGAGGTAACACCATTTGGAGATATGAGAAAACTTGTAATGGGAGAAGATGGAGAATATAATTTTATCATCAGTCCTGATCAAGATGAAGTTAGCAGAGCTTAACTTTGGGCTAGGAATGTTAGATGTTTTGTGCCAGCCATTGGCAGTTCCCCAAAAAGGTCATCAGATGGGAGCAAAGAGGCTTCTTTGCTTCCACTGATGAGCCAAGGGTCTCAGACCCGGCAGCCCCATTGGCGAGAGAGTTTTATGGTCAGGGAGGGACCAAGACCCCCCATAAATACCTCTGCACGAGGGGCTGCTCTTTGTTCTAGTCTCCAGTTCTCCTTCTAGTTCCAGTTCTCCTCTCCTAGCTCTTAGTCCTTCTGTTTTAGTTATGTAATGCTATCTTTTATTTTATTTCTCTCTCACATGCAGGCATGAATGCTTTCATGCCAAGTATTTCTTTCTCTTTGATCTATCATTGAATAAAGCTAATATGATTGCATCTCTGCGTGATGCCTTTACTTGGAAGCACCTTTAACGATTCATCGTGAGATCACCTCACAAGTTGGTAGCCAGATCATGGTTTAAAGGAACGCTTCCAAGCCAGCCAGGATCTATACCACAAGATGTCTGGAAGACCCGGCTCAAATCCACTTATAACAGATGGCAGGACTTCTCCTATCGTGACCAGAAGTCATCGATCACAGACGGCATCCCTGCCTACATCCAAGACTTCAGTCCCTGAAGCAATCTCAGCTGCAGATGAAAGCACAAATGGCCTTCATCCCGTCAGAGGATCCAGCAGAGCCTCTAGGACCCCTTCACATGTCTCTTTACAACTGAACGCCACAGAGGAGAGCATAGAAGGCTTGCAGACTGCCCAAGACTGCTCAGATGCTGCAGAGACGGACCTGGCTGAAACCAAACGCCGCGTGAGTAAGCTGACTGCACAGGAACGTGAAGAGCTGCTTAAAGAGATCTTTGCAATGCAGGGGAGGGGGAAGGCAGCCCAGGAAACCGCGCAGGAAGCCTCCGAACACGTGGTGAGTCTTTCCTTAGCGACCACGAGGCCTCCAAATATGGCAACCGCCACCCTTAGTGACCCCGGGACCTCAGAGCTTTTGGCGCGAACCCCCCCACCCAGCTGTGAGCTACAGCTTCCTGGGGCAAGTGGAAACAAGATGGCTCCGCCCACATGGTCCGGCACAGGAAACAAGATGGCGGCCCCCAGTAAGCCCACACGGTCTAACAAAGACAAACCTTTTTTAAGCCTGGAAAGCCAGCAGTCCCTGGCATCCAGCAGAAATAGCATGCAATCCCTGGCATCCGGCCAAAGCAGCATACAAATTCCTGAGTTCTCCCCACCACAAAGCCTAAAGTCCAATGATGACAATGAGGTCTGTCCAGCCGAGACTCCTACAAATGCTGCAGCCATTCAGGCCGCCATCCAGCTCCTAACTGATGCCCTGGGGCCCAAAAAGATGTTGGGGGTAGCCACCCCCCCTCCAAGGCCTCCCATCCTCTCCCCAGGGCCCAACTGCCGGGGGGAATCCAGCCTGCAGCCTCCCAACAATCAACCCCCACGGCCTCCCACCTTCTCTTCAGGTCTTCAGGACCAGCCAGGCAAACCAGGCAATGATGAAAATCCATGTGCCTGCAATTCTCGGGAGGATTCATTGCAGCAACTGCGAGCTGGAAAATCTGGGCTCCGCCCCCCCATGGCTCATGGGAAGAAGGCAGAAATCCTGAACAACACCCTCCCCCGGATCACATGGTTTCCGGGCACGCCCATCTAGAGTTACTAAATAATCAAGAAAAAATTCCCTCCTCGACCACTGGAGGGACCCCTTTCACTAGAGGAACCCCTTTCCCTTTCCCTTTTATGTCAATGGACATTTCAGAGATTTTTGAAAGTGGATCTGAGAAGGACTATTTTCCAGCAGAAAATCTTCCAAGCGACTTTAAAAAGCTGCAACTGGGAGGAGAAAATTATAACAGTTGGAGTAAAGATATACAGCTATATCTCTTAAAGAATGGGACTCTACAAATGGTTCAGAAACCACCCCCTCCCCCATGGGGACGTCAAGAAGAGTGGCGACATTTGCAGGCTTACTCTGCTATGCTCAGTTCGCTGGATAATAACTTGTTCTCCAGCATCCCAGCAGGTCTCAGAGCTGCTCAAGTTTGGCAACTATTATACAATTTATTCAACAGCGATACCATTGGTTCCATCACCAGATATACAACTGAGCTTTATACAACCAAACTGAAGTTTGGTGCCAGCATGCCTGAACATCTTGCAAAATTAAAGGCACTCAGGGCAGAATTGATATCCAGAGATTTTCCAGTAACTGATGTGAACATGCTCTCGATCATTTTTACTTCCCTAGACAGGAGTTGGAGCAATTTCATTGTTTCACTTGAAGCGGTCAAGAGGGAAGACATAAATCTGTCCTACCTTACAGGGAGACTCATCGAGGAAGATAGAAGGAGACGAGATGCAGGGGAATATGCCAGAGTCACCACTCAGCAAGCCAGAAGGGGGCGCCACAACTCAGAGCAAATTAATACTCTAATTAAGTGTTTCATCTGTGGCTCTGAGGAGCACCTCAAGAAAGACTGCCCCCATCAACATCAAGCCCCTAAACGTGGTCCCAATCAAGTAAGGGGCAAGGGGCAAGGAAGGGGGCGTGGTAGGGGCAAAGGAAATTCTCTGCATACTTGTTCCCTCACCCCCACAACAAAGGCTGATAGCTCCACTGACTTATGGTTACTGGACTCTGGAGCTTCTTCTCACATTACTAATATGAGTCAAGGTTTTAAAAGGTTAAAGAAAATTAACTCATCTGTCAAAGTTGCAAATGGCGATACTGCTCTAGTTGTTGGGGAGGGCTTTGTTTCTGTACCTGGACTTGGAAAAGTTGAAGGTGTTTTACACGCCTCTTCTATAGCCAACAACCTATTAAGCATTACCAAATTGTGTGACAATGACAAAGTGGAAATTTTATTTCGCAAGGGGGGAGGTCATGTCACCCGGGACCAGAGGGTCATTGGAAATATTACCATAATAAATGGCTTACCATATTTTTCTCCCAAGCCACCACAGCCTGCCCCAAGACTTTCCAAGGGCAGTGTGGGCAAGGAGCCTGAATCTCAGCAGGCACCTGCAGCACCACTCAAAGCAACTAGAGCCAAGAGGGTGTCAGTGGGGAAGCGGCTTCACGATAAGTGTGCCCATCTCTTGCACAGAAGGCTAGGTCATGCAAGCTTCCCTGTAGTTAAAAAGATGGGAGACTTTGCTGAGGGAGTCCAGCTCAAGGACTGTGACGTGTTTCTGGACTGTGCCATTTGCAAGAAAACAAAGAGGAAGGCTGCTCCTACCCCAAAGGTGTCATTGCGTAAGGCTCACTACCCGTACCAACTAGTACATGTTGACCTAGTTGGGCCTTTTACACCATCCCTAGGAAAGAAAAAGTATTTTCTCACTGCCGTTGATGATTTTTCACGATACGGCCACGTGTATACCCTCACAGAAAAATCTGAAGCCTTTGACGCCATAAAGTCACTGTACAACTTCGTAGAGACCCAGTACAAGACCAAGATCGCACAATTGCAGAGCGATCGCGGGGCTGAGTTCATGTCCCGAAAGTTCCACGACTGGGTAAGGCGTAAGGGCATCCACCACTTTCTTACTGCACCATTCACCCCTTCGCAAAATGGTGTAGCTGAGAAAAGAAATGGAATCCTACAAACCATGATGCATAGTCTGATTGCAGACGCTAATGTCGCAGAATCATACTGGGGGGAAGCAATTCACTACGCCAATTACACCTTAAACCGCACCTGGAGCAGTGTTGTGAACCAGACCCCATATTTCCTGGTTCACGGTAGGAAACCAAACCTGGGACATTTGCGTGTGTTTGGTTCCTATGCATGGGTGCACATCCCCAAGCAGCTGCGGAAGAAGGGGAGATCTGTTTCCCAGAGACTAAGGTTCTTGGGCTATGCTCCTGGCTCCAAGGCCTATCGTTTCCTGGGAGAAGGGGGCAGGCCTGTGACTTCCCAATCTGCCTCTTTCGAAGAGGACTCCAATTGGACTCAGATCCACTCAAATGATCTGAGCCCATATGCCAACCGACCCAGCAAGGACATACCGACCGCGACATCACCTGAGATGACCACGTACCCTGCCACCGACGAAAGTGAGGAACAAGACGAAGATGTGTCCAGTCCCACGGAGGAAGACACACCGTCTTCACCCCCAGCGACGCCTCAGAGACCCACGGAAGAAAAGGGTGGTGAGTGGCAGAAGGTAAGGAGGTCAAAGCGGTCCAACAAAGGGGTCCCGCCAAAGAGAATTGACATTGGCCACATCGCGTCTGTCAACAGCGTTGTGGTCACCCCAAAATCCTTCTCTGACATCCAGGAGCTGCCCATCGAAGAGTAGGAGAAATGGCAGCTCGCGATGCAGAAGGAGATGCAGAGCTTAAAGAAACTCAAAGTCTTCACCCCCCAGCAACCACCAAAGGAGAGGAAAGTCATTGGCACAAGGTGGGTTTACAAAGCCAAACCACTTGCCAATGGCCTCTACCTATATAAGGCCCGTTTGGTAGCCCAGGGCTTCGCTCAGCGTTACATGGAGGACTACTCGGAGACTTACTCTCCAACCGTCCGGGCAGAGAGCGTCAAGGCCGCCCTCGTGACTGCAGCCGCTCTGGGAGAAGAAGTCTTCCAATTCGACATCCAGACGGCTTACCTCCATGCCAACTTGGACTGGCAAATCTACGTGAGGGCTCCTCCTGGCTACCAGCAAGAAGGGGGAAATACATGGTTGCTTCACAAAGGGTTATATGGACTCAAGCAGTCAGGGAAATTATGGTATGACTGTCTTAGAAAGAGTTTAGAATGAGTTGGTTTCTCAGCATCCCGTGCAGATGAATGTGTTTTCACACGCAATTCCAAAGGAACCACAGAACGGGTGTTAGTTTATGTGGATGATCTATTATATGTAGGGCCTAACAAGAAAGGGTGTGATGAATTTGCCAAGGCCCTGGAAGAAAAGTTTACTCTGAAGTCTTTGGGGCGGGTTGACAAGTACTTGGGTGTGCATATTTTGGCCACTAAGGGGGGGTTCGCTCTATCTCAAAAAGAAAAGATAGAGGTATTACTGGCCAAATGCAAAATGACAGAATCTAATCCTACGCATAGCCCAATGCAAACCGACTTTTACAACCACACCCATAAGGACGGTCCTGAGTTCACAGATAACACGCTTTACAGATCTGTGATTGGCTCCTTGCTATACATCAGCAATTGGAGCAGACCTGACATAGCTTTAGCTGTGAATCTATTGTCCAGGCACGTGGAACACCCAAAGGAATTCCACTGGACTGCTGTTAAAAGGGTGCTTAGATACCTTAAGGGCACAGCTGATGCCCTCCTTATGCTAGAACCAGAGAAGGGGAAGACGGCCCAGCTCTCCGCTTACTCAGACGCAGACTGGGCTGGCGACACCAAAAGTAGACGGAGCACTTCTGGTTTCCTCATATTGCTAAATGGCTGCCCAATACATTGGCATGTTAGGCAGCAAAAATTTATTTCTTGCTCCACGGCCGAGGCTGAATATGCCAGCCTGTCAGACACGGCCAATGATTTGACTTGGTTCAATGAGCTGATAACAAGCATCTGGGCATCTCCCCCTCTGCCTATCCAAATTCTAGAGGACAACACTGCCGCAATTGCAATCTCGGGCGCTTATGCAGTAGGATCTAGATCTCGCCACATAGACATACGCTATAAAAATGTCAGGCAGCTTACCAAAAAGGGTTTTATAGATGTTGAGCACTGTAATACAGCTGACCAGATAGCTGATCTGTTTACCAAACCTGTTCCCATTGACCGGCACAACCTTCTGTGTAAGCGTTTGTGTTTGGCCTTCTGAATGTTTTTATGCATGTCTATGACACTTGCTCGCCCCTCACATACATTCACTGGTCCCTGTCATTGGCTGGCAAGAAGGGGAATTGTTAGATGTTTTGTGCCAGCCATTGGCAGTTCCCCAAAAAGGTCATCAGATGGGAGCAAAGAGGCTTCTTTGCTTCCACTGATGAGCCAAGGGTCTCAGACCCGGCAGCCCCATTGGCGAGAGAGTTTTATGGTCAGGGAGGGACCAAGACCCCCCATAAATACCTCTGCACGAGGGGCTGCTCTTTGTTCTAGTCTCCAGTTCTCCTTCTAGTTCCAGTTCTCCTCTCCTAGCTCTTAGTCCTTCTGTTTTAGTTATGTAATGCTATCTTTTATTTTATTTCTCTCTCACATGCAGGCATGAATGCTTTCATGCCAAGTATTTCTTTCTCTTTGATCTATCATTGAATAAAGCTAATATGATTGCATCTCTGCGTGATGCCTTTACTTGGAAGCACCTTTAACAATTCATCGTGAGATCACCTCACAAGGAATGCAATAAAAATTGCATACTGATGTTATCTCTTTCAAAGACTAGCTATGGGAGCATATGCATTAGTTCAGGAGATGTGTGGATGAACTTTTTGTGGCCCTCAGAAGATGCTTTGAAAAGACATTGATTTATATCTTTGTTGCTACTTTAGAAACGTTTACCCAGCAAAGTCCAATTACAATCCAGAACAAACAATGAAGCCTAACTCCTTAGCTTGGAAACAAGATCACTTTGTGATCACAAGAAAATTGTTGAATTATTCTGATATTTATTTAATTTAGAAAATCACATTGTCACCATAGAACTATTTCTGTCACAATAACATCCCAAACTGTTTAACTTTGGAAGATTTTTCTCCATCATCTCCTTCTCAAACTCACTCTCAAATACTACAAACTGGGCAATTGTTCTTTGTAATATTCCATCCCTCTCTACATCTAATTTAATACTGAGGAATTGGAAGGGGGAAATCAGTAGAACCTCAAAGAAGAAGACTTACCTGCCATGGCTGCACAATCTGGGATGATTCATGGTATCCAACTTGCATTCTCTTACTCAGTTGGGAGGAAGAGGCAGCACTGAGGGCCCATGCCACAGTTTGAATTACTTTGGAAATACTGGAGGGATCCTGAGAGAGGATTCTTGTAATCACATCATGGGGTGGGAATTCCCAATTCTCTTTTTCTTTGTATTTTTTCCAAAGTTTCTTAGATAACAAAGGAGTTGAATTGGAACATTGGAAAGCTTCCTTTCCATATACTGTGACAGTAGATGTATAAGATTTTAAGTCATAATACTGAGTCCTTCCCTTTGTCTGGATGAGGAAGGAAAACAAAGCATGTTTATTGTGGAGATCAACCCAGAAGTCAAAAACACCTACACTTAAAGCTGCCAAAGTTGTTGCAATCCACACTCTTCCAACAATGAATTTCTTACTCTTGTCCAGCACTTGTATTACTGATGCTAGTAACCCTGAGGCCTTAGAATCCAGTTGGAATACTATAATTTTTATTTCACTCTTCATAAGAGAACGGAACATTTCCCATTTTTCTTGTGTGACTGTTTCTCCAGCACCTGTCTTCATATTTGCTTCTGGGATGGTTCCTGAGAGGACAATGCAAATCCCATTTTTTAGAGCAAGAGCTTCCAAGCTTCTTTTGAATTTTTCTCCTCTGTCATTGTCCAGAGAAAGGAGGCCGATCCACGTCCATTGGAAATGCAGGAGCAGCTTGACAATTGCAGAGTAGGGTGGGTTTTGGTCTGGGGTCATCCGATATGAAAAAGGAAAATGTTGGTTTTGCTCAACAATCTGATTGATGACACTATAGTTGATCTAAAATAAAACAGAAGGTATTGATAATTTGTGTTAGTTTTAATGATAAAAGTCACATGATGAATCTAAGGGCCTTTCCCTTCTGCTAAGAGAAGTTTCAAACAATAACTGCATGAATTTTACTATCTCACTTGATGTTGTGTCCTGTTGTCTTGCATGCTCCCTTTGAAACTAGGGAGCTCTGAATTATCTGTGGGTGGTCCTGATGGAGCACACACCTCTGGTCAACCCTTCCCCATGCAGTTTTCCCTGGGTAATGGAGTGGATGCAGTGGGACACTTTTACTGTCAACAACATAGGCTCACATAAGCCTTACATATTCTGTTTTTACCCACATTCTAACTCTGTGGGTCACCCATCCACTCATGGAATATCTTTTTAAACTGACAAGCATGTTTAATTCTTGTAGATTTTTGCTGCTTATTTAATTGCTTCATATGTTGGACTTAAAATATTGTTTGTTATATTCCCCCCTAGCAATTGTTTAATATTGGTATATTATTGTCTTGATTCATAAAATTGTTTTCAAATATTTCTGTATGAACTCTTTAATTGGTTGAATTTCTTTCAGACATTTGGAATGTAGAAGTCTGTTTAATAACATCACTTAAAAAAAACCCAAGACAAGTGGCATTGTGCCACTTGTGCCAAGCTCCAGTTCAAAATAGGAAAGAATATTATGATATACTTTCTTTTGTCTTGTACACAGCAGAAAGTATATAAAAGCTGCTTTCTGGAGGTGCCTACCAGCTGTCTTGATCAATTCGTTTTTCTTTCATATCTTTCTTTTCCAATTTTTATTTCAGTCTCAAGATTAGAAAAATGAGGAATTCCTCACTGAAGAGTTGGAAGAAGAACAGAATGAATGGAAGATAAACTTATTAGGACAACTGTGGGAAACTGGAATAATAGGGAGGCGATCAAAGAATTATAATGGGGCTAGTTCTTCCAAAAAATTGTGATTAAATGGTGTTTCTTAACTCAGATAATACACACAATAATAGAGGGAGAACTCTTTGATGAGTTAAAAGTATTGACGTGGATCGTTAGATGGCAAAGAAAAAAAGCCAGAGTAAGGCTGAAAGAAAATAGGGTTTTATTTACTGGGGGGAATTTTTTACCATTGATTAGAAGGTTGAAGATGGTTGAATATTTAGAATATTAGATTTTGTTATAAAAAAGGGAAAATGTAGAAGGTGAGATAAGAGAAACTCTAGTTATGTAAACCTTAGAAATTAAAACATATCAAATGTTAAGTTGAATATTGAGGGGAAATTAAAGCCTGGGCAAAAAGCTACAACAGGACATTGAAGTATATAAAATTGAATGTAAACACTATTAAGATATGTATAACTTCAAAAATATTGATGAATGTAATAAAGATGGTTTTACTTAGCTGAGAACAACAAGAATTATATTAATTCAATATGAGACAGTACATATTAAGGGATAAAGAGAGGAAATATCTGATGTTGTAAATTGAGATTTGTGCTAAAGATTCATGTATGTTATGGAATCATTGATTACCCAGTCATCGTGTTGCTTTTTAAATGTTTAATTGTAAAAATTTTTTAAAAATCAATAAAATATTATATATGAACAAAGAGTTGGAACACCCTATGTCCTGGAGCTCCATCGCCGGATATTTTTGAGGAAATATTGGACAGCAATTTATCTGTAGTGGTCTGACCATTCTTGGCCCGTGTTGGCAATTGGACTTTTTTATTCTATGATTCTGTGTACAAAACCAGCTCTTTTAGATTGGTCACTCTTCAGCTCTTCTAATATTTATTCTCTGACTCTCAATTTATTTGGAAAAATATATACAAGTGTTGCCTTCTAGGCAAGCACTTGAATATATTTGTATATCTGAAGAATTTACAACATGGAATTAATTTCAATACCTGTGGGATTTTGTAGATGCTCAAGACATTAGAAATATGATCAAAGAGTTTAGAATCTTCAAGGACTGCCAGCAGGTTCTTTTGTCTTCCACATCTGTAGTTTGGGATGTTCTCCTGGCCTGGGGACAGCACGTCCATCATGGCCTCATATGTCAGTCTTGCACTGAAAAAGTTCTGATAGATGTTGTAGCCCAGAGTGATGTTGGGTAAGAGCCTTGAATTATGGTTGATTTCATGAATGGCCAACAAGAAGGGCATAAGGTGGTAGAAGTTGTTCTCACTGCAACATAAGAAATTTCCAATGTTCATCATCTTTAATTTGGATTTTCATAAAAGCATGTCCTATTTACTGTAGCTTTATAGCTATATAGTGCAATGCCAAAAAGATAATCAGACACTCATTATTTATTTAAATTATTCAATTTATTTGGCCTTTGCAGGTGATAGATATCTTGAAATTTCTATTAGAAGAACAATCCCATTGACACCACTAGGAGCTTCTCTCCAAAGGAAGTATCAGGGAGATATAATAAGGTTCTTATATATCAGTTCACAACAATCCATAAAATGTAATTAAAATCATGCCCTTACCCCCAGGTACCAGACTAGGTATGATTGCAGCTCACAATTGCCATCCTAGCACAATGCTTGGGGGGATGATCTGTGTCTTCCCAGTCCTCCAGAATGCTAATAAGGGATGCTACCAAGTAGACATCTATATGTTATGATCATATTATAGGATTTATTCCTATTATACCTCCCTGGAAATGACTAACTGCTGGATTCAAGTGCTAGATTAGCAAGTGGTAATACCTATCTGAAGATGGATATCTCTCCATAAGCCTTCTTTAGATCTAGAGATTTGCTTAAGAACACTCATGACTTTAGAATTATTTCCCTAAATTCTACAGTTAACTACAATTAATGTGATCTTCTGTGACTAAACATTAACTTATATACTCTTTCCCTTCCTTGAATTTGGTTTTTAAAAGGTATGCCTTTTATTTAAACCAAAAGGAACAGGTAACAACAAAAGTAGCAAAAATGTTAATTTTTTGAAAGAAAGAGTGGAGAGGGTGGTAAGAATTATAGAGTAAATGTAAGGAAATGGAATAGATGGTAGAGAGAAAGTACAAGCGATCTCCCTCTGCTCTAAGTTATTCAATAACTTTATTGGGAGTTACTGAACTATTAATAAATTAATTAAATAAATATGAATAAATTGGTGACTCTCCACAGTACCAAGGTAATCATTTCAAAGCAGGCAGAACCCCTTCCAGTTAAGAGTCATCCTGGGACAGTGTTGGCAATGCCTAGTTTTGTCCGGTTTTGAAGTTGACACTAGTGGAAGAACTTAAAAGGAACTTTGCAAACTCAGGTTTTACAAATTCATCATTTTTCCTAGGAGCCTTTCCTCTAAAGCAAATTGGGAGAAGTAATAATGACTTGCCTTTCTCAAGGTGAGGAATAGGGGAAAGGAAATCATTGCTAGAAAAGACATTGGAGCAGGTAAAATCAATCACCAGAATCTTGGACATGCTGACAATTACCTTTTCAGTTGGTGGCTTGGAGGCTTGGAGAATGAAAATTGGTACAGTATAGATATGATTCCAGACATTATTCCAGTAATTAAGTAGTCTCCTGGCTTGTAGTATTGGAACCATTCTTTTTCTTCTATTATCACCTTAAGTGGACATTTCATCAGCATACAGCAACACGGAATTTGAGACAGAAGCTGAAGCAGAAAGAGCTGTTTATGCAGCAATAGCAACATTTGACGTATACTGCAGTAGATCCTTCCTATACTTCTTCATTCAGGACAGAGTTAAATCTCAGAGTTCACAGAAGACCATAAGTTCCAGTTTGGCCCCAGATTTGGAAGAGTTATCTGCAGTTTCAGACTGCTACAGTATTTGCTCGATTTTACTCCAACCTCTGCTGTCATCACAAAAGCAGGCTGCTACAAATCAGACTTTCAGATGCTGTATATCCCATTTGTTGTCACATTGATTGGTAACTAATTGGGGTGGTGGAAATCCCATAAACCTTGTTCAAAGGGGAATAAATAATTATGATTTTAATAATTACAAGGGGAATTGGGAAGGAGCATTGCCACAAAAGTGTGCAGTTGGAGAAAATAATTTTGTTTGGCCCAGGAGAATAATCCTAATCTGAGAGTCAAGAAAGCAACAATTCAGAGAAGTTTGATTGTTTTTTTTAGTGTATAAACTTATTCTTGGGATTCTAACGATTAAAATGTGGAAAAACAGTTTAATGCTCTTTTTTAATTAGAATATTGTATTAAATCTACATTTAAAAACAAAAGTGGACATGATTCAACTTCCCTGGCTATAACGCTACTATTAGTATTACCTTATGTTACAGAAAGAAAAAACAAAAACTTAAAATACGTTCTATGATAGGACAGAGTATAACAAACTGTACATATAACATCTGTAAATTTTTTGGTAAACTCAGTTGCCAGCGTTATATTTACATATGCTAATAAGAAGTCCTTATGTTATCAACTAATCAAACAATATTCATCTCAGCGATCCTCCTTATCTCTAACCAATCGTACAAATTTTGCCAAATTTCATAATACTCTGTTTCAGTCTTATTTTTGATCTCTAGGCTTAACTTGTCCATTTTGGCACAGGATAAAATTTTAGCTATTATTTCTTCTTCAGTGGGTGTTTCCTTTCTTTTCCATTTTTGGGCCTATACCATCTTGCTGCGGTTAAAATATGCAATAATAAGTAGAAAGATGCTTTGCTGAGTTTATAATTAATAATCCCTAATAAGAAGGTTTCTGGTTTTAAATCAATTTTTTGTAGTAATATTTCTTCCAACCAATTTTTTTTATCTGCTGCCAAAATTTTTGCGCTTTTGAACATTTCCACCACATATGATAGTAAGTCCCTGGAATCCATCTGCATTTCCAGCACGTAGGTGAGATTTTTTTTAATCTATTTTTGCTAACCTTGTAGGGTGAGGGTGCCATCTATAAAACATCTTGTACAGATTCTCTTTATCTTTAACCTCCTATTTCTATCCAATAGTGATTGCCAATTATCTAGGTCAATACTGTAACCAAAATTTTTACTCCAGGTTAACATTGTTTCTTTTACCTGTTCTTCTAATAAATCCTGTTCTAATAGATATTGATATATATCTTTTTCATCATTTGGTCTTCTGTTCCTAGGAGGATTTTATCTAATTGTGTATGCTCTAATTTTATCCCTGGTTCTTTTTGTCTTTTCTGTATCGTGACTGTATTTGTAAGTATGCCCACCATTCCAACTCTATACCATCTTCTAATAGTCTTTTTCTTGTTTTCAGGTCTCCATTTTCGTCTAAGAGATCTTTATATGTGATTAAGTGTGAAGAAAGTGATATAAGTGATTGTGAGCAACAGAGCTTCATGAATTCTGACACTAGTGATGATGAGTTTTTAGGGTTTCCAGAAAACTAGAAAAGTGCTTGAGCCTCTAAGGCTTTCCTCGTTTGTTAATGAAAGTGATGATGGTTCTTAACACCACTGTTGAGTTTCGCTGTTAAACATTACTGTATTTTGCTTTGTTATAATAACTATTTAGTATACCAGTACTATTTGGTTCAGAATATTTTTTTTCTTGTTTTCCTGCTCTAAAAATAGGGTGTGTCTTATGGTCAGGTGCGTCTTATGGTCCGAAAAATATGGTAACATGAATTCAAATTGTGGCAATTGAAAGATGTGATTATTTCAAATAGTTTGAGTTGTTTTAGCAACTTTACTACTTAATTATTATAATACAAAAGTCACATGGAATGAAGAAAGATAAGCTATAACACATAAAACATGACTTCAAAGTATGTGATTTTATACTGAATGTAAAGTGTAGAAAAATAAAGACTTCCAGATGGCAAGGCATCGCCGGAGGCAGCCATTCTTCGGCTGTCAGCCTTGCGGCTCTGTAGAGCCGCCGAAAACAGCACCGATCAGCTTTTTTGGTGGCTCGGAAGCCCCCTCCTTGGGATAAGAAGAGGGGGTGAGCGCCCAGGTAAGGGTAGAGCTCTCCGGGGCTGCCAGAACTTAAAGTTTTGGCGGCTGAAGGATTGAGCCCCCCCGAAGCCTGGGCATGCTCCGGACTGCGAGGCGCCTCTGCTCCGGGTTTTTTGGAGCAGAACAGGGCGTTCGCAACCATCCCTGCTAGCAAGGAAGAACTTTGGAGAATGAGGACGCAGGCAGAGCAATGCAGGAGATTTTGGTGAAGATGGTGTTTTGATCTTTAACTCAATGGACTTTGCTGAGTAGAAGTGCGTAGTTAACAATAGTGGGTGAAAATGGCGGCTATATCTTCTAAAGTTCCTGCCCTGTTGCAGCAGTCTTCGTTGCAAGCGTTATTGTCCCCTGCACCCATATTTGCATCAGCCCTTACAGTAAAAGATTTGCAGAATGTGCTGCAAGAGACTATGGAAAAGCAAATGGAACAATTTGCTGAGATAATGGACAAAAAGTTGGAGGAGAAGTTAACAAAAAACTAGCTAAGGTTATGGATGAAAAGATTACAGAGAAATTAACAGAAATGAGAGCAGACATTTTATCTGCATTGCAAGGCATGGCTATATGTATTGAGAATTTGGACGAAAGAGTGGAAGATCTCAGTCAAAATGATATTAGACTGGAAGCAAAAATGACAGAAACTGAAAATGTGGTAGAGAAAATTGATTATGATTTGACCTCGACACAGTATTATCAGATGGAGTTTGCTTTAAGGATTAGAGGCCTAAAAGAAAATCCTAAAGAAAATTTGAAGAAAATGGTTTCTGAGGCTTTGGAAGGGGTGCTGGGACGACCAGCAGATGAAATAATGGAAGATATAGATAAAATTTTTCGTGTTAATTCTTGGATTGCAAGACAAAGGAAATTACCCAGAGATGTGGTAGTTTATTTTACAAAGAGAATGATTAGAAATGAAGTTATCCAGGCCTCCTACAAGATTGATTTTGTAATTGCTGAGCAAAAAGTTCTGATTTTAAAAGAGATCCCTCCAAGAATTTTAAGAAAAAGGAAGGAATTTGCTTATAGATAAACTCTATATGAGTTAAAGTGCCATAGTTTAAATAGTTTAGGATTGTTTGCATAAGTTAGATTATGATTGTTTGTATTTTTATACCCTGTACTCAGCTCTGGGAAGTCGGGGGGGAGGGGAGAGGGAGGGAGGGGTTGGGGAGGGTTGGGGAGTGGGAAGAGGGTGGGAGGGGAGGGGGTTGGGAGGGGTTTTGTTTTGCTAAAGATAAAATGTATTGTAAAACTTTTCAATAAAAAAAGTATGTGGTTTTATACTGAATGTAAACTGTACAAAAATAAAGACCAACATCAGGAGACTTAATGATTTTTTATCATCAGATTTTCTTTGGTGTTCATGGCAGGTCTCAGAATAATAATGTAGCATTTGGGGATAAAGATGCAGACTAGTAAACCCAGGCTGGAGGCCAGGATGGAGAAGATCTGCACGGCTACCATGTATTTCCCTTTGGAGCTCAAGTAGGTGGGTACAAAGGAGATCCATACACTACAAAAAACCAACATGCTGAAGGTGATCAGTTTGGCTTCATTGAAGCTCCCTGGCAGCTTTCGAGCCAGAAATGCCACCAAGAAGCAAATGGCAGCCAGAAAACCCATGTAGCCAAGGGCAGTGTAGAACATGGCAATTGAGCCTTCATTGCACTGCAACAAGATGTGTTCTGGTTGGGAATGAAAGTCAGAATCTGGGAATGGGGGGGAAATTGCCAGCCATATCATACAGATGCTTACTTGAATACCAGAGCAGGATAAGACAATAGAGTTGGCCAGACTCTTCCCCAGCCATTTCCTCATGCTGCTGCCTGGCTTTGTGGCCAGGAAGGCCACCACCACCATTACAGTCTTGGCCAGCACAGAAGATATAGCAACTGAGAAAACAACACTGAAAATGGTTTGTCGAAGAAAACAAGTCATTTTTGTGGGGCGACCAATGAATAGAAGAGAGGTCAAGAAAGAAAGCAGGAGTGAAACCAGGAGGATGTAGGTGAGTTCACAGTTGTTGGCTTTGACTATGGGAGTTTCTCGGTATTTAATGAAGGTTCCCAGAATAAAGGCAGTGGTCAGGAACAAAGCAATGGCAAAGAAAGCCAGGATGAATCCCAACAATTCTTCATAGGATAAGAAGCTTATACATTTGGGGACACACTGATCTCGCTTCTGATTGGAATGATGGTCATCTGGACACTTGTCACAGTGGGTTGCATCTGAAAAAAATTGTCAGCATGAATTTGTTTCTATAGCTGTAGGAGCATGAAAACAAAAATCAATTACTTCATTTTCAAGGAATAATGTAATTTTTCTGCCCAGAGATATCCACATGACACAACATTTGTTAAAATAGTCAACATTTTTCTTTAAAGGCTAAAGATAAATGTGATTATCAGCTCTCAAAGACTTGTCCTCTTGCCTGAAACCAAACAAGAAAATTACAACTCAAGAGAAATCAACAACATTTCATTATTTATTTTAATGTTCACATCATCATACAAAATTTGGTGATAGTGCCCAATTCTTGAAAAGTTTGTGGATGCCTTCAAAAAAGTTAATGTTTTTCTTGCTTCTTTATCAAATACTCCAAAAAAGCAAGAGAGAATATTGATTGTATCCTTATTTCTTTATTTCTTTTTTCTTTCTTTTTGGAGCCACCTACTGTACCTTCTTGCACAGAGAATGTTCCTTTCATACACAGAGAACAGTCGTAGCAGCAAACTAGTGCTCCTTCTCTCAGAAGCTTGGCATAACCTGGGGAGCAACCTTTTGTACATCTTGAATAAGGCACCGTCTAAACATAAACAGAAAGATTAGTCAGGGCAATATATAAATTAGAAGGGTTTACTGAAATCAACTGGTTTCCAGAAGCTCAGAAGCACACTGAGCAAAATCAGTCAAGGACTGGTAGCATAGGCTTTAATTACTTTGCTTGCAAGTGGCAAATGAAAGGTGATTCCCTTTCTCTATCAATCTCTATTGCAAATCCCAAAACAGACTCATTGCCTTATTCTTCTTTCCAAATGAAAGTAGTTCCATTGCAAAAGGATTTTCTCCTTAGGGCATTGATGAGAATGTTATAACTTATTTTTTTTCCCATCTTTGCTTTCTCAGGAAACCTACAAAATTTAGCTTTCTGTTCAGTCATTAATTTCTCTCTTACAATTGATCATTGTATACTTTTATGTAAATGACTTTTTAGCTGCCTTCATTTCCCTCACCATATTCTTAATGACATCTTTCTCTTATGCAATTCAGTGGGCTAAGTTATATTCATATTCTGGATTTTCTCCCAAAGGTGCTTTTTCAAAAGGCAACTGGTCTTTGTTTTCCCTTGAAGACATTTTATTTTTCATCTCAGAAGCTTTTTCAGTTCTGACTGAATTATGGAGGATGAAAGGATTTATATTCCTTGCAGTCATCTGATCAACAGTCTTTCTGAGAGTTGTTAAGGCTACTATGAAGGTCACCTGAATAGTGCAAAGGCTGTGGAACCATGGAACTGCTGAATCTATATCCTGTTTACAACATAGTCCTTCAGGAGTTCCAAATCCTTCCATCATCCACCATTCAGTCAGAACTGAGGAGGTTTCTTGTATGAGAAGCGAAATGTCTTCAAGGAAAAGCAAACTCCAGGTGCCTTTTGAAAAAGCACCTTTGGCATAACAATGACCTGGATGACCGAGAATCTCCAGGGACATTTTGGATTTTCTCTTACTGGAAATAAGATGATTTGATATATGGTAAATTATGGCTTCATATTCCAATTTAATAATGTAGTTTGCAAATCCCATAATACAAATGATGGTAGAGCAGCTTCCAATGTGTAATAGATTACTGAAAAGCCTCTAAAAGAAAATGATATCTAATAAATTAATGAGGCTTATTTGGAAGTCATCACATTTGACTTCAATGAGTATTATTTTTGAGCAGAAAGATTTGCACACATGGAGGTACATAGAAGAGCAAAAACCAAACAGCATCACCTACCTTGTTAAATAATGTTGGCCATTGAATGGCACTCTGATTGATGAAAATCTTGACTTCCGAGGAGGCTTTTCTTTCTACACTCCCAATTTTCACCCCTGCATCAGACTTTTCCCAAAATGGTGTCCAGTGCATGATATCAAAGTCACCAAGAGGAACTCCATTTTTATCAAAATAAATCCCATCTCTGGAAATATTGTGATGTTGGAAGTTTCTCAGGAACCTATGAAGCTGCAGAAAGAGAGAAAAGGCATTATAATTTGAGCCTTTATTCAATATAGTGATGTTGGAAGTTTCTCAGGAACCTATGAAGCTGCAGAAAGAGAGAAAAGGCATTATAATTTGAGCCTTTATTCAATATTGTGCTGTTGGAAGTTTCTCAGGAACCTATGAAGCTGCAGAAAGAGAGAAAAAAACATTACAATTTTAGCCTTTATTCAATGTTTTTCTTGGTATTATTCTGGATTGGAAGTACTCTGAATAATTCAACCGTGTCAGATCACCACTACAGTCTGAAACAGATTGATTCAGCATTTCATGGGAAGCTTCTCTCATCATTCTCCAGGGCTTCACAGCTCTTTTTTGATATTTATCTCACATTCTTGAAAATCAGGGATAGACAATACCACCAACAGATGGTTTGTAACTGGCTGACAAATCGTACTCAATGTGTAGTCCTCTAGGGAACTGCATCTATATGGAGGGAATAAGCTGTGGGGTACCCAAAGTTCCATTTTAGGCCCAGCACTCTTCAATATCTTCATAAAAGATCTAGATGAGGGAATTGAAAGGGAACTCATCAAATCTGCAGATGATATTAAACTGACAGGAATAGCCATCTCCCCAGAAGACAAGCCCAAGATCCAACAACATCTTGACAGACATGAACACTGAGCCCTATCTAACCAAATGAAATTCAGCATAGATAAAAGTAACATTTTAAGCAAGAGTTAAACTTAAGATTTTACAAGACGCTGGGAAAGAGGAGGACTTAAGGTGCCTAATTTGAAATTATATTATGATGCAGTGGTTTTAACACTGGTTAGTGATTGGCTCAATTTAACCAATAAAAGTATACTTTATCTGGAGGGATGGGACTTATTATATGGGTGGCATGCATATTTGATTTATCATATAAAAGTTGATAAGGCTTTTAAATCTCATATTTTAAGAAGTACTTTATTGCGTGTTTGGAAAAAGTATTATTATAAGTTGAATTATAAAATACCAATTTGGGGATTCCTGGACATGCAATAGAGGGTGTATCAATGGATGTGAATTTGGATATGATTTCTTATAAGCAATTACTTAGATTGGTAGGGAATGATTGGCAATTAAGGTCGTTAGTCGAGTTAAAACAAGAAAATATCGTACAGTCTTGGTTTCAGTATACCCAATTGCAAGCTAGGTGGAAGTTAGATCAGAAGGTTGGTTTGACACTGATGGATGAAAATTTGGTAAAACAGATTAAAGATCAAACTCGAGCGCATATAAAGAGAATTTATAATGCTTTAATAGAATTGATTTGGAAACGGAATTGGTGAAAGACTGCATGGTAAAGCGGGCTCAAAATATTCAAGAATTGATCCCATTGGATGTTTGGGAGGTAATTTGGGTTAGAAATGTAAAATTTACTCAAGCCCAAAACTTAAGAGAAATTTTTTATAAAATGTTTTATAGATGGCATTTGGATCCTAAAAAGCTGTCTTGTATGTATTCCAATTTACAGCCCAAATGTTGGAGATGTGGTAGTTTGGACGCTACTTATTTTCATATTTGGTGGACTTGTAGAAATATAAAAGCTTTTTGGATTAAAATTTGGTGGAACATTCAAAAGATTTTAAAGAGAAAGATAAAGTTTACCCCACAATTATTTTTATTGGGTGTTATTACAGATTGTGATACTAAAGAAATTAACTTGATGTTGAATTTGATAACAACTGTGAGGTTATTGGTAGGGCAATATTGGAAGAAGGACTGCCTGCCTACTATAGAGGAATGGTGTCAAATTTAGCAGAAATGGCTTTCTGCTTACCGTACTTGAAGTATCATTCACAAGAAAGATACATTTCGGTTTGGAGAAGATGGATAGATTATATTCAGAAAAATATGGGACCAAAAAGTTTTATTTAGCTTATGAGTAAATTTTAGATTGTTATAATTTAAATTTCTTTTATAAGTTGGATATTTTTAGAGTGTTTGTAATTTGTAATTATAATTTATTATACTGTAATTTTTTATTATTAGTTATAATGATATGTATATTATACGGTATTATTATTGTATTAGTATAAGTTGGATACTTTTAGATTGTTTGTAATTATGTTATACGCGGGTTAAAGTGCATTATCTATTTGGTTATTTATATAGTTGGTTAATGTTAGTTAGAGTATGATTATTATATATTTGTAACCCTGTAATCAGCTTTGGGAAGTGGGGGAGGGGGAGGGGGGTTTAGGGGTGGGTTGGGGATGGGATAATATTGTAACTTTTATAAAACTTTTCAATAATAATAAAAAAGTAACGTTTTGGACTTAAGCAATAAAAACTAACTGTATAGATATAGAATAAGTGAAACCTGGCTTAATATCAGTACCTGTGAGAGGGATCTTGGAGTCCTAGTGGACAATCACTCAAATATGAGGCAACTGTGTGGCAGCAGCCAAAAAAGCCAATGCTATTCTAAGCTGCATTAATGGAGGGATAAAATCAAGACCATGTGAAGTTCTCATATTGCTTTACAAAGCATTAGAAAGAAAACACTTGGAATACTGCATCCAGTTTTGGAAATCATAATTTTAAAAAGTTGTTGAAACTCTGGAAAGAGTGTGGAGAAAAACCGCAAAAATGATGAGGGGGCTAGAGGCTAAAACATACAAAGAATATTTACAAAAATTTGATATGTCTAGTCTAAGAAAAATAAGGACTAGGAGAAACATGATAGCACTATTCCAATTTTTGAGGGGCTCCTACTAAGATGAGGGGGTCAAACTATTTTCCAAAGCACCAATAGGTAAGAGAAGAAACAGTGGTGGAAATTAACTAAGGAGAGACACAACCTAGTACTAAGGAGGAATTTCCTAATAGTGAGAGCAATCAACCAATGGAATAGCTTGCCTTCAGAAGTAGTGGGTGCTCTATCACTGGAGGCTTCAGAGACTGGACAACCATTCACGTAGGGGGTTGGACTAGAAAATCCTTGAGATCCCTTCCAACTCTATTATTCTAAATAATAATAATAATAATAATAATAATAATAATAATAATAATAATAATAATAATAATAATAATAATAATAATAATAATAAAGTTGGAAGAGTCATCTAGTCCAAACCCCTAGTCAGGCAGGAAAGCCTATACCATTTCGGACAAATGGCTGTCCAGTCTCTGTTGGAGCATTCACCACTTCTGGAGGCAGGTTGTTCCACTGGTTAATTGTTCTAACTGTCAGGAAGTTTCTCCTTACTTATAGGTTGCTTCTATTTTTGATTAATTTCCAATCCGTTGCTTCTTGTCCTGCCTTCAGGTGCTTTGGAGAATAGATTGACCCCCTCTTCTTTGTGGCAGCCCCTGAGATATTGGAACACTGCTATCATGTCCCCCCTCATCCTTCTCTAGACATACCCAATTCCAGCAGCCAATCCTTATATCCAGTCCCCTGATCATCTTTTTTGCTCTTCTCTGTACTCTTTCTAGAGTCTCAATATCTTTTTTACATCGTGGTGACCAAAACTGGATGCAGTGTTTCAAATGTGGCCTTACCAAGGCATTGTAAAGTGGTATTAATATTTCACATGATCTAGATTCTATCCCTCTGTTAATGCAGCCTAGAACTGTGTTGGCTTTTTTGGCAGATGCAGCACACCGCTGGCTTATATTTAAGTGATTATCCACTAGGACTCCGAGATCCCTCTCGCAGTTACTACTATTAAGCAAGATACCCCCTATATTATACCTGTACGGTTGGTTTTTCTTGCCTAAGTGTAGAACAGGGGTGTCAAACTCAATTTCATTGAGGGCCGCATCAGCATTGCAGTTGCCCTCAGGGGCCTGGGTGGGTATGGCCAGGGTGGGCGTGGCCTACTGGGTGGACGTGGCTAGAGTGCGTAAGGCCTTGGGTGGGCGTGGCCAGCTCTACATTGTTCACATCAAGGGGGCCTATGGGGGCCTGGGCAGGAGTGGGACAGATCTGAGGGGCTCTGGCAGAAGGAGGGTCTCTGGGCCAGGGCCAAGGCAGTGGGGGCCGTTCCCTCACTGTTTCCAGGATGGCTTTGCAGGCCACATGAAACCACTATGTGGGCCGGATCCGGCCCCCGGGCCTTGTGTTTGACATGTCTGGTGTAGAACCTTACTTTTTTCACCATTGAATTTCATATTGTTAGATAGCGCCCAGTGTTCAAGTCTGTCCAGATACTCCTGTATCTTAAGCCTGTCTTCTGGAATTTTGGCTATTCCTGCCAGCTTGGTGTCATCTGCAAATTTGATGAGTTCCCCATCTATCCCCTTGTATAAACCATTGATGAAGATGTTGAAGAGCACTGGGCCCAGAACAGAGCCCTGGGGCACCCACTACACACTTCCCTCCATGTAGATGCAGTTCCATTGAGGACCACACACTGAGTATGGCCAGTCAGCCGGCTATAAATCCATCTGGTGATGATGCTGTCTAACGCACATTTTTCTATCTTATCAAGTAGTAGGTTGTGATCTACTTTATTAAATGCCTTACTGAACTCCAAGTAAATTATATCCACAGCATTTCTCTGATCCACTAATTTTGTCACTTGGTCAAAGAATGCCATAAGATTTGTCTGGCATGATCTCTTTTTGACAAACCCATGTTGGCTTTTAGTAATGACTTTGTTTGCCTCTAGGTGCTCGCTGATTGATTGTTTGATTATCTTTTCCAGAATCTTCCCAGGTAATAAGGATGGGCTGATAGGTCTGTAATTTCCTGGATCCATTTTTTTTCCCTTTTTTGAAGATGGGAACTACATCAGCTCTTTTCCAGTCCTCTGGTAGTTCCCCAGTGCTTCAGGATCTTTGAAAAATATAGTTCAGTGGTTCTGAGATCACATCTGCCAGTTCCTTGAGAACCTTGGGGTGTAATCCATCTGGGCCTGGTGATTTGAACTCATCTAGGCTGGACAGGTGCTCACTTACCATTTTCTTGCCTATGTTAACTTTTGTTTCTATTCTGTTTTTTACGGCACTATTTTTGATAGGTTGCTCTGTTTTTTCCTTTTGTGTAAAGACAGATGAAAAAAAATGAGTTAAATATTTCTGCTTTCTCCCTGTTGCTTGTCACCTTCTTGCCACTTTCCCCCACTAAGGGACCAATCATTTCCTTAATGTTTTTCTTGTTTGTTATGTTCTATATTTTGTTGTTTCACCATCACAACCCCACCTAAGGTAAGATCATTTGGAGATATGGGAAAACTGGTAATGGGAGAAGACGGAAAATACAATGTTATCATCACTCCCGATCAAGATGAAGTTAGCAGAGCGTGCTTTTGGGCTAGAAATTCAATAAAAATTGCATACTGATGTTATCTCTTTCAAAGACTAGCTATAGAAGCATATGCATTAGTTCAGGAGAAGTGTGGATGAAATTTTTCTGGCCCTCAGAAGATGCTTTGAAAAGACGTTGATTTATATCTTGTTGCTATGTTAGAAATTTTTAGCCAGCAAAGTCCAATTACAATCCAGAACAAACAATCAAGCCTAACTTCTTAGCTTGGAAACTAGATCACTTTGTGATCACAAGAAAAGGTTGAGGATTGTTGGATTATTCTGATATTTGTTTAATTCTGAAAATCACATTGTCACCATAGAGCTACCGTATTTCTGTCACAAAAGCATCCCAAACCAGAACAGGTTGTTTAACTTTGGAAGATTTTTCTCCATCATCTCCATCTCAAACTCACTCTCAAATACTACAAACTGGGCAATTGTTCTTTGTAATATTCCACTCCTGTCTACCTCTAATTTAATACTGAGGAATTGGAAGGGGGAAATCAGTAGAACCTCAAAGAAGAAGACTTACCTGCCATGGCTGCACAATCTGGGATGATTCATGGTATCCAACTTGCATTCTCCTCTTACTCAGTTGGGAGGAAGAGGCAGCACTGAGGGCCCATGCCACAGTTTGAATTACTTTGGAAATACTGGAGGGATCCTGAGAGAGGATTCTTGCAATCACATCATGGGGTGGGAATTCCCAGTTCTCTTTTTCTTTGCATTTTTCCCAAACTTTCTTAGATAACAAAGGAGTTGAATTGGAACATTGGAATGCTTCCTTTCCATACATTGTGACCATAGATGTATAAGATGTAAAGTCATAATACTGAGTCCTTCCCTCTCTCTGGATGAGGAAGGAAAACAAAGCATGTTTATTGTGGAGATCAACCCAGAGGTCAAAAATACCTACACTTAAAGCTGTCAAAGTTGTTGCAATCCACACTCTTCCCACAGTGAAATTCTTACTCTTGTCCAGCACTTGTATTACTGATGCTAGTATCCCTGAGGCCGTAGAATCCAGCTGGCATACTACAATTTTTATTTGACTCTTGATAAGAGAAAGGAACATTTTCCATTTTTCTTGCATGAGGGTATCTTTAGAACTTGACTTCATATTTGCTTCTGGGATGGTTCCTGAGAGGACAATGCAAATCCCATTTTTTAGAGCAAGAGCTTCCAAGCTTCTTTTGAATTTTTCTCCTCTATCATTGTCCAGAGAAAGGAGGCCGATCCACGTCCATTGGAAATGCAGGAGCAGCTTGACAATTGCAGAGTAGGGAGGTTTTTGGTCTGGGGTCATCCGATATGAAAAAGGAAAATGTTGATTTTGCTCAGCAATCTGGTTGATGGCACCATAGTTGATCTAAGATAAAACAGAAGGTATTGGTAATTGTGTCAGTTTTAATGATAAAAGTCCCATGGTAAATCTAAGGGCCTTTCCCTACTGCTGAGAGAAGTTTCAAACAATAACTGCATAAATTGGCTCCCTTGATGTTCTGTCCTGTTATCTTGTATGCTCCCTTTGAAACTAAGGAGTTCTGAATTATCTGTGGGTGGTGTTCATGGGTGATACTGATGGATCCTGGTCAACCCTTACCCATGCAGTTTTGCCTGGGTGATAGAGTGAATGCAATGCAGCAGTTTTGCTGTCCATAACTTAGGCTCACATGAGCCTTACATACTCTGTTTTTACCCACACTGTAACTCTGTGGGTCATCCACCTATTCATGGAATATCTTTTTAAACTGCCAAACATGTTAAATTCTTGTAGATTATTGCTGCTTAATCAATTCCTTCATATGTTGGACTTGAAACATTGTTTGTTATATTCCCCCCCTAGCAATTGTTTAATATTGGTATATTATTTCATTGTCTTCATTCATATACAGTAATTGTTTTCAAATATTTCTATATGAACCCTTTAATTGGTTGAATTTCTTTCAGACATTTGTAATGCAGATGTATGTTTAATTGTTGTTGTTGTTAGCTGCGAAGTCGTGTCCGACCCATCGCGACCCCATGGACAATGTTCCTCCAGGCCTTCCTGTCCTCTACCATCTTCTGGAGTCCATTTAAGCTCACACCTACTGCTTCAGTGACTCCATCCAGCCACCTCATTCTTTGTCATCCCCTTCTTCTATTGCCCTCAATCTCTCCCAGGATTAGGCTCTTGTCCAGTGAGTCCTTCCTTCTCATTAGGTGGCCAAAGTATTTGAGTTTTAGCTCCAGGATCTGGCCTTCTAAACAGCAATCAGGTTTGATCTCCTCTAGGACTGACCGGTTTGATCGCCTTGCAGTCCAAGGGACTTGCAGGAGTCTTCTCCAGCACCATAGTTCAAAGGCCTCAATTCTTTGGCGCTCAGCCTTTCTTATGGTCCAGCTTTCACTGCCATACATTGCAACTGGGAAGACCATAGCCTTGACTATGTGCACTTTTGTTGACAGGGTGATGTCTCTGCTTTTTAGTGTGCTATCTAGATTTGCCATGGCTTTCCTCCCCAGGAGCAAGCGTTTAATAACCTCACTTTAAAAAAAGCCCCAAGACAACTGGCACTGTGCCAAGATCCAGTTCAAAATAAGAAAGAATATTATGACATACTTTCTTTTTGCCTTGCACACTGGAGAAAGTATGTAAAAGCTGCTTTCTGGAGGTGCCCTCAAGCTGTCTTGACCCATTCGTTTTTCTTTCCTATCTTTCTTTTCCAATTTTTACTTCAGTCTCAAGATTATAAAAATGAGGAATTCCTCACTTATTAACGGTTGGAACATCCTGTCTCCTGGAGCTCCATCGCTGGATATTTTTGAGGAAATATTGAACAGCAATTTATCTGTAGTGGTCTGACCATTCTTGGCCCGTGTTGGGAATTGGACTTCTTTTATTCTATGATTCTATGTACAAAACCAGCTCTTTTGTATTGATCACTCTTCAGCTCTTCTAATATTTATTCTCTGACTCTAAATTTATTTGGAAAAATATATACAAGTGCTGCCTTCTAGGCAAGCACTTGTATATATTTGTATATCTGAAGAATTTACAACATGGAATTAATTTCCTTTGGCTTTATACCTGTGGGATTTTGTAGATGCTCAAGACATTAGAAATATGATCAAAGAGTTCAGAATCTTCAAGTACTGCCAGCAGGTTCTTTTGTGTTCCACATCTGTAGTTTGGGATGTTCTCCTGCCCTGTGGACAGCACGTCCATCATGGCCTCATATGTCAGTCTTGCACTGTAAAAGTTCTGATAGATGTTGTAGCCCAGAGTGATGTTGGGTAAGAGCCTTGAATTCTGGTTGATTTCATGAATGGCCAACAAGAAGGGCATAAGGTAGTAGAAGGAATTCTCACTGCAACATAAGAAATTTCTAAAAGTCATCATCTTCAATTTGGATTTTCATAAAAGAATGTCATATTTACTGTAGCTTTATAGCTATATAAGGTAAAGGTAAAGTTTCCCCCCGCACATGCGTGCTAGTCGTTTCCGACTCTAGGTGCTCATCTCCGTTTCAAAGCCGAAGAGCCAGTGCTTGTCCGAGGACGTCTCCGTGGACATATGGCCGTCATGACTAGACACCAAAGGCACACGGAACGCTGTTACCTTCCCACCATAGTGGTCCCTATTTTTCTACTTGCATTTTATGTGCTTTCAAACTGCTAGGTTGGTAGAAGCTGGGATGAGTAACAGGCGCTCACTCTGTCACGCGGCACTCGCCCCGATTCAACCTGCCAAACTGCCGACCTTCTGATCAACAAGCTCAGCGTCCTAACCCACTGAGCCACTGCATCCTTTCCTGTTAGGGGACCTTTAATGGGCCAGAAGCTGCCCTGGAGCGGTGGCAATGAAGGAAGGAAGTCCCGGGGATCTCGGAGAGATGGCAGTAGACCCAATTGGTCCAGGAGAAGCCTTCCAGAAACCAACAGGAGTCCTGATCCCTAAATGAGCACTCATTGAAAAGCTGACTGACTTGAAATTTTCCCCCCTCCATCTGCAACTGGATTCAAGAGAAGCAGAGAGAGAAAGAAGGAAAAAGATTCCCAATAAAAAGGAGTGGGCAAATGCCTCTAATAAAGATACTGTACTTGACTTACTTTTTACATCTACAGTAACATCTATAAGAATATGGAAAGATTCTTTGACCTAGCAGAACATATTGATTAAGAAAGGCAATGGGCAAAAGAAAAAGGCTAAAGTGAAAATTAAGAAAATAGATGATGAGGCACATCAGAGAGAATATTTTAAAAAGAAACACTTATTTGAAAATGGTTAAAGAAATAGAAAAATTCTGGATATGAATTTGACTTTAAGAGGTAGGAGCCCCTCAAGTAACATAGTGCTTTCTTTTTCTTTTTCCTTCTTATTTTATTGTTGGATATGAGTAATATAAAAAAGTTGGAATGGCCTATATAAAGGAAATGTTTTAGATATCTAAAGGTGATTGACTTTAAGAAAATTATAAATGGATTAAAAAATGTTTGGACCAAGAGTTAAAAGACTAGAGGATTAGTTTTATTAAAGGGAATATTTTAAGATTAAATACATTTTCAATTATGGTAAAAAAGAATGAAATTGTTTTGGAAATAAAAATGTGTTAGCTTATAGGAAATAGGGATTTTAAGTAGTATGCTATCTTTTTATTTTATTCCTTTTCTTATTCTCATTCTTCTTATTTCTCTTTTTAGTCTTATTTATTCCTCAAGAAAGGTAAACCTATTGGGTTGGTTTACATGAGAAAAAATAGAGTTAAATATTTAAATGTAATTAACTCTGAAAAAAATCTTAACCTGCAAAAATCTTTAGAATGCTGTGGGAAAAACAAATGTAAACAAGAATTGTAAACAGGATATATGATGAGACAACCAGACTGACTAGATAGAAAAGAAATACTATATTGCTGTGATTATTATTTGTAGAAATATTAGAAAACTTTTATACTTAATTATCATTTATTAAAACAATAAGAATTGTATTAACTTAAAGTCATGCCGGCCACATGAACACAGAGACGTCCTCGGACAATGAAACGGAGATGAGCACCGGCTCCTAGAGTCGGAAACAACTAGCACGCATGTGCGGGGGAATCTTTACCTTTACTTTTAAGGTTGGTAAAAGAGAATACCATGGGGAAAAGAGGAAATCATGTAAAGGTATCATGTGGATTATGGATTTAAAAAATAATAAAACATACTTTAAAAAAGAAATATCAGGGAGATATAGTAAGCTTCTTATGTCAGGATCAAAAGAATCCTACCAAAATTATCAGAATTGATTCTGCCTATAATCATCTCCAAATTATGACTTGGGGCGGGGGGATGAAGAAAATTATTCTTATAGTTTAGTAACCAGGGAAGGAAAACAATCACAATAGTAAGAAAACTTTGTACTTTCTTTTACTCAAACATTTCACTCAAGTTTGTTAATATTGTAACTGTTTCAATCTGTTTAGAATAATCATTTGTATTCATTTTATTTACTTACCTATTTCCAGAGATACTATATCAGTTCACAACAATCGATAAAATGTATTTAAAATCATTCCCTTACCCCCAGGCTCCAGACTAGGTATGCTTACAGCTCACAAACCCCATCCTAACACAATGCTTGGGGGAAGATCTGTGTCTTCCCTGTCCTCCACAATGCTAATAAGGGATGCTACCAAGTATGCATGCATTTGTTGTGATCATATTATAGGATTTCTTCCTATTATACCCCCTGGAGATAACTAACAGCTGGAATCAAGTGTTAGATTATCAAGTGGTATTACCTATCTGAAGATGGATATCTCTTCATAAGCCTTCTTTAGATCTAGAGATTTGCTGCAGAATAGTCATGACTTTAGAATTATTTCCCTACATTCTATAGTTAACTACAATTAATGTGATCCTCTGTGACTAAACATTAACTTATAAAGTCTCTCCCCTCCTTCAATTTGGTTTTTAAAGGTATGCCTTTTATTTAAACCAAAAGGAACTGGATAACCACAAAAGTAGCAAAAGTGTTAAAGGGTGGAAAGAAAGAGTGGAGAGGGTGGTAGGAATTATAGAGTAAATGTAAGGGAAGGGAAGAAATAGTAGGGAGAAAGTATAAACGATCTCCCTCTGCTCTAATGTATTCAATCACTTTATTGGGAGATAATGCTTAACTATTATTAATAAATAAATCAAATAAATATGAATAAATTGCTGACTCTCCACAGTACCAAGATCAGAACTTTTTTGTCACAGAATGCCCATAACAAAGTTTCGGCACCATTTTTGGATGGAATCTTGTAGGGTAGGCAGGGTGGGTTGTATGACATGTGTGAGTTCCGGCATCTTTTTCTTTTACAAAGAAAGCACTGACCAAGGTAATTATTTTGAAACCAGGCAGAACCCCACCCAATTAAGAGTCATCCTGGGACAGTGTTGGCAATGCCCAGTGTTGCCCGAAGTTGAGGTTGACACTAGTGGAAGAACTTAAAAGGAACTTTGCAAACTCAGGTTTTACAAATTCATCATGTTCCCTAGGAGCCTTTCCTAAAGCAAATTGGGAGAATAATGACAGTAATAATGACAGTAATAGTAACAGCGTTCCGTGCACCTTTGGTGTCTACTCATGCCGGCCACATGACCACGGAGACGTCCTCGGACAAGCGCTGGCTCTTCGGCTTTGAAACGGAGATGAGCACCAGCCCCTAGAGTTGGAAATGACTAGCACGCATGTGCAGGGGAACTTTTACCTTTACCTTTTAATAATGACTTGCCTTTCTCAAGGTGAGGAATAGGGGAAAGGAAATCATTGCTAGAAAAGACATTGGAGCAAGTAAAATCAATCACCAGAATCTTGGACATGATGGCAATTACCTTTTGAGTTGGTGGGTTGGAGGCTTGGAAAATGAAAATTGGTACAGTCGAGATACGATTCCAGACATTATTCCAGTAATTAAGTAGTCTCCTGGCTTGTGGTAATGGAACCATTCCTTTTCTTCTATTATCACCTTAAGTGGACATTTCATCAGCATACAGCAACACGGAATTTGAGACAGAAGATGAAGCAGAAAGAGCTGTTTATGCAGCAACAGCAACATTTGACACATACTGCAGAAGATCCTTCCTATAGTTCTTTATTCAGCACAGAGTTAAAACTCAGAGTTCACAAAAGAACATAAATACAGTGAAGAAGTTCCAGTTTGGTCCCAGATTTGGAAAAGTTATCTGCAATTTCAGACTGCTACAATATTTGCTCGATTTTACTCCAACCTCTCCTGTCATCACTGAAGGAGGCTGTTACTAATCAAATATTCAGGTGCTGTACATCCCATTTGTTGTCACATTGATTTGTAAGTAATTAGGGTGGTGGAAATCCCATAAACCTTGTTCAAAGGAGAATAAATAATCATGATTTGAATAATTAGGAGGGGAATTGGGAACGAACGTTGCCACAAAAATGTACAGTTGGAGAAAAGAAGTTTGTTTGGCTCAGGAGAATAATCCTAATCTGAGAGTCAAGAAAGCAACAATTTCATTTCGTTTCATTTTATTTAATTTATATGCCGCTGTTCTCCCTGAGGACTCAGGGCGGCTCACAACAATAAAAATTAAAAAACATAGAGTAAAAAATTTAACAGAGAATTAAACAATAAATACAAAATTACAAAACAATTTAACCCAGTAAAACCCTAATTAACCCCCGGGGCTCCAGGGCAAGTCGTGGGATTGCCCATTCCCACGACATTAGGGAATGGCAGCAGGTGCAGGAACAGAGGGCCGTATCGATCTCAGGGAAGGCCTCTCCGCTACTTGCAAGCGGTGAGGCGTTCCGACCCTCTTGTTCTGCCCCGAGGTCCCGGGAGTGAGGATGTGCAGCCTCCTGAGCTCCGGCTGGTGTACTTGAATGCCAGGTCTGTCGTCAATAAAGCTCCTCTGGTCCGTGACTTGGTCGAGTGTGAGCAGGCGAACCTGGCTTGCATCACGGAGACTTGGTTGGGCCCAGAGGGCGGTATTCCTCTGGCTGATCTTTGCCCACCAGGTTTCCAGGTGCTACACCGGCCTCGGGCTCAGGGTAGGGGTGGGGGAGTGGCTGTTGTTATGAGGGAGACCTTAGGTCCGCGGGAGGCCACCGTTCCACAGATAGTTGGATGTGAGTCTCTCTTTTTGAGATGCGGCCCTGGTGCGCAGTTGGGCTTGCTGCTGGTGTACCTTTCACCTAGTCACGCAGCAGCAGCCCTGCCTGAGCTCCTCGATGTCCTCTCTGGGTTGGTGGTTGAGTTCCCGAAACTTATAGTTTTGGGGGACCTCAATCTACCGTCTCTGGGAGGATCATCTGAGTTGGCTCGGGAGTTCATGGCTTCCATGACGGCCATGGACCTGACGCAAGTAATTTCAGGACCGACTCATGAGGGAGGCCACACCCTTGACCTAGTTTTCTTATCTGGTCGGTGGTTTGATGATCTTGGTGGGGGCTCTCCAATTATTATGCCCCTGTCATGGACCGATCATCATCTCCTGCGGCTGGTCTTCCGTTTTGCTACCCCCCGCCATGGGTGTGTGGAACCAGTTAGATGGTACCGCCCCAGACTCTTAATGGATCCCGAGAGGTTCCAGGCAGCGCTGGGGTCCCCACCTGCCTCCTCCACTCACAGCTCGGCAGATGCCTTAGTGGAAGCTTGGGAAAGGGCAGCCACTGAGGCTCTTGACCGAGTTGTACCCTTGCGGCCCCTGACCCGATGCAGATCCCGTCGAGCTCCATGGTTCTCCACGGAGCTCCGGGAGATGAAGCGTCGGAGACGGGGCCTAGAGAGCGGTTGGAGGTCCAGCCGATCCGAATCCGACCGATTGCGACTAAGAACCTACATTAGGTCTTATCTCGCTGCAATAAGGGTGGCGAGGTCTAATCACTTCGCTACCCTTATCGCGTCCGCAGATAATCACCCGGCCGCTCTGTTTAGGGTGACTCGCTCCCTTCTTAATCAGGAGGTGAGGGAGGAACCCTTGCAGGGTCATGCCGAGGAGTTTAACAATTATCTGTCGGACAAAATCGCTCGGATTCGGACCGGTCTGGACTCTGACTGGGCAGAGTCTGGCGATCAGGACACGGGCGGTCTTGTCGATATCACCTGGGAGGAGTTTGATTCTGTGACTCCGGAGGAAGTGGACAGGATTATGGGGAGGCTGAGCTCCACCACATGTTTATTGGACCCGTGCCCTTCCTGGCTGGTTTATGCCGCCCGGGAGAGGACACGCAGCTGGTTCCAAGCAGTTATATCAGCTTCTTTGAGTGAAGGTAGCTTCCCTGCCGTCTTGAAAGAGGCGGTGGTGAGGCCCCTCCTCAAGAAGCCTGCCTTGGATCCAGCTGTATTGAACAACTTTCGTCCGGTCTCCAACCTTTGCTTTCTTGCGAAGGTTGTTGAGAGTGTGGTGGTGCATCAGCTCCCTCTGGTCCTGGATGAAGCGGATTATCTAGACCCGTACCAATCGGGTTTCAGGCCCGGGCACAGCACGGAGACCGCATTGGTCGCGCTGGTGAATGATCTCTGGAGGGCTCGGGACAGGGGTCATTCCTCTGTTCTAGTCCTATTAGACCTCTCAGCGGCTTTCGATACCATCGACCATGGTATCCTGCTGCGGCGTCTCAGGGGATTGGGAGTGGGAGGCACGGTTTTACAGTGGTTCTCCTCCTATCTCCAGGGACGTTCGCAGTCGGTGTTCACAGGAGGGCAGAGGTCGACCGCGAGGTCTCTCGTTTGTGGAGTTCCTCAGGGGTCAGTCCTCTCGCCTCTCCTGTTCAACATCTATATGAAACCGCTGGGTGAGATCATTCGTGTCTTTGGAGTTGGGTATCATCAGTATGCTGATGATACCCAGCTTTTTCTTTCGACCCCAAACCACCCCAGTGATGCCCTCAACGTGATGTCCCGTTGCCTGGAGGCGGTTCGGGTCTGGATGGGGAGGAACAGGCTTCAACTCAACCCCGACAAGACCGAGTGGCTTTGCATACCTTCATCCCGGGTCTATTCGGATATTCCATCTCTTTCTATGGGGGGTGAATTATTACCCCCCGTAGCTAGGGCTTGCAACTTGGGAGTCCTCCTAGATTCACGGCTCACCTTGGAAGATCACATGGTGGCTGTGACTAGGGGGGCTTTCGCCCAGGTTCGCCTGGTGCGCCAGTTGCGGCCCTATCTAAGCCGGGATGATTTATGCACGGTCACTCACGCGCTCGTGACCTCTCGTCTAGACTACTGCAACGCTCTCTACATGGGGCTTCCCTTGAGGACCACCCGGAGGCTCCAACTGGTACAGAATGCAGCCGCGAGAGTTGTGTTGGGAGTCTCCCGATACTCCCATGTCACACCTCTGCTCCGTGAGCTGCATTGGTTACCAGTTGTCTTCCGGGTGAGATTCAAGGTGTTAGTAATGGTGTTTAAAGCCCTACATGGCAGGGGTGCGGAGTACCTTAGGGAACACCTGCTGCCGGCGTCTACTTCCCTCCGCCCTGTGCGTTCCCACAGAGAGGGCCTCCTCAGGGTGCCACCGGTCAGAGAATGCCGACTGGTGGCCCCCAGGGGGAGATCCTTCTCTGTGGGCGCCCCGGAGCTATGGAACCAGTTACCGGTTGAGCTCCGGACGGCGCCCGATCTTCGCTCCTTTCGCCGCGATCTGAAAACATACTTGTTCGAGCAAGCCGGCCTGGCCTGAGGGGGGATTGGTGGGGTTTTTTACTATTTTTATTGGGGTTTTTTTTTACCATGTATTAACTGTATTTTTAATCGGGCATGTATTTAATTATCTTTTATTTTTTGTAAATTTCTGTGTTTTATTCTTGCCCTGTACACCGCCCTGAGTCCTTCGGGAGAAGGGCGGTATAGAAATATTAATAAATTAAAATTAAAAATTAATTAAATTAAAAATCGTAGTCAGTCCAGGTTCGCCTGTTGGAACAACCATGTCTTCAGGTTACGGTGGAAGGACCGAAGGTCAGGGGCCATCTGCAGCTCCGGAGGCAACTCATTCCAGAGGGTCGGCGTGCCTACAGAGAAGGCTCTCCCCCTGGGGGTCGCCAGCCGGCATTGCCTGGGTGACAGAACCCTGAGGAGCCCGACTCTGTGGGAGTGAACCAGGCGATGGGAGGTTGACAATGGCAGCAGGTGGTCTCGCAAGTACCCTGGGCCTAAGCCATGCAGGGCTTTAAAGGTTATTACCAGCACCTTGAATCACACTCAGAGGGTAACTGGAAGCCAATGCAGCTCGCGCAGGAGTGGTGTAACATGGGAGTACCGAGATACTTCCATAAGCAGCCACGCAGCCGCATTTTGCACCAGTTGAAGCCTCCGGGTGCTGTTCAAGGGCAGCCCCATGTAAAGAGCATTGCAGTAATCCAGGTGAGAAGTGACGAGGGCATGGGTAACCATGCATAGGGCATCTCGGTCCAAAAATGGGCGCAACTGGCGCACTAGGTGAATGTGTGCAAATGCCCCCCTGGTCACGGCCATTAGATGATCTTCCGAATTAAGCTGTGAATCCAGGAGGACACCCAAGTTAGGAGCCCTTTCTGAGGGGGGCAATACCTCCCCCCATCAAAAGAGATGGAACTTGTTGGACAATACGAGATGCCAGTATCCATAGCCACTCAGTCTTGGAGGGGTTAAGCCTGAGCCTGTTCCTTCCCATCCAGACCCGCACCACCTCCAGGCACTGGGACATCACGTCAAGGGCATCACTGGGATGGCTCGGGGTGGAGATGAACAACTGGGTATCATCTGCATATTGGTGATACCTCACCCCAAAGCCATGGATGATCTCACCCAGCAGCTTCATATAGATGTTAAACAGGAGGGGGGAGAGAACCAACCCCTGAGGCACCCCACAAGTGAGGGCCCTCGGGGTAGATCTCTGTCCCCCTGCCAATCCAAACTGCGAGCAGCCCAAGAGGTAGGAGGAGAACCACCGTAAAACAGTGCCTCCCACTCCCAACCCCTCGAGCCGTCGCAGCAGGATACCATGGTCGATGGTATCAAAAGCTGCTCAGAGGTCAAGTAGGACCAGGACAGAGGAACAGCCCCTGTCCCGGGCCCACCAGAGATCATCCACCAGTGCAACCAATGACATTTCTGTGCTGTAGCCGGGTCTGAAACCAGACTGGTACGGGTCCAGATAGTCTGCTTCATCCAGGAATTGCGGGAGCTGATGCACCACAACACTCTCAACAACCTTCACTACAAAGCGAAGGTTGGAGACAGGACGGTAGTTATTCAATGAGGCCGGGTCCAGAGCAGGCTTCTTGAGTAGGTGCCTCACCACCGCCTCTTTTAAGACGGAGGGGAAGACACCCTCCATCAAAGAAGCATTAACAACTGCCTGGAGCCAGCCCCCTGTCACCTCCCAGTTGGCCGAAACCAGCCAGGAGGGACATGGGTCCAGTAAACAAGTTTTAGTGCTCAGTCTACTCATGATCCTGTCCACATCATCCAGAGTCACAGGGTCAAACTCACCACAAAAGATATGGTAAAGACCTGCCCTCTCCACTCCGCTGGATTCCGCCCAGTCGGAGTCCAAGCCAGTCCGGATCTGAGCGATTTTGTCCTGCAGATACTGTACAAATTCCTCAGCCCTACCCTGCAAGGGGTCATCCCTCGGTCCCTGATTAAACAGGGAGTGGGTCACTCTAAACAGGGCAGCTGGGCGGTTATCTGTGGAAGCAATGAGAGTGGAAAAGTAAACACGCTTTGCCGCTTTCATTGCCACTAGGTAAGACTTAAGATAAGTTCTTAGTTGTGTTCGATCAGATTCAGATCCGCTGGACCTCCAACAGCTCTCTAGGCATCTTTTTCGGCGCTTCATCTCCCAGAGCTCCTTGGTAAACTAGGGGGCCACTCGGGGTCTGCGCCAGGTCAGAGGCCACAAAGGCACAACTTGATCCAAGACCCCAGCAGCCGCCCTCTCCCAGGCTTCTACTAGGGCCTCAGCAGAGTCGTGGGCAAGGGAAGCAGGAAATGTCCCAAGCTCCGTCTGGAAACTTTCAGGGTCCATTAGGTGCCTGGGGCGGAACCACCTGATCGGTTCCACCTCCCCGTGGTGGGGTGGCATACTGAAAGTCTAGCCAGAGAAGAAAATGATCAGACCATGACAGGGGTTGGATGATTAAATCCCCCTATCATTAATCCACTGCCCAGAGATAAAAACCAGGTTGAGTGTGTGCCCTCCATTATGGGTCGGGTCCTGAATTATTTGAGTCAGGTCCATGGCCATCATGGAAGCCATGAACTCCCGGGCCAACTCAGATGCCTCACCCACGGAAGGCAGATTGAAATCCCCCAGAACTATAAGCCTGGGGAACTCAATCGCCAACCCAGACAAGACGTCGAGAAGCTTAGGCAGGACCGATGACATGCAGCTGGGAGACAGGTACATAATCAATAGGCCCAACTGAACTCCAGGACCCCACTTCAAAAGGAGAGACTCTCACCTGCCTATCTGAGGGACAGTGGCCATTTGTGGACAAAGACTCTCCCTAATAATAACCACCAACCCCCCGTCCCTGCCCTGGACCCGTGGCTGGTGAAGCACCTGGAAACCTGGTGGGCATAATTCTGAGAGAGGGACAACCCCCACTTGGCCCAACCAGGTTTCTGTGATGCAAGCCAGGTCCGCGTTGTCCTCCTCAATAAGATCCTGTATGAGGGGAGCCTTGTTCACAACGGACCTGGTGTTGATATAGACCAACCTGAGCCCAGGTTCCTGTAATCCTATGCCCCTGGGGGAGCAAGAAAAGCCACGAGGGTGGGAACAGGCCACCGCTTGAAGACAGCGGTGGCCCGTTCCCCAATTATGATAAAGTCCTCTGCTCCCACACTCTCTGCCTCTCCCAATCATTGTCAGTATAGAAAGACCCTCCTCACTCGGAGCTGCATCCATTCCCAAACCCCTACTCCCCCCCATGACCATCCAATGGTCTGGATTGTTGTCCGGGTGGAACTCCCCCAAGTTCATTCTGGATCCCTTGGACCTCCACTCTCCCGGATCCCCTTAAAATATTGTTTAAAAATCTTAGTAAAAATCCCCTCAGGTTCCTCTTTATGGTTTATGCAGCCCGGGATGGGACACAAGGCTGGCTCCAGGCAGTGATAACTGCTTCTTTGAGGGAGGGTAGTTTTCCCGCCGCCTTGAAGGAGGCGGTGGTGAGACCCCTCCTCAAGAAGCCTGCCCTGGACCCAGCTGTATTAAATAACTTTCATCCGGTCTCCAACCTTCGCTTTCTTGCGAAGGTTGTTGAGAGCGTGGTGGCGCATCAACTCCCTTTGTTCCTGGAGGAAGCTGATTATCTAGACCAGTACCAATCGGGTTTCAGGCCCGGGTGCAGCACGGAGACAGCATTGGTTGCGCTGGTGAATGATCTCTGGCGGGCTCGGGACAGGGGTTGTTCCTCTGTCCTAGTCCTATTAGACCTCTCAGCGGCTTTCGATACCATCAACCATGGTATCCTGCTGCGGCGCCTCAGGGGGTTGGGAGTGGGAGGCACAGTCCTTCAGTGGTTCTCCTCCTACCTTCTGGGGCATTCGCAGTCGGTGTTGGCAGGAGGGCAGAAGTCGACCTTGAGGCCCCTTGTTTGTGGAGTTCCTCAGGGATCAGTCCTCTCGCCTCTCCTGTTCAACATCTACATGAAGCCGCTGGGTGAGATCATTCATGGTTTTGGGGTTGGGTATCATCAATATGCTGATGATACCCAGCTTTTTCTTTCAACCCCAAACCACCCCAATGATGCCCTCGACATGATGTCCCGTTGCCTGGAGGCGGTCCGGGTCTGGATGGGGAGGAACAGGCTTCAGCTCAACCCTGACAAGACTGAGTGGCTGTGCGTGTTGGCATCTCAGGAAATGCAAAATATTCCATCTCTTAATATGGGGGGTGAGCTATTACCCCCCCGTAGATCGGGCTCACAACTTGGGGGTCCTTCTAGATTCACAGCTCTCCTTAGAAGATCATATAGGAGCTGTGACTAGGGGAGCCTTCGCCCAGGTTCACCTGGTGCTCCAGTTGCAGCCCTATCTAGACCAGGATGCCTTGCGTACAGTCACTCATGCACTCGTGACCTCTCGTTTGGACTACTGCAATGCTCTCTACATGGGGCTGCCCTTGAGGACCACTCGGAGGCTTCAACTGGTGCAGAATGCAGCCGCGCGAGTGGTGTTGGGGGTCTCCCGATACTCCCATGTTACACCTCTGCTCCGCGAGCTGCATTGGCTGCCGGTTGCCTTCTGGGTGAGATTCAAGGTGCTGGTAATGACCTATAAAGCCCTACATGGCATGGGTCCGGATTACCTACGGCAGCACCTGCTGCCAGCATCAACCTCCCTCCGTCCAGTGCGCTCCCACAGAGTGGGCCTCCTCAGGGTGCCTCTGATCAGAGAATGTCGATTGGTGGCCCCCAGGGGGAGGGCATTCTCTGTGGGTGCGTCAGACCTATGGAACCGCTTGCCGGTTGAGCTCCGGATGGCCCCCGACCTTCGCTCCTTCCATCGCTATTTAAAAACTTATTTATTTGAACAATCTGGCCTGGTTTGATGGGTTTGGGGTTGGATCTAATTTTAACATAGTTTTAATCATTGTATTATATTGGGCATGATTATTTAATTCTTTTAACTTCTTTTAACTTTTGTATTTATATTCTGATATTTATTGCCCTGTACACCGCCCTGAGTCCTTTGGGAGAAGGAAGGGCGGTATAAAAATTTAATAAAACTAAACTAAAAAACTAAACTCTTTGTGGCATGCCATCTCTCGGGGTCCCACAACCCGTCATTGAGGAAGATCTTCCATAAAACAGATGGACGCTCCTGTGAGAGGTGGGAATCTCGCAGCGAGTAAAGTTCTGCTGCAGTGTAATCTGGCATACAAAAGGGAAATGGTCACATCACACAATGAAGGGTGCCAACAGATGGAATCAACAAAACGTTCAGTCAGCCTGTGGCAGATCCCAAAGCCAAAATCGTGGTAATGAATGATGGTGGCGACAGCGGAAGCCATAATAAAAGTGGCCAGGGGGCAGCCCAATGACAATAACGGTGGCCCATCATGGCAAACCCAAAACAATGGGTTCAGCAACAATGGCAAGAACAGCTGCAGCCTCCACGGCAGCAAAAAAAGGGGGGGAGGAGGCAAGCACAACAGTAGGCACCATGGCAACAGCAACAGCAAGCACCATGGCAACAGCAACAGCAGGCACCATAGCCGCAGCAATAGTGCCACCAGGTCCACTGTGTCCGTAGAGCCAAGCTTGCTGAGGGGGGGAGCCATGATATCAAAAGCCCATTTCCCTGACCCCCCCCACCACAGCCCAGGTCCCATAGCAAAACGTACAAGCAGCGATTGGCTCCGGTTCCAGTTCAATTTGACTCAACTCCATTCGACTGCCTCAGCAAAAGAACAGTTGAGTCGGTCGGCCCCACCCAGGCACCAGCGTCTTCTCACCGGTGTGTGTGTTTGGATGGCCGGCTTCTCCTCTTCCATCCTCTGCCATTTCCAGGCATATCCCAATGGGGGAGAGTGCTAACGCTCCACCAATAGTTCAGCTGACTGGATGGGGAACAAACGATGGTAAAAAGTCCCATGGCCACCCAACAAAGCCGAAATCCGTTCCTCCCTAGGAACTCTGAAACAGCAGACAGCCATCATGGTCATGCACAGTTAGAGGCGAAGTTTGATTGCTTTTTAGTCTATAAACTTATTCTTGGGATTCTAAAGATTAAAATGTGGAAAAACAGTTAAACACTCTTGAATTAGTCAGTAGGCCATTATAATTGCTTCTTATGCTGTCTGGTGTGGATGAAATCATCCTCAAAGAAAGTCAGATACTCCAGAATGGTGTGAGTCGTCCCTGAGAATTTTCCTCACTCTTCCAAGGCAGCGAGCCCTGGTGATGTCATCCAGTGGTGTCAGGGGACAGCCCACAATGTCTTGTGCTGTGCTTACCACCCTCTGTAATACTTTCCTATCCACGGCTGTCAGGCCAGCATACCAAACCTCAATACAGTGCGAGAGGATGCTCTCTATAGTAGACCAGTAAAAGAAAGTCATTAGCTGTTGTTCTACCCTGTTCTTCCACAAGACCCTGAGGAAATTGAGTCTCTGTTGGGCCTTTCTGGACACCTGGGTTGTATTAACTTTCCAGGTAAGATCTTCACAGAGGTAGACTCCCAGAAATTTAAAGGAGGAAACTCTCCACACAGCCCCCCCGATGTAAAGTGGGGCAGGTTCCTCATTTTTCCTCCAGTAGTCTAGCACCATCTCTTTCATCTTGCCAATGTTCAGGTGCAAGTCGTTCTCTGAACACCATATGGATAGTTTTTGTACCTCCCCCCTGTATGCTGTTTCATCTCCACCTGTAATAAGACCCACTATGGTGGTATCATCTGCGAACCTAATTATCACAGTATATTCATTGGATGATATACAATCATATGTGTACAATGAGTACAGGTAGGGGCTAAGCACACAGCCTGTGGAGAGCCAGTGCAAAGCTTCAGGGGGGTGGATAAAACAGACCCGACCCTCACTGTTTGTAGCCAGTCCCTGAGAAAGTCTTTAATCCAATCGCAGATTGAGGGGGGGAAATTCAAGTCAGTCAACTTTTCAGTGAAATTTCTTAGCAAAATGGTGTTGAAAGCCAAGCTGTAATCAATGAAAAGCATCCTGACATAGCTTCCAGGTTTCTCTAGATGGCTTGCTACAGAGTGTAGAGCAGTAGCTATGGCATTGTCTGTCGACCTGTTCCCCCTGTAGGCAAACTGATGTTTGTTGAAGTCTGGTGGGAGGCATGTCCTAAGAACCAGTCTTTTGAAGCATTTCATCACTACAGACATTAATGCAACAGTTCTGTAGTCATTCAGGCATTCAACTGCTGTTTTCTTTGGGACTGGGACAATGGTAGCTGCTTTTAAGCATGGTGGTACACATGCCGTTTGCAAGGAGGTGTCAAAGATCCTTGTCAGGACCCCTGATAATTGGTCAGCACAGTTCTTAATCACTATCCCCAGCACCCCATCTGGGCCTGCAGCTTTGCTGGAATCCACAGCCTTCACTACGGCTCTCACTTGGTGTTCATATAGGGTGAGTGGCTGAGAATCAGAAGGCCGGCCAGAAGAGGCTACGTGGTCTGGTCTTTTCACCTCATAGTGAGCGAAGAAGATATTCAGCTCCTCTGCCAACGTGGCATCGGTATTAACCGTGTTCCTCGTATTACCCTTGTGGTTGTTTAGGTGCTGCAGTCCCTGCCACACTTGCTTCAGATTGTTGTCTGCTAGGTGGTTCTCTACCTTGTGTTTATATTGTTGTTTCACCATCCTAATGCCTCTTCTGAGATTTGCCCGGGCCTCTCTGTATGTGTCCCTGTCCCCTGCCTTAAAGGCAGAATTCCGGGCTCTCAGGAGTGTTCGTAGCTCTGCAGTCATCCTGGGTTTGCAACTCCTGTAAACTCTAATGCACTTTTCTGTTGTCACACTGTCAGTGCACATTTTGATATAAGAGAGTATGGCATCCGTTTATACGTTCAGATCTTGATCTTCGAATACACTACAGCCAGTGGTTTCAAAGCAATCCTGCAACTGACTGAGAGGACCCGCTGGCCAGGTTTTAACCCTCTTCGTGACTGTCTGAGTTCTTTTCCTAAGAGGGACAGACTTTGGGCACAACAGGAGTGAAAGATGGTCAGATGTACCCAGGTGGGGGAGGGGGAATGCTCTGTATGCCTGTTTCAGATTAGAGAACACGCAGTCTAGAGCAGGGATGTCAAACTCAATTTCATTGAGGGCCGCATCAGCATTGCGGTTGCACTCAAGGGGCCGGGTGGCAATGGCCAGGGTGGGTGTGGCCTACTGGGTAGGCGTGGCTAGAGTGTGTATGGCCTACTGGGTGGGCGTGGCCAGCTCTACATCATTCGCATCAAGGGTGCCTATGGGGGCCTGGGCAGGAGTGGGACAGATCTGAGGGTCTCTGGCAGAAGGAGGGTCTCTGGGCCAGGGCCAAGGCAGTGGGGGCCGTTCCCTCACTGTTTCCAGGATGGCTTCGCGGGCCGCATGAAACCACTTCGCGGGCCGGATCCGGCCCCCGGGCCTTGTGTTTGACATGTCTGGTCTAGAGTGTTCTTCCCTGTGGTGGAAAATTACACATACTGTAAAAACTTGGTGAGAACTGTCTTTAGACAAGCTTGATTGAAAACCCCAGCCATGACAAGAGCACCCTCTGGGTGAGTTTGCTGCTGCCTAGAGATGATGTCATATAGCTTGGATTGCCATGCTGATATTGGCATCAGGTGGAATGTAAACAGCTATAATAATTATCACAGTAATTTCTCTAGTCAGATAAAATGGCCTACATGTGACAGTCATCAGTTCCACATCTGAGGAGCAATACGTGTAAACTAATCTGCTGTTGGCACACCAGTCACAATGTATATACACACAGCACCCTCCTCCTTTGCTCTTACCAGAGCCTCCATTTCTGTCAGAGCGGTGAATGACTCGGCTTGTCAGTTCCACTGCTGCATTTGGTACATCTGAATGTAGCCAGGTCTCCGTGAAAACCATCACACAACATTCATGGAGTAGCCTACTTGCTGCTATTTGCAGCTGTAATTCATCAATTTTATGGACGAGGCATCTGGCATTACTCAAGAAAATATTTGACAGCAATGGTCTATGAAGCTGTTTCCTGAGCCAAGCCAGCATCGTGGCTCTGCAGCCACATTTTTGTTTTTGCTCCTTTCTTTTTTGCTTACATCAGCTCCTCCCTGGCCCGATGACAATCCACGGAGATCCTGGAGGCCTCGCTATGCAGTTCGGTATCTTATGGGACTGCTGAAAATCACTGGTAATTCTAGATTGCCTTGCAACCCTTTTGTTTAGCAGCTCTCTGTGTGTAGGCTGATTTAGCCTCTCGCACTATACTGTGCACACTCATCCATACACACATTATTCCAATCACCACACACCAGTACCGGGAGCTCTGTCCCTCATTTGTATCCTTTTTAAAATGATTTTAAATGATTTTAAACATATCTGGGAAAAAGTAGAAGGAAAGAGAAGAACATGACCAACATCAAGGTGGCCGGACTCAATTAGTGTCAAAGTGTGTATCACTGAGATACATGAAGGTCCAAGTTATGGACAGATCATCCTGAAGATGGTCCAGCTATGATGTCAGTAGATGTTGATGCCCACATGACAGTTGATAATCAATCCATATGCACTTATTCTCTATATAGGCCAACATAGGGTTTGGTGAAATTCACATTTTGACAATTTGACATAAAGTTTGGCATTCAATAGTTTCTTTAACACTTCTCTCACCAGTCTTACGTGATGAGATATTCGTACTGTATATCAGAATGTCATCAAGATACACTAGAATGCCTTTGTATAAATGTTCATGTAGGACCTCATTAATGAACTGCATAAATACGGCTGGGGCCCCCTGCAGTCCAAATGGCATGACTTTGAATTGGTAGCTTCCCAAGGGGCAGTTGAAGGCCATTTTCCACTCATCCCACTCCTTTATTCTTACCCAGTAATATGCTTCTCTCAGGTCTAACTTGGTGAAGACGCTCCCCTTCACCAGGTGGGTTAGTAAGTCTTTCAGGAGGGGGAGAGGGTATTTATTTTCCACACTCAACACATTCAGGCCTTTATAATCAATGCAGAGATGACAAGAGCCATCTTTTTTTCTATTTGAACAACACAGGGGCTCCCACAGTAGACTTGGCCCGTACGATGAATCCCCTCGCTAGGTTTGTATCCGCATTCTGCTTTATCTCCTCCATTTCAAGGGGGGACATAGCACACATTCTTCATCTGGGGAGTTTGGCCCCTGGTAACAGTTCGATGGAACAATCATTGGGACGGTGAGGAAGCAAGGTATCGCATTCTTTTTCACTAAACACCTCCGCTAGATCCTGGTACTCACTGGGGATGAACGGCTTGCCAGGTGGCTGTAAGGCAGCCATGTGCGCTTGCTCTTTGGGTGTGCTAAAATCTCCTGTAAGATCTGTTGAATCAATGGGGGGATCGGGCCCTATGGGTAATCTCACAGATCTCATTCCTTTTCCCCACCAGATAAGCAGCTTCCATTTGTCTAGCCAGGCTAGTCCTAGGATCACAGTCTCAGACATATTTGGAGCTACCAGGAAGCGAATAAAGTCCCAGTGCTCGCCTGCGTAAGGGCTCCGTTAATTGCGAGACTAGAGTCCCTCGCATTAGGGAGTCACTGGCTTGCTCAAACCTCACAGCTTTGGAGAATGGCTTAGTCCGTATGCCCAGTCTTAAGGGACATGACAGGCTAATGATGCATCGGGAGCAGCCAGTATCGACTAGCACTTTCAGGTCTACTTGTTCCCCTGACTTAGGAATTATGAGTTTAGCAGGCAATAAAAAGGGTAGGATGTGTTGACTCACCATCGGGTCGTTCTCCCCTTCGTTGTCACTGTCAAAAGAGGGTAGAACTGGGGTGGACCCAGTCTGAGTTCCGGCATCCTCCCGTGTGGGGGATGTCACCTAGACAACAGGTTCCTGTGTCATCTGCTTGGATTTCTCTCCCTTTAGCCACTGTGCAGGTCTCTTCCTCACTGCTGGTCCTCGTCTGTTCTGCTGTTGGGGGAAGGGGACCAGGTATTTTGCTGCTCAATGTCCCTGCTGTCTGCATCGGAAAAACTTAATTGCCGGCTTTACAGGTGGCTTAGGTCTTTCAGCCATCACCGTAGTTGGAGATCTTGGTGAGGGTGATTGCCATTCAGGTTGTTCTGACCTTGGCTCAGGTTCGGATAGGAGAGGCTTCTTATAGCGGGTGAGATGAACATTTAATTTCACCGCTGCCTGGTACCATTCATGCAGTTGGTCAGGTACAGCTCGGTAGATACATGCCAGAGAAAGGTAGTCACCTAACCCTTCTCTAAAAAGATGAATTATGGATTGCTCAGGCCATCTCTCTATACAACCGGCCAGCTTTTGAAACTCCTGCATGTACTCCAGGGCAGGCTGGCCAGCTTGCTTTATCTTATGGATTTGCTCTTCCACTCTGAGGGTGACGGATGGGTCCTCAAATCTTTCCCTTAGCCCCATGAGGAAAAGGTGGGAGTCCTCCAATTCAGGGACCTGCTCATTATATAAATTGTTCAACCATTCGGAAGCTTCCCCTTCTAGGCTGGACGCAATCATGTTGACCATAGCATCTGGTTCTGATTAGAGATGGGCCCAGCTATTCAAATGAGAGCGTACATGATTGAGGAAGAAAATCAGTTTCTCTGGGTCTCCATCAAATGTTGCTCTGAAAGGTGGGTTTATCATTGGTTTCTGGGGTCTCCATTGCTGCTGGCCCCACCCTGGTTGTTGGTTAAATGGTTGCTGGGGCCCCCACTGCTGTTGTTGTGTCTCCAGTTGCTGCTGGTCCCACTTTGGTTGCTGTATGTTCAGGGGTTGAATGCTTAGATCCTGCTGCTGCCACCCTTGCTGTTGTCCTCCCACCAGCTCCTGATCTCCAGGCTTCTGCACCACCCCCAGCTGTTGTAATGCTTCTATTAGCTGGGGCAAGCTCAGAGGTTGTTGGCCTTTCACTTGTGGGGGCTTCCCAACCTCCCATTTTGCAGAGGCCCCAGGATGGGGTCCTCTGTCTCTATGGGTCTGGAGGGCTTGGCAGGGGACTCCTGGGTCTGGCAGGCAGATTTTCAGTGGTTGACAATATGACATCTCCTCCCCATTCTGCTTCTGAGGCCTCTTACCGCACAGTCTGGCCTCCATTTTCTCTACTAGAGTGGTTCCAGCTTGACGACAAGATAAGCTCAATTATCTGCTGATGTTTGGAGATCAGCCCATATTCATCTTCCCACAGAAATCTATTTATTATTTCCTCTTGAGAAGTTTTGCCAGTAATTGGGCCTTCCTTTTCCATCTTGAGGATGCTTCCCTGAATCTTTGCCAGCTTATCTCTCTTACCGGAGACAGTGGCGGGGGTTTAGGACATGGCATGATGTCAAGGTTCCAATGAATGAGACAAATCAAGCAAATTGCTGGCATAATTATTTATTTAAAAAGTCTTAGTAATGAAACAAAACATTGGCACTCATGGAGGGATGCCAGAATCTGAAATCTCCTCCCCCCAAACCCATCATAACACACACACACCCTGCCCTTATCTACATGTCATAAATCACATTATTCAATTAGTTTCACATATGAAGTCTCTCCTCCCATTCTGTACACGGGCTTATCTTCTCAAAATAGCTGTTAGAAAATTCCCTCCCTACAAGATTCAAAGTGAAGCAGTTTAAATGAAAGGCTGTCTCTTACATTGTAAGTGCAAAACCACGTCAATTTCCTCTGACAGTCTTGACCGACCCAAGGACTGGTGCTTATCTTTGATTCACAAAGGAAAATCAGGCTTTGTCTGAAGATGCTTTAATGGTCATGTGGCCGGCATGATTATACACCAAAGGTGCACAAGCCCTTGTTACTTTCCCACTGAAGAGGTACCTATTTATTTACTTGCATTTACATGCTTTCAAATTGCTAGGATAGCAGCACCACACACACACACACACACACACACACACACAAACACAATATGTGAAATATATGAAAATGGATATGGATATGGACATGGATAAAAACAGGAATCCGTTTTAATACTTCTCATAAGCACAACTTCATTGTCACATCCGGTGTCTACATGACTTTTTTTTTCAAATCATTCAGAATTGTATATATTTTTCTTTTGATTGAAGACAGTCTAAAATAATAATTTGTCTCATTATTCAAAAGTATGGAGAAAAAATAAAAATTGCCCCAGTGTTCATGTTCATATTTTATCTATTCTTCATATATAGAATGTTATCTGTCTCTGTTTCTTTCTTTCTCTCTCTCTCTCTCTCTCTCTCTCTCTATCTATCTATCTATCTATCTATCTATCATATGTCAATTATCTTACATTATCCAGCCAGAAGAGATCAATCAAATATATATTTGAAATTAAGTATTTTTAAAGTCAGAATATCATCTCAGAAAATAAAATATAACACCAACCTATATAGAAACAAAAACACACATCATCATTAGCCATAGTCTTTAATATAATCTAAACCTATGTCAGAACATCTCTGGTAACATCTCTGGCCTAGTTTCAGAAATTTTATTAATGTCATTAATGATGTTTATGATTTAACATGAATTCAAATTGTGGCAATTGAAAGATGTGATTATTTCAAATGATTTCAGTTGTTTTAGCAACTTTACTACTCAATTATTATAATACAAAATTCACAAAGAATGAAGAAAGATAAGCTATAACACATAAAACATGACTTCAAAGTATGTGATTTTATACTGAATGTAAACTGTACAAAAATAAAGACCAACATCAGGAGACTTAATGATTTTTTATCATCAGATTTTCTTTGGTGTTCATGGCAGGTCTCAGGATAATAATGTAGCATTTGGGGATAAAGATGCAGACTAGTAAACCCAGGCTGGAGGCCAGGATGGAGAAGATCTGCACGGCTACCATGTATTTCCCTTTGGAGCTCAAGTAGGTGGGTACAAAGGAGATCCATACACTACAAAAAACCAACATGCTGAAGGTGATCAGTTTGGCTTCATTGAAGCTCCCTGGCAGCTTTCGAGCCAGAAATGCCACCAAGAAGCAAATGGCAGCCAGAAAACCCATGTAGCCAAGGGCAGTGTAGAACATGGCAACTGAGCCTTCATTGCATTGCAACAAGATATGTTCTGGTTGGGAATGAAAGTCAGAATCTGGGAATGGGGGGGAAATTGCCAGCCATATCATACAGATGCCTACTTGAATACCAGAGCAGGATAAGACAATAGAGTTGGCCAGACTCTTCCCCAGCCATTTCCTCATGCTGCTGCCTGGCTTTGTGGCCAGGAAGGCCACCACCACCATTACCGTCTTGGCCAGCACAGAAGATACAGCAACTGAGAAAACAATACTGAAAATGGTTTGTCGAAGAAAACAAGTCATTTTTGTGGGGCGACCAATGAATAGAAGAGAGGTCAAGAAAGAAATCAGGAGTGAAACCAGGAGGATGTAGGTGAGTTCACAGTTGTTGGCTTTGACTATGGGAGTTTCTCGGTATTTAATGAAGGTTCCCAGAATAAAGGCAGTGGTCAGGGACAAAGCAATGGCAAAGAAAGCCAGGATGAATCCCAATAATTCTTCATAGGATAAGAAGCTTATACATTTGGGGACACACTGATCTCGCTTCTTATTGGAATGATGGTCATCTGGACACTTGTCACAGTGGGATGCATCTGAAAAAAAAATCTTAGCATGAATCTGTTTCTGCAGCTGTAGGAGCATGAAAACTACAACAAAAAATCAATTACATCATTTTCAAGGAATAATATAATATTTCTGCCCAGAGATATCCATATGACACAACATTTTTTAAAATAGTCAACATTCTTTTTTTAAAGGCTGAAGATAAATGTGATTATCAGTTCTCTTGTCCTCTTGCATGAAACCAAACAAGAAAATTACAACTGAAGAAAAATCAAGTGCCCAATCTTTGAACAGTTTGTGGATGCCTTCAAAAAATTTAATGTTTTTCTGGCTTCTTTATCAAATACGCCCCAAAACCAAGAGAGAATATTGATTGTATCGTGCTTTCTTTCTTTCTTTCTTTCTTTCTTTCTTTCTTTCTTTCTTTCTTTCTTTCTTTCTTTCTTTCTTTCTTTCTTTCTTTCTTTCTTTCTTTTTGGAGCCACCTACTGTACCTTCTTGCACAGAGAATGTTCCTTTCATACACAGAGAACAGTCGTAGCAGCAAACTGGTGCTTCCTGTCTCACAAGCTTGGCATAACCTGGGGAGCAGCTTTCTGTACATCTTGAATAAGGCACCGTCTAAACATAAACAGAAAGATTAGTCAGGGCAATTATATGAATTAGAAGGGTTTACTGAAATCAACTGGTTTCCAGAATCTCAGAACCACACTGAGGAAAATTAAGGACTGGTGGCATGGGCTTTAATTAATCTGCTTGCAAGTGGCAAATGAAAGGTGATTCCCTTTCTCTATCAAGCTCTATTGCGGATCCCAAAACAGACTCATTGCCTTATTCTTCTTTCCAAAGGAAAGTAGTTCCATTGCAAAAGGTTTTTCTCCTTAGGGCATTTATGAGATTGTTATAAATTATTTTTTTCCATCTTTGCTTTCTCAGGAAACCTCCAAAATTTAACTTTCTGTTCAGTCACTATTTTTCTCTCTTACAATTGACCATTGTATACTTTTATGTAAATGACTTTTTAGCTGCCTTCATTTCCCTCATTACATTCTTAATGACTTCTTTCTCTTATGCAATTCAGTGGGCTAAGTTCTCCATATTCTGGATTTTTTTCCCAAAGGTGCTTTTTCAAAAGGCAACTGGTCTTTTTTTTCCCTTGAAGACATTTTGCTTTTCATCTCAGAAGCTTCTTCAGTTCTGACTGAATGTTGGAGGATGAAAGGATTTATATTCCTTGCAGTCATCTGGTCATTAGCAGTGTTTCTGAGAGTTGTTAAGGCTACTAGGAGGGTCACCTGAATAGTGCAAATGGGTGTGGAACCATGGAACTGCTGAATCTATATCCTGTTTAAAACATAGTCCTTCAGCAGTTCCAAATCCTTCCATTCTCCATCATTCAGTCAGAACTGAAGAGGGTTCTTGTATGAAAAGTGAAATGTCTTCAAGGAAAAACAAAATCCAGGTACCTTTTGAAAAAGCACTTTTGGCACAACAATGACCTGGATGACCGAAAATCTCCATAGACATTTTGGATTTTCTCTTACTGAAAATAAGATGATTTGATATACGGTAAATACGGTATACAGTAACAGACGGATAGAATCAAGATCACGTGAAGTACTTATACCACTTTACAATGCTTTGGTGAGGCCACACCTGGAATACTGCATCCAGTTTTGGTCACCACGACGTAAAAAAGATGTCAAGACTCTAGAAAGAGTACCGAGAAGAGCAACAAAGATGTTCGGGAGACTGGAGGCTAAAACATATAGGGAATGGTTGCTGGAATTGGGTATGTGTAGTTTAATGAAGAGAAGGGTGAGGGGTGACATGATAGCAGTGTTCCAATATCTCAGGGGCTGCCACAAAGAAGAGGGAGCCAAGCTATTCTCCAAAGCACCTGAAAGCAGGACAAGAAGCAATGGATGGAAACTAGTCAAGGAGAGAAGCCACCTAGAACTAAGGAGAAACTTCCTGACAGTTAGAACAACTAACCAGTGGAACAACCTGCCTCCAGAAGTGGTGAATGCTCCAACACTGGAAGTTTTTAAGAAGAGACTGGACAGCCATTTGTCTGAAATGGTATAGGGCAGGGGTCTTCAAACGTGGCCCTTTTATGACTTGTGGTCTTCAACTCCTAGAATTCCTCAGCCAGCATGCCTGGCTGAGGAATTCTGGGAGTTGAAGTCCACAAGTCATAAAAGGGCCAAGTTTGAAGACCCCTGGTATAGGGTTTCCTGCCTTGGCAGGGGGTTGGACTAGATGATCTCCAAGGTCCCTTCCAACTTCTTCTTCTTCTTCTTCTTCTTCTTCTTCTTCTTCTTCTTCTTCTTCTTCTTCTTCTTCTTCTTCTTCTTCTTCTTCTTCTTCTTCTTCTTCTTATTATTATTATTATTATTATTATTATTATTATTATTATTATTATAAATTATGGCTTCATATTCCAGTTTAATAATGTAGATTGCAAATCCCATAATATAATTGATGGTACAGTAGTTCCCAATGTGTGATAGATTACTGAAAAATCTCTAAAATAAAATCACATCTTATAAATTAATGAGGGTTATTTGGAAGTAATCACAATTAACTTCAACAAGTATTATTTCTGAGCAGAAAGGGTTATACATATGGAGGTAAATAGAAGAGCAAAAACCAAGCAGCATCAGCTACTTTGTTAAATAATGTTGGCCATTGAATGGCACTCTGATTGATGGAAATCTTGACTTCCGAGGAGGCTTCTCTTTCTACACTCCCAATTTTCACCCCTGCATCAGACTTTTCCCAAAATGATGTCCAGTGCATGATATCAAAGTCACCAAGAGGAACTCCATTTTCATCAAAATAAATCTCATCTCTGGAAATGTTGTGATGTTGGAAGTTTCTCAGGAACCTATGAAGCTGCAGAAAGAGAGAAAAAACATTACAATTTGAGCCTTTATTCAATGTTTTTCTTGCTATTATTCTGGATTGGAAATACTCTGAATAATTCAACCTCGTCAGATCACCACTACAGTCTAAAAGAGATTGATTTAGCATTTCATGGGAAGCTTCTCTCATCATTCCCCAGGGTTTCACAGCTCTTTTTTGATATTTATCTCACATTGTTGAAAATCTGGCATAGACTATACCACCAACAGATGGTTTGTAACTGGCTGACAAATTGTACTCAATGTGTAGTCCTCTAGGGATCTACATCTATATGGAGGGAATAAGCTGTGGGGTACCCAAAGTTCCATTTTAGGTCCAGCACTCTTCAATGCTGGGCAGGGGCAGGGGCCTTCAACATAAATGTAATTTAATTATCAAAAAATTTTATTGGGTTAGGGAGAAGGGTGGGACGGGGTGGGGTTTGTTTGGCTATGGGGGGTGGTCAATCAACCATGGCTCAGGCCAGGCTTGGGTCTGGTCGCGCGGGGGGAGAACAGGGTGTGGTTGTCTCCGGGGCTCTGGAGCGGGTCGTGGGACTGTCGATTCCCCCAACGTTGGGGAATGGCAGCAGGTGCATAAACAGAGGGCCGTATCGTTACCGGGGGGGCGTCTCCGCTATTTGCAAGCGGTGAGGCGCTCCGACCCTCTGTTTTCTCCCCGAGGTTCCAGCAGCAAGGATGTGCAGCCTCCTGAGCTCCGGTTGGTGTACCTGAATGCCAGGTCCGTGGTTAACAAAGCTCCCCTTGTTAGGGATTTAGCTGACGGTGAGCATGCGGACCTGGCTTGCATCACGGAGACTTGGTTGGGCCCGGAGGGTGGGGTCCCTTTGGTTGACCTCTGCCCACCAGGTTTCCGGGTGCTACACCAGCCATGAGCTCAAGGTAGGGGTGGGGGTGTGGCGGTAGCTATCAGGGAGACCTTATGTCCGCGGGAGACCACCGTTCCTCAGATAGTCGGGTGTGAGTCTCTCTTCTTGAGATTTGGTCTGGGGGCGCAGTTGGGCTTGCTGCTGGTGTACTTTTAGCCTAGTCGCGCAGCGGCAGCCCTGCCCGAGCTGCTTGATATCCTCTCGGGGTTGGTGATTGAGTTCCCCAAACTTATAGTTTTGGGTGACTTCAATCTACCATCCCTGGGAGGCTCATCTGAGCTAGCTCGGGAGTTCATGGCTTCCATGACGGCCATGGACCTGACGCAAGTAATTTCTGAACCAACTCATGAGGGAGGCCACACCCTTGACCTGGTTTTTTTATCTGGACGGTGGTTTGATGATCTTGGTGGGGGCTCTCCATTTATTATGCCCCTGTCATGGACCGATCATCACCTCCTGCGGCTGGTCTTCCGTTTTGCCACCCCCCGCCATGGGGGTACGGAGCCAATTAGATGGTACCGCCCCAGATGCTTAATGGATCCTGATAGATTCCAGGCGGCGCTGGGGTCCCCACCTGCCTCCGTTGCTCACAACTCGGCGGATGCCCTAGTGGAAGCCTGGGAAAGGGCGGCCACTGAGGCACTTGACCGAGTTGTACCCTTGCGGCCCCTGACCCGGTGCAGATCCCAACGAGCTCCATGGTTCTCCTCGGAGCTCCGGGAGATGAAACGTCGGAAACGGGGCCTAGAGAGCTGTTGGAGGTCCATCCGATCCGAATCTGACCCGTTGCGACTAAGAACCTTTATTAGGTCTTATCTCGCAGCGATGAGGACAGTGAGGTGTAATTACTTCTCTGCCCTCATCGCATCTGCAGAAAATCGCCCGGCTGCCCTGTTTAGGGTGACCCGCTCCCTCCTTAATCAGGAGGTGAGGGAGGAACCCTTGCAGGGTCGTGCCGAGGAGTTTGGACAACATCTGCTGGATAAAATCACTCGGATTCGGACCGGTCTGAACTCCAACTGGGCAGAGTCTGACGAGCAGGACACGGGCGGTCTTGTCGATGTTATCTGGGAGGAGTTTGATTCTGTAACCCCTGAGGAAGTGGACAGGATTATGGGGAGGCTGAGCTCCACCACATGTTTATTGGACCCGTGCCCTTCTTGGCTGGTTTATGCAGCCCGGGAGAGGACAGGAGGCTGGTTCCAGGCAGTTATATCTGCTTCCTTGAGTGAGGGTAATTTCCCCGCCGTCTTGAAGGAGGCGGTGGTGAGACCTCTCCTCAAGAAGCCTGTTCTGGACCCAGCTGTTTTGAACAACTTTTGTCCGGTCTGCAACCTTCGCTTTCTTGCGAAGGTTGTTGAGAGTGTGGTGACGCATCAGCTTCCCCTGGTCCAGGATGAAGCGGATTATCTAGACCCGTTCCAATCGGGTTTCAGGCCCGGGTACAGCACGGAGACGGCATTGGTCACTCTGGTGAATGATCTCTGGAGGGCTCGGGACAGAGGATATTCCTCTGTCCTTGTCCTATTAGACCTCTCGGCGGCTTTCAATACCATTGACCATGGTATCCTGCTGCGGCGTCTCAGGGGATTGGGAGTGGGAGGCACAGTTTTTCAGTGGTTCTCCTCCTATCTCCTGGGATGCTCGCAGTCAGTGTTGGCAGGAGGACAGAGGTCGACCCCTAGGACCCTCACTTGTGGAGTTCCTCAGGGGTTGGTCCTCTCCCCTCTCCTGTTCAACATCTACATGAAACCGCTGGGTGAGATCATTCATGGTTTTGGAGTTGGGTATCATCAATATGCCGATGATACCCAACTTTTTATTTCAACCCCAAACCACCCCAGTGATGCCCTCGATGTGATGTCCCATTGCCTGGAGGCGGTTCCGGCCTGGATGGGTAGGAACAGACTTCAACTTAACCCTGACAAGACTGAGTGGCTGTGCATTTCGGCATCCCGGGACATTCAAAATATTCCATCTCTTCTTATGGGGGGGTGAGTCCTAACCCCCCGTGGATAGGGCTCGCAACTTGGGAGTCCTCCTAGATTCACGACTTACTCTGGAAGATCATATAGTGGCCGTGACTAGGGGGGCTTTCGCCCAGGTTCGCCTGGTGCGCCAGTTGCGGCCCTATCTGGACCGGGATGCCCTGCGTACGGTCACTCATGCGCTCGTGACCTCTCACCTGGACTACTGCAATGCTCTCTACATGGGGCTTCCCTTGAAGACCACTCGGAGGCTCCAACTGGTACAGAATGCGGCCGCGAGAGTTGTCTTGGGAGTTTCCCGGTACTCCCATGTTACACCTTTGCTCCGCGAGCTACATTGGTTACCAGTTGTCTTCCGGGTGAGGTTCAAGGTTTTGGTTATGATCTTTAAGTCCTTACATGGCATGGGTCCGGGATACCTCGAGGACCACCTGCTGCCGGCATCAACTCCCCTCCGCCCTGTGCGTTCCCACAGAGAGGGCATCCTCGGGTGCCTCGGGGCAGGGAATGTTGACTGGTGGCCCCCAGGGGGAGGGCCTTCTCTGTGGGTGCTCCGGCATTATGGAATAAACTGCCGGTTGAGCTCCGGATGGCATCGGACCTTCGCTCCTTCCGGCGCGGGCGGAAGACCCACTTATTTGAACTAGCTGGTCTGGCCTGATGGGGAATATTAGGGTTTTTTAATGGTTTTTTATTATTTTATTGTCATTGTATTTTAATTGGGCATTGGTTTAATTTCTTTTTAATTTTTGTACTGTTATTTATATATGCCCTGTTAACCGCCCTGAGTCCTTCGGGAGAAGGGCAGTATAGAAATTGAATAAACCTAATTGAATAAACCTAATATCTTCATAAAAGATCTAGATGAGGGAACTGAAAGTGAATTTATCAGATTTGCAGATGATACTAAATTGGCAGGAATAACCATCTCCCCAGAAGGTTTTGCACTTAGGGAAGAAAAACTAATTGTATAGAGATAGACTAGGTGAAACGTGGCTTAATGTCAGTAACTGTGAGAGTGATCTTGGAGTCCTAGTGGACAACCACTCAAATATGAGGCAACAGTGTTTGGTACTAGCCAAAAAGCCAATGCAATTCTAAGCTGCATTAATGGAGGGATAGAATCAAGATCATGTGAAGTGCTCGTATTGTTTTACAAAGCATTAGAAAGAACACACTTTGAATACTGCATCCAGTTTTGGAAATCATAATTTTAAAAAGATGTTGAAACTCTGGAAAGAGTGCAGAAAAGAGCAGCAAAAATGATTAGGGGGCTGGAGGCTAAAACATAAAAAGAACAGTTGCAGGAATTTGGTATGTCTAGTCCACAGGTTGGCAACCCATGGGTCTGAAGCCGCATATGCCTCTTTCAGTCTTCTCCTGTGGCTCCCAGTCATCCTCCACCATTTGCAGAGAGAGTGACAGAGACACTTATGCTTTCCCCCCACCCTCCCTCTCTCTCCCTCTCTCCCTCTCTCTCTCTCTCTGTGTGTGTGTGTAAAAAAAGAGAGTGGCCTCACACACACACACACGCACGCACACACACACACACACACACACACACACACACACATATATATATATATATATATATATATATATATATATATATATATATATATATATATATATATATATATATATATATATCAAGGTAATCTAAATAGTTAACATTTGAAACATATCTTCCCTTGCAGAAAAAAGCTAACAGAGCGAGAGGGACCTTGTGGCTTAGAGGCAAATAACACTGCCTTGTATGCAATCAGCCCAGGTTCGAATCTCAGAAGGGTATAGCTGACTGAGGACAACTAAGGAGTCAGAAATGCATCTCAGTTTCCCTTTAATTCTTTGTTAGTAATTTACACAAATATATGAATTGTCCGGTGTGACTACTGCCTGTTTGATAGCCTTCAAGATAGGCTGAAAACAGGAAATAAAGATTTGCCCCATGTTTGGGGCCTAGCAAGGTAATCTAAATAGTTAAGAAAGTATTACACAGACAGACAGACAGACAGACAGAGAGAGGGAGGGAGGGAGGGAGGGAGGGAGGGAGGGAGGGAGAGAGAAAGAGAATGTGGGGGAAGAGGACTGGCAAACCAAGAGCCGGAGAAAGCCAGCCCAATCAGAATGTGTGTCAGCTTATCGGAGAACAGTGTGAAGCCAGCTTGCCAGAAGATTGGAGAGAGCAGAAGATTGGAGAGAGGGAGAGAGAGGGAGGGGAGAGAGAGAGAGGGAGAGAGAGAAAAAGAGGGAGAGGGAGGAAGAGAGAGAGAACTCATGCACAGCAGCCTATATTTTTAATTAAACTCTTCAATCAAGTGTTTTCTTTTCTCTGCAAAACGGGTCCAAGTGGCTCTTTGAGTTTTTAAGGTTGCCGACCCCTGGTCTAGTCTAAGGGAAATAAGGACTAGGGGAAACATGATAGCACTATTCCAATATTTGAGGGGCTCCTACAAAGATGAGGAGGTCAAACTATTTTCCAAAGCACCAATACGCAAGACAAGAAACAATGGTGGAAATTTACCAAGGACAGATACAACCTAGAACTAAGGAGAAATTTCCTAATGGTGAGAGCAATCAACCAATGGAATAGCTTTCCTTCAGAATTAGTGGGTGCTCTATCACTGGAGGCTTCAGAGACTGGACAACCATATTTCTGAAATGGTATACGGTCTCCTGCTTGAGTAGGGGGTTGGACTAGAAAACCTCTGAGATCCCTTCTAACTCTATTATTCTATTATTCTATGTTTTATTTTCTCTGTTTTTTTGTTTCACCATCACTGCCCCACCTGAGGTAACACCATTTAGAGATATGGGAAAACTTGTAATGGGAGAAGATGGAGAATATAATTTTACCGTCAGTCCTGATCAAGATGAAGTTAGCAGAGCTTTACTTTGGGCTAGGAATGCAATAACAATTGCATACTGATGTTATCTCTTTCAAAGACTATCTATGGAAGCATATGCTTTAGTTCAGGAGATGGGTGGATGACCTTTTTGTGGCCCTCAGAAGATGCTTTGAAAAGACATTGATTTATATCTTTGTTGCTACTTTAGAAATGTTTACCCAGCAAAGTCCAATTACAATCCAGAATGAACAATCAAGCCTAACTCCTAAGCTTGGAAACTAGATCACTTTGTGATCACAAGAAAGGGTTGAGGATTGCTGGAATATTCTGATATTTATTTAATTTAGAAAATCACATTGTCACCATAGAGCTATTTCTGTCACAATGACATCCCAAACTGTTTAACTTTGGAAGATTTTTCTCCATCATCTCCTTCTCAAACTCACTCTCAAATACTACAAACTGGGCAATTGTTCTTTGGAATATTCCATCCCTCTCTACATCTAATTTAATACTGAGGAATTGGAAGGGGAAAATCAGTAGAACCTCAAACAAGAAGACTTACCTGCCATGGCTGCACAATCTGGGATGATTCATGGTATCCAAATTGTGTTCTCCTCTTACTCAGTTGGGAGGAAGAGGCAGCACTGAGGGCCAATGCCACAGTTTGAATTACTTTGGAAATACTGGAGGGATCCTGAGAGAGGATTCTTGCAATCACATCATGGGGTGGGAATTCCCAGTTCTCTTTTTCTTTGCATTTTTTCCAAACTTTCTTAGAAAACGAAGGACTTGAATTGGAACATTGGAATGCCTCCTTTCCATATACTGTGACCATAGATGTATAAGATGTAAAGTCATAATACTGAGTCCTTCTCTTTCTCTGGATGAGGAAGGAAAACAAAGCATGTTTATTTTGGAGATCAACCCAGAGGTCAAAAATACCTACACTTAAAGCTGTCAAAGTTGTTGCAATCCACACTCTTCCAACAATGAATTTCTTACTCTTGTCCAGCACTTGTATTACTGATGCTAGTATCCCTGAGGCCTTAAAATCCATTTGGCATACTATAATTTTTATTTCACTCTTCATAAGAGAAAGGAAAATTTCCCGTTTTTCTTGCATGAGGGTATCTTTAGCACTTGACTTCATATTTGCTTCTGGGATGGTTCCTGAGAGGACAATGCAAATCCCATTTTTTAGAGCAAGAGCTTCCAAGCTTCTTTTGAATTTTTCTCCTCTGTCATTGTCCAGAGAAAGGAGACCGATCCACGTCCATTGGAAATGCAGGAGCAACTTGACAATTGCAGAGTAGGGAGGTTTTTGGTCTGGGGTCATCCGATATGAAAAAGGAAAATGTTGATTTTGCTCAGCAATCTGGTTGATGACACTATAGTTGATCTAAGATGAAACAGAAGGTATTGATAATTTGTGTCAGTTTTAATAAGTCACATGGTAAATCTAAGGGCCTTTCCCTACTGCTGAGAGAAGTTTCAAACAATAACTGCATGAATTTTACTGGCTCCCTTGATGTTCTGTCCTTTTGTCTTTCATGCTTGCTTTAAAACTAGGGAGCTCTAAATTATCTGTGGGTGGTCCTGATGGAGCACACACCTCTGGTCAACCCTTTCCCATGCAGTTTTCCCTGGGTGATGGAGTGGATTCAGTGGGACACTTTTACTGTCAACAACTTAGGCTCACATGAGCCCTACATACTCTGTTTTTATCCACATTCTAACTCTGTGGGTCACCCACCCAGTCATGGAATATCTTTTTAAACTGACAAGTATGTTAAATTCTTGTAGATTATTGCTGCTTATTTAATTGCTTCATATGTTGGACTTGAAATATTGTTTGTTATATTCCCCCCTAGCAATTGTTTAATATTGGTATATTATTTCATTGTCTTCATTCATACAATTGTTTTCAAATATTTCTGTATGAACTCTTTAATTGGTTGAATTAATTTCAGACATTTGGAATGTAGAAGTCTGTTTAATAACCTCACTTAAAAAAAAACCCAAGACAAGTGGCATTGTGCCACTTGTGCCAAGCTCCAGTTAAATATAGGAAAGAATATGATGATATACTTTATTTTGTCTTGTACACTGCAGAAAGTATGTAAAAGCTGCTTTCTGGAGGTGCCTACAAGCTGTCTTGATCAATTCGTTTTTCTTTCATATCTTTCTTTCCCAATTTTTATTTCAGTCTCAAGATCAGAAAAATGAGGAATTCCTCCATTGCTGGATATTTTTGAGGAAATATTGGACAGAAATTTATCTGTAGCAGTCTGAGCATTCTTGTCCTGTGTTGGGAATTGGACTTTTTTATTCTATGATTCTGTGTACAAAACCAGCTCTTTTAAATTGGTCACTCTTCAGCTCCTCTAATATTTATTCTCTGACGCTCAACTTATTTGGAAAAATATATAGAAGTGTTGCCTTCTAGGCAAGCACTTGTATATATTTGTATATCTGAAGAATTTACAAGATGGAATTAATTTCCTTTGGCTTTATACCTGTGGGATTTTGTAGATGCTCAAGACATTAGAAATATGATCAAAGAGTTCAGAATCTTCAAGGACTGCCAGCAGGTTCTTTTGTCTTCCACATCTGTAGTTTGGGATGTTCTCCTGGCCTGGGGACAGCACATCCATCATGGCCTCATATGTCAGTCTTGCACTGAAAAAGTTCTGATAGATGTTGTAGCCCAGGGTGATGTTGGGTAAGAGCCTTGAATTCTGGTTGATTTCATGAATGGCCAACAAGAAGGGCAGAAGGTAGTAGAAGTTGTTCTCACTACAACATAAGAAATTTCCAATGTTCATCTTCCATTTGGATTTTCATAAAAGCATGTCCTATTTACTGTAGCTTTATAGCTATATAAAGGTAAAGGTAAAGGTTCCCCCGCACATGCGGTGGCTCAGTGGGTTAGGACACTGAGCTTGTCGATCGGAAGGTCGGCAGTTTGGCGGGTCGAATCCCGAGTGCCGCGTAACAGAGTGAGCGCCTGTTACTCGTCCCAGCTTCTGCCAACCTAGCAGTTCGAAAGCACGTAAAAATGCAAGTAGAAAAATAGGGACCACTACGGTGGGAAGGTAACAGCGTTCCGTGCGCCTTTGGCGTCTAGTCATGCCAGCCACATAACCACGGAGATGTCCTCGGACAAGCGCTGGCTCTTCGGCTTTGAAACGGAGATGAGCACCGGCCCCTAGAGTCGGAAACGACTAGCACACATGTGCGGGGGAAACTTTACCTTTACCTTTATAGCTATATAGCGCAATGCCAAAAGGATAATCAGACACTCATCATTTATTTAAATTATTCAATTTATTTGGGCTTTGCAGGTGATAGATATCTTGAAATTACTATTAGGAGAACAATCCCATTGACACCACTAGGAACTTCTTTACAAAGGAAGTATCAGGGAGATATAGTAAGGTTCTTATATATCAGTTAACAACAATCCATAAAATGTAATTAAAATCATGCCCTTATCCCCAGGTACCAGACTAGGTATGATTACAGCTCACAACCCCCATCCTAGCACAATGCTTGGGGGGAAGATCTGTGTCTTCCCACTCCTCCAGAATGCTAATAAGGGATGCTACCAAGTAGACATCTATATGTTATGATCATATTATAGAATTTATTCCTATTATACCTCCCTGGAAATGACTAACAGCTGGATTCAAGTGCTAGATTAGCAAGTGGTAATACCTATCTTGTAGATTATTGCTGCTTATTTAATTGCTTCATATGTTGGACTTGAAATATTGTTTGTTATATTCCCCCCTAGCAATTGTTTAATATTGGTATATTATTTCATTGTCTTCATTCATACAATTGTTTTCAAATATTTCTGTATGAACTCTTTAATTGGTTGAATTAATTTCAGACATTTGGAATGTAGAAGTCTGTTTAATAACCTCACTTAAAAAAAAACCCAAGACAAGTGGCATTGTGCCACTTGTGCCAAGCTCCAGTTAAATATAGGAAAGAATATGATGATATACTTTATTTTGTCTTGTACACTGCAGAAAGTATGTAAAAGCTGCTTTCTGGAGGTGCCTACAAGCTGTCTTGATCAATTCGTTTTTCTTTCATATCTTTCTTTCCCAATTTTTATTTCAGTCTCAAGATCAGAAAAATGAGGAATTCCTCCATTGCTGGATATTTTTGAGGAAATATTGGACAGAAATTTATCTGTAGCAGTCTGAGCATTCTTGTCCTGTGTTGGGAATTGGACTTTTTTATTCTATGATTCTGTGTACAAAACCAGCTCTTTTAAATTGGTCACTCTTCAGCTCCTCTAATATTTATTCTCTGACGCTCAACTTATTTGGAAAAATATATAGAAGTGTTGCCTTCTAGGCAAGCACTTGTATATATTTGTATATCTGAAGAATTTACAAGATGGAATTAATTTCCTTTGGCTTTATACCTGTGGGATTTTGTAGATGCTCAAGACATTAGAAATATGATCAAAGAGTTCAGAATCTTCAAGGACTGCCAGCAGGTTCTTTTGTCTTCCACATCTGTAGTTTGGGATGTTCTCCTGGCCTGGGGACAGCACATCCATCATGGCCTCATATGTCAGTCTTGCACTGAAAAAGTTCTGATAGATGTTGTAGCCCAGGGTGATGTTGGGTAAGAGCCTTGAATTCTGGTTGATTTCATGAATGGCCAACAAGAAGGGCAGAAGGTAGTAGAAGTTGTTCTCACTACAACATAAGAAATTTCCAATGTTCATCTTCCATTTGGATTTTCATAAAAGCATGTCCTATTTACTGTAGCTTTATAGCTATATAAAGGTAAAGGTAAAGGTTCCCCCGCACATGCGGTGGCTCAGTGGGTTAGGACGCTGAGCTTGTCGATCGGAAGGTCGGCAGTTTGGCGGGTCGAATCCCGAGTGCCGCGTAACAGAGTGAGCGCCTGTTACTCGTCCCAGCTTCTGCCAACCTAGCAGTTCGAAAGCACGTAAAAATGCAAGTAGAAAAATAGGGACCACTACGGTGGGAAGGTAACAGCGTTCCGTGCGCCTTTGGCGTCTAGTCATGCCAGCCACATGACCACGGAGATGTCCTCGGACAAGCGCTGGCTCTTCGGCTTTGAAACGGAGATGAGCACCGGCCCCTAGAGTCGGAAACGACTAGCACACATGTGCGGGGGAAACTTTACCTTTACCTTTATAGCTATATAGCGCAATGCCAAAAGGATAATCAGACACTCATCATTTATTTAAATTATTCAATTTATTTGGGCTTTGCAGGTGATAGATATCTTGAAATTACTATTAGGAGAACAATCCCATTGACACCACTAGGAACTTCTTTACAAAGGAAGTATCAGGGAGATATAGTAAGGTTCTTATATATCAGTTAACAACAATCCATAAAATGTAATTAAAATCATGCCCTTATCCCCAGGTACCAGACTAGGTATGATTACAGCTCACAACCCCCATCCTAGCACAATGCTTGGGGGGAAGATCTGTGTCTTCCCACTCCTCCAGAATGCTAATAAGGGATGCTACCAAGTAGACATCTATATGTTATGATCATATTATAGAATTTATTCCTATTATACCTCCCTGGAAATGACTAACAGCTGGATTCAAGTGCTAGATTAGCAAGTGGTAATACCTATCTGAAGATGGATATCTCTCCATAAGCCTTCTTTAGATCTAGAGATTTGCTGAAGAATACTCATGACTTTAGAATTATTTCCCTATATTCTACAGTTAACTACAATTAATGTGATCCTCTGTGACAAAACATTAACTTATAAAATCTCTCCCTTCCTTGAATTTGCTTTTTAAAAGGTATGCCTTTTATTTAAACCAAACGGACAATGGTAAACACAAAAGTAGCAAAAGTGTTAAAGGGTGGAAAGAAAGAGTGGAGAGTGTGGTAGGAATTATAGAGTAAACGTAAGGAAAGGAAAGAGATGGTAGGGAGAAAGTATAAGCGATCTCCCTCTGCTCTAAGGTATTCAGTAACTTTATTGGGAGATACTCCTTAACAATTGTTAATAAATAAATCAAATAAATATGAATAAATTGCTGACTCTCCACAGTACCAAAGTAATCATTTGAAAGCAGGCAGTGTTGGCAATGCCTAGTTTTGTCCGGTGTTGAGGTTGACACTAGTGGAAGAACTTAAAAGGAACTTTGCAAACTCAGGTTTTACAAATTCATCATTTTTCCTAGGAGCCTTTCCTCTAAAGCAAATTGGGAGAAGTAATAATGACTTGCCTTTCTCAAGGTGAGGAATAGGGGAAAGGAAATCATTGCTAGAAAAGACATTGGTGCAGGTAAAATCAATCACCAGAATCCTGGACATGATGACAATTACCTTTTCAGTTGGTGGGTTGGAGGCTTGGAGAATGAAAATTGGTACAGTCGAGATACGATTCCAGACATTATTCCAGTAATTAAGTAGTCTCCTGGCTTGTGGTAATGGAACCATTCCTTTTCTTCTATTATCACCTTAAGTGGACATTTCATCAGCATAGAGCAACACGGAATTTGAGACAGAAGATGAAGCAGAAAGAGCTGTTTATGCAGCAACAGCAACATTTGACACATACTGCAGAAGATCCTTCCTATAGTTCTTTATTCAGCACAGAGTTAAAACTCAGAGTTCACAAAAGAACATAAATACAGTGAAGAAGTTCCAGTTTGGCCCCATATCTGCATTTTTAGACTGTTATACTATTTGGTCAATTTTACTACAAACTCTGCTCTCATCATAGAAGGAGTCTGTTACAAATCAGATTTTCAGATGCTGTATATCCCATTTGTTGTCACATTGATTGGTAACTAATTGGGGTGGTGGAAATCCCATAAACTTTGTTCAAAGGGGAATAAATAATTATGATTTTAATAATTACAAGGGGAATTGGGAAGGAGCATTGCCACAAAAGTGTGCAGTTGGAGAAAATAATTTTGTTTGGCCCAGGAGAATAATCCTAATCTGAGAGTCAAGAAAGCAACAATTCAGGGAAGTTTGATTGTTTTTAGTGTATAAACTTATTCTTGGGATTCTAAAGTTTAAAATGTGGGAAAAAAAGTTAAATGCTCTTGAACTAGTCAGCAGGCCATTATAATTCCTTCTTATTATGTCTGGTGCGCGTGAAATCATCTTCCTCAATGAAAGTCAGATACTCCAGAATGGTTAAGCCCATGTCAGGATGTATAGAACAACCTATTGGAGGCCCCTGTTAAATGTCTTGTATCTTTCAAAATGTGGAAGACTATAAGTCTTCATGATGACAGATAAGATCTAGTCAACATTCCCTGGTGCATTAATCTGAAAAATGGCCTATTACTGACTTGTTCATAATTCAATGATATTTGAAGTCATACGTTATCTAGTAGGGGACCAAGAGATGGTTCTGTAGGAGTGCAATACTAACAAAGGCTGAAGTTGAAGGGGTAAACAAAATCTGAGATGCTGAAACCATGGTCAATGCTATACGATGGGCAGATTTGAGTCCTCCTGCTAAATATGTACTCTGAGACCTTTATCCATTGCAGCCTCCAAAACCCATTTGATGGAGTATAAGTAAATGAATTACATATATTTCCTGGACAATCAGTTGCTTCAAGGATGAATGTTAATCTGAAGCCAGAATGGGAGAACTCACCATAGCCAACTGATTGTGGCAAACTGGCTATGGCCAACTCAACATGGGACAATTTAACATTTTAATATAATTATTTAAAATAAATAAAAAATATTTTATTTGTTGTCATTCCTGTTTCATTCTATCCCTCCTTTTTATCATTTTTTAATGATTCTATTCCATCATTTCTTTGATATTGGTGTAATCCTTGTCCTGCAGCCAGTTGGCCATGGTGAGTTGTTCTGCAGTGAATTGTCACAGATCCATCTGAACCTCTAATTCCAAATGTGTAGATTCCAAAGTATGGACTTTTCTATACTGGCACTCCAAACCTCTTACCTGATTTCCTTCCAAATTCATGGGAGGAGAAATATGTCATTTTTCACACACCTTGACTTTACCCTTGAAGCATATGGGAGGAACACGCAATCCATCTTTTCATCTAGGTGTCTGTCACTTCTGATTGGAGAAGATATAATATCATGGGATCTCAACAGAAACCAACTTGCTGGGTTTGATTTACTTTTTTATTAATTGGAAGTGGGGAAAGATCCACTTCAAGTAATATTTTCCCCATTGTTCCCGTTACATTTTTTTTGAGGTCTCCTTAGAAAGTGGGTGGATTGGGATAAATAATATTTCTGTCACCCCCTCATTTCTGTGGGAAATCAGGTGATTTGTGGGACTTGAAGACAGAAAGAAGTAGTAGTAGAGAATTGCCAAAGGAGACCTATCTTTTATTCAGAGCCTGGGTTACAATATTTCACCTCTGGCTTACTTTAAATACAAGGACAACTAAAACACTGTAGAATAATAATATCATAAAGGCAGAATGGCGCAGCACTGAATTCTCCACATCAGATCAATAACACATTTATATACCTTATGGCATTTAAATATGAAACATGTTTTCCCTAGAAATATTTTCCCTTAGTCCAGACATGTCAAGCTCGCAATGTCACATGACATTGCATGACATATCAGACCTTTTTCTCCATTGCCGGCAATGGGGTGGGTGTGATTTCCTGGTGACGCATCCAGTCTGCGGGCCAGCAGTTTGATACCCCTGCCTTAGTCTGTCAAACAAACTTCATGGAATCTAATTAAAGTAGATTAACTACCTATTGACTAGCAAACAGAGAGAAAATGTTAGTGTAGTGAAAGAACATATTAATTCAGTGATGTGATTTGTGCCCAAATCCAAATGACTTCCAACAGTTCTCCCACATTCTGAAACAAGGATCACAGTATTACTTATCTTTCTATTTCAAATGTAATTGACCCCCTCCCCCAGTGGTGGCATTCAAATATGTGAACAACCAGTTCTCTGTGTGGATGCCACTTCTAGAAGTCTATTCTGCACCTGGGCAACAAAAAATTAGCTACCAGTTCTGCTGAAATGGTGTGAACTGGCTGAATCCCACCTCTGCCTTCTCCCCCAAAAACTCCAGAGTCCCTGAACCTTTGAAATTTTGATGTCTGTGGACAATTCTTGGAGTTTGAACACTCATGGAATTGGCTGGGGCCAAACCCATTCTGACTAAATATTTGAGCTGGATGGGATGAAATTGGGTTGAGAAAGTGTTCATATAATATTCTACTATCAAGCCATGTATGATTTTAAAGAGGGACGCGGTGGCTCAGTGGGTTAGGACGCTGAGCTTGTCGATCAGGTCAGCAGCTTGGCGGGTCGAATCCTCAGTGCCGCATAGCAGGGTGAGTGCCTGTTACTTGTCCCAGCTTCTGCCAACCTAGCAGTTTGAAAGCACGTAAAAATGCAAGTAGAAAAATAGGGACCACTACGGTGGGAAGGTAACAGCTTTCCGTGCCCCTTTGGCGTCTAGTCATGCCGGCCACATGACCACAGAGACGTCCTTGGAGAAGCGCTGGCTCTTCGGCTTTGAAACGGAGATGAGCACTGGCCCCTAGATTTGGAAACGACTAGCACACATGTGCGGGAGAACCTTTACCTTTTTATGATTTTAAAGGTCAAAACTTTGAACTTCATTTAGAAGCTAGTAAGGACCAAAGTTAATAGGAAATCAGTGCAGAATCCCTTTGACACACCAACAGCTGAGTAACTGCATTCTAGTCCAATTGAAACTATTGAATGGTCTTTGAAAAAACATCCATGTACAACACATTGAAGTATTCCAGGCAAGGGTGAAAAGGGCTTGGGTTACTCTGGCAAGTTCCTCTTATGCCAGATAGAGTTGTAAAAGATGTACTGTACTAGACAGATCTGGGAAAAAGTAGAAGGAAAGAGAAAAACATGACCAGCATCAAGGTGGCTTGTCTCAATTAGTGTCAAAGTGTGTGTCACTGGGATACATGAAGGTCCATGTTATGGACAGATCATCCTGAAGATGGTCCAGCTATGATGTCAGTAGATGTTGATGCCCACATGACAGTTGATAATCAATCCATATGCACTTATTCTCTATATAGCCCAAAAGAGTGCAGTATTCAAGAAAAAAATCATTCAAAACAATATTGATATTAGGATATACCATTACCTAGAGATAACAATTCTGGGATATCTGAACTTCATTGAAGAAGATAGTTTCATTCACACAAGACACAATAAGAAGAAATTAAAATTTCTCCACTGGCTAGGGAAAAAGTATTTAATTGTTTTACCACATGACAATCTTATAGAATACATTTTTAGGGTAAAAAGCAGTCAAAATTCCCTGAATTATTCCCTTCTTGATTCTTAAACTTGGACTATGCCCATGAGTCATAGAAAATTATTTTATTCAACTGCAGTGTTCTGATGTAACATTCCCAATTCCCCTTCTAATTATTAAAACCATGATCATTTATTTTATTTTGAAACAAGTTTATGGAATTTTCACCACCACCTTTAGTTTTAAACAATGTGATTAAAAATGGGATGTAAACAACTGAAAAATCTGATCTGTAACTATCTCCAGCAGTGCTGAGAGAAGAAGCAGACTTAGGCAAAGACTGAAATTGCTAGTCTGAAATTGCAGGTTTCTCTTCCATAACTGGGGCAAACTGGAAAGTCTTCACTGAAAAGGAGCTATTTTGAGATCACTGAACTTCAACTTTGTGCCAGAGAAAGAACTTTAGGAAACATCTCCATCAATATCTGTCAAATGCTATTGCTGAAAAGACATTTTTTCTGTTTCTGTTTCTGTCCCAATTTCCCTGTGTCACAATGCAGATGAAATGTCCATTGAAGGTGACAATAGAAGAATTTAAGAAGTTTAATTACTACAAGCCAGGAGATTACCTGATTACTGCAGTAACATCTAAAATATTTTCTCGACGTTACCCATATATTTTCTCTAAGCCTCCAACCCACAGATTGAGAAGGTAATTATGGGCAGGTATAGGATTCTGATGATTTAATTTACCATCTCCAATGATTTCCATTTTCCCAATTCCTCACCATGAGAAAGGCAGGTCATTATTGCTTCTCCCAATTTGCTTAAGGAAGAAAAGAATCCTTAAGTACCGTACATGCTCATTTTTGAAAAGCTGAGCATGCAAAGTTCCTATTAAGCAAAGGTCAGTCTCAAAACTGGGCAGTTTTGGCAGCACTCTTCTAAGATAATTCTTGCCTGATGGGGTTCTGCCTGTTCTTAAATGATTACTTTGGTACTGTAGAGGGTCAGCAGATATTTGTTTTTATTTATTCTTAGTAAGTCATAGTTATATAGCTGCCTACTGTCTCTCAATGAAGTAACTCAAAACCTTTCAGCAGAAGGAATCCTCTTGAGCTTGCTCCCCACAATCTCCTCTCCTTCCCTGCATTGCACTCTATCCTTCCTTCCACACTTTCCAACGTTACTTTCCAACCAATGCCTTTGACCTATTTTGGAAGGTTTTGTGACTTCTATTTTATTTTTGCTTTTAAAAATAAGGAATACCTTTCAAAAACCTTTATCCAAGAAGGATAAATACCTCTCATGATAAGCTAATATTTTATCGATAGAGAATTGCATGAAAGATTTTTGAATAGTGCATAAACTCTAAAGTCATCAATATTCTGAAGCAAAACAATCTCTAACAAAGGCCTTTTGAGATGAGGACTATCTCCAGATAGGTGATATCATTTTTCTCAAGAGTGAATCCAGCACTTGAATCCAGCTATTAATCACCTCCTCACTATAAGAAGTAATATAATATTATGACAACATTTGGTTTTAGCATTCTTTTTTAACATTTTGAAGGGCTGTGAAAACCTGGCTCTTTCTCCCAAACATTGGGTTAGAAAGGGGAGGGGGGTTTGTGATGTGGGAATGCCTTATCTGGATTCTGTGGTGAAAAATATGTTTTGAACAATGTTTTTGGATGGTTGTGTGCAACCTACAGTCATTGTATAGATAGCCAATTATTTTGCAGTAAGTTGACAATGTTCTGCCATACTCTGCTCTTCCTCTTGGCTGTCCGTGAGATCAACCAGAGCCCAAGCATGTTACCCAACATCACTCTGGGGTACAACATCTATGATAACTTCTTCAATGCAAGAATAACATATGAGGCCATGATGGACTTGCTGTCTACAGGGCAGGAGAATGTCCCAAACTATATATGTGGAAGACAAAAGAATCTGCTGGCAGTTCTTGAAGAGATGGATTCTGAACTCTTTGATCATATTTCTACATTTTGTGGCTTAAAAACAATACCTTCGGTTTATGCCTTCTCTATTTACACCACTGAAAAGCTTTCTTCAAAGAAACAAAACAACATATAAATGAACCTGGCTCCAATGGTAGAATATTTATTAAAGTTGGGTAAAGATGGAGAAACATTAAGATACACAAATGCTTGGAGAAACTGAATAGTAGAATGTCTTGTTGCAGCAATGAGTGCTTGTTGATAAATATGCAATTGCTGTATATAACAGTGTGTTTCTGCCCACTTTGAGAAATGAAAGCATACAAATATGTCACATAATATTAAAATGAGTTGGAGGTAGTAGCCACTAAGTATTTTGAAAATATGTATGACAAATTAAGAAGAATGAAAGCCAAGAAGGTATGAGTGGAGAAGTTTACACTAGTTAATGACCAGCACTAAAGAGGTTCAGTTAATGCAAAAATGGGCATGATAAAGGACCAAAATGGCAGGGACCTAACAGAGGCAGAAGAGATTAAGAAGAGGTGGCAAAATTACACAGAAGATCTATACAAGAATGAGCTTAACGTCCCTGATAATCACAATGAGTTGGTCACTGACCTCGAGCCAGACATCCTAGAATGTGAAGTGAAGTGGGCCTTAGAAAAGCTGAGCAACAACAAAGCTAGTGGAGATGACAGTATTCCAGCTGAGCTATTCAAAATCTTAAAAGACGATGCAGTAAAAGTGCTACACTCAATTTGCCAGCAAATTTGGAAAACTCAACAGTGGCCACAGGATTGGAAAAGATCAGTTTACATTGCAATTCCAAAGAAAGGCAGTGCCAAAGAATGTTCAAACTATTGCACCATTGCACTCATTTCACATGCTAGTAAAGTTATGCTTAAAATTCTACAAGCTAGACTCCAGCAGTATGTGGATCGAGAACTACCAGAAGTACAGGCAGGATTTGGAAGAGGCAGAGGAACTAGAGATCAAATTGCTAACATACGCTGGATCATGGAGAAAGCTAGAGAGTTCCAGAAAAACATCTACTTCTGCTTCATTGACTATGCTAAAGCCTTTGATTGTGTGGATCATAACAAACTCTGGCAAGTCCTTAAAGAGATGGGTGTACCAGACCATCTTATTTGTCTCTTGATAAATCTATATGCGGACCAAGAAGCAACAGTGAGAACTGGACACGGAACCACTGATTGGTTCAAAATTGGGAAAGGAGTGCGGCAAGGCTGTATACTGTCGCCTTGCCTATTTAACGTATATGCAGAGCACATCATGAGAAAGGCAGGGCTAGATGAATCAAAAGTTGGAATTAAGATTGCCAGAAGAAACATCAACAACCTAAGATATGCAGATGATACCACTCTAATGGCAGAAAGTGAAGAGGAACTAAAGAGCCTCTTGTTGCGAGTGAAGAAGGAGAGTGCAAAACTTGGGTTGAAACTAAACATTAAGAAAACCAAGATCATGGCATCTGGCCCTCTCAATTCTTGGCAAATAGATGGGGAAGAAATGGAGGTAGTGACAGATTTTATTTTCCTGGGCTCCAAGATCACTGCAGATGGGGACTGTAGCCAAGAAATTAAAAGACGCTTGTTCCTCGGGAGGAAAGCAATGGCAAATCTAGACAGCACACTAAAAAGCAGAGACATCACCCTGTCAACAAAAGTGCGTATAGTCAAGGCTATGGTCTTCCCAGTTGAAATGTATGGCAGTCAAAGTTGGACCATAAGAAAGGCTGAACACCAAAGAATTGAAGTCTTTGAACTATGGTGCTGGAGAAGACTCCTGTGAGTCCCTTGGACTGCAAGGCGATCAAACCAGTCAGTCCTAGAGGAGATCAACCCTGACTGCTCTTTAGAAGGCCAGATCCTGAAGCTAAAACTCAAATACTTTGGCCACCTAATAAGAAGGAAGGACTCACTGGAGAAGAGCCTAATGCTGGGAAAGATTGAGGGCAATAGAAGAAGGGGACGACAGAGAATGAGGTGGCTGGATGGAGTCACTGAAGCAGTAGGCGTGAGCTTAAATGGACTCCAGAAGATGGTAGAGGACAGGAAGGCCTGGAGGAACGTTGTCCATAGGGTCACGATGGGTCGGACACGACTTCGCAACTAACAACAACAAAGAGGTTCAGAGTCCTAGAATGAAAAACATAAAAGGGTCTGTAGATATCTTCCAGCCCAACCCCCTGTCCAGAGTAGGAATCTTCAAACCACTCCAGACAAAAGGCTCTCCAGCTTCTCCTTCAAAACCTCCAGTGTTGGAAGTCCAGATGGCAGCCTAGTTCAGCACTTAATAACTATCAAAGCTATTAAATTCAACATTTTTTAAAACTTTGGCTCTGAGGAACAAACTGCAAAAGAAAGATATGAAGAAAAGTGAATAGGTCAAGCAAGACCATCCAATAGCTGAAGTAAACTGTACCTTTAATATGCTTCCTCTACTCCACAAGACAGCATCATAAATATTTATCTCCTATTATGAACTGGAGCTTTCTACCATGCCAATTCTCTTGGGTTCTTTAGAATGAGATTGTTAAACTATGCTTATTCATTGTATGAGCCATTTTACAATGTGACTCCATCTGCCTGACTGGATCACTGCTGAAATGACCCATTTAGATACCAGTTCAGTCAACAGTCAATTAGGCTCTGCAGTGAAATCTGCTCTTCCTGTACCAAAGCCTCCACATAATTACTAACATTGAATATGATAAGAAGCATAATAAATGCTTCTTTACATGGAGGCAGGTCAGCAAAGTCACCCTGTATCATTTGGAAAGAGCATTTCCTTCTATGCCTTTGGGAGAGATTTATCTTTCCTTTAAGTGGGCTGAACAAATTTCACAATTTTCAAATATCTCCTGTACTTCTGTATGAATTCCTTTCCCAAACCAATTTTGCATGAACCTCTGAGCTTGTGCTTTTGCCTCTTCATGGGCTTGGTTATGGAGCATCTTAACATGTCTTTTACAGCCATTCTTTGAATAATAACAACAACAAACAAGCACCTGCCACATGCAATCCCCCCCAAAATGGAGCACCACTTGGACACAAATTTGCTATCAGTCAATTGCAAAAGGGGGCCTTTATTAGGAACAGCTTCCACTCTGTGACCATATCTGTAATTCCATCAATTCAAACATCCCCATCCCTATCTGAGCTTGTGCTTCTGCCTCTTCATGGGCTTGGCTATGGAGCATCTTATTCTTAAGAGATCTTTTACAGCCATTCTTGGAATAATAATAATAATAATAATAATAATAATAATAATAATAATAATAATAATAATAATAATAATAATAATAATAATAATAATAATAATCAGACAAGTACCTGCCACATAACACCCCAGATTTAACAATTAGAAATAAAACGACTGTGGCAAAAATAATAGGTGCTTGGGTGCAATCCCAAAAAACCTGGAGCACCACTTGGACACAAATTTGCAATCAGTCAAAAGCGTCCTTTATTAGGAACAGCTTCCATTCTATGATGATATATGTAATATAATCAATTCAAACATCCACATCTGCCTATCCCAGAGTCTTGGTAAGGACTCAATAGGTAGACAAAAATGCCAAATCCAGCCTGAAAATCTGGCTGACTGTGCAATGATCAATAACAATAATCCCTCTCAAATTCTGTTTGAGTCTTTATAAATATCTGCTGATTTCATCTCTTCCTAGCTTAGGGCTTCATGCAAAGTTACTGGTTCTGCTACCTGTGTTGAAACAGGAGACCAAATGCTATAATGTTCTTCTATAATGTTTTCTTTTGTTTTGTGGTAACAAGGCATAGCCTGCTTTGTTAACAGTTAAAATCTGTTAACACTCAAAATTTGCATTAGAACTTGATTCCTCTTTTAACTCCTCCCTTAACTTAGTTCTTGTCAGGGTGAAAGAAAAACTCTCCTAATGCTTTGTCATGGGAGTCAGGATTTTTAAGGGTAGCTTTGGAAATGGTTATGCTTGGTTTCAGCAAAAGTTGCATATCATAGGTTGAAAGGCATGATGCAGAGATGGGTAGGAGATGCCCATAGTTCAGAAGAGCTTGTACTTCACGAGCGGTATGCACAGTGACATCATGCTGCAACAGAATGTCCTTTGTATGGTCAGTAATTAAATTGTTACTGACAATACATGTAAGCAAGTTGGAAAAGCCTGTGGAACAGAAATCAAAATTAGGACAGCCTAGAATCCTGAGTTAGCATAATGAGTGAAATTGAACAGTATGTGAATAAAAAGACATACATTGCAATTGTATTTGGGAGGGCTTTACTTTTCCAGTGCTTTCTGAATATCCAGAGACAGATAGTGTAGAAGGCAGAGGTAATGGCATTACCAAGACAAGATCAAATAAAAGTAAAAGTGACTTCTTTAAATAGCATTCCTAATCTGTTCTACATTAGACAAAAAACAAAGACAAATAAAAGACACATGAACACCCAAAAAAAACACCTTATATATTTTAAGGGAAAGTTTTAGGTATATATAGCTAAAGATTTCCTCTGTCAATCTTGACCAACACAAGGACTGGTGCTTATCTTTGATTCACAAACTAAAAACTGGCTTTGTCTGAAGATGTTTTCATGGTCATGTGGCCAGCATGACTATACACGGAAGGTGCACAGGACATTGTTACGTTCCCACTGAAGTGGTTCATATTTATCTACTTGCATTTACATGCTTTCAAATTGCTAGGATGGCAGCACACACACAGAAACACACAGAGACACACAAACACACTATATGTATATGTATATGGAGATGGAGATGGAGATGGAGATGGATTAAAAAAGGAATCCATTTTAATACTTCTCATAAGGACACCTTCACTTCACTATCACATCCGGTGTCTACATGACTTTTTTTTCAAATCATTCAGAGTTGTACATATTTTTATTTTGATTGAAAACAGTCTAAAATAATAATTTGTCTGATTAATTTATTCCAAAGTATGGAGAAAAAAAGTTGCCCCAGTGTTCATGTTGATATTTTATCTATTCTTCATATATACAATGTTATCTGTCTCTCTGTTTCTCTCTCTCTCTCAATCTCTCTCATCTATCTATCTATCTATCTATCTATCTATCTATCTATCTATCTATCTATCTATCTATCTATCTATCATCTGTCTATTATCTTACATTATCCAGCCAGAAGAGATCAATCAAATATATATTTGCAATTAACTATTTTTTAAAGTCAGAATATCATCCCAGAAAATAAAATATAACACCAACCTATATAGCAACAAAAACACACATCATCATTAGCCATAGTCTTTAATTTAATCTAAACCTATGTCAGAACATCTTTGGTAACATCTCTGGCCTGGTTTCAGAAATTCTATTAATGTCATTGATTATGTTTATGATTTACCGTAATTTTAGGACCATGAGACGCACTTTCCCCCCCAAAAAAAGTGTGTGTGGGAAAATGAGGGTGTGTCTTATAGTCTGAAGGTGTGGTAACCCAGAATGCCTTTGACTCAGGAACTGGGCGGGCTGGCTGGAAAAGCTGGAGCGGATCTCCCATTTGGTCTGCGCAGGCAAAGCGGGAACAATTGGAGGAGAAGCTGCAGCTGGAGGCAGAGTGTGTGATTTCTTACAGGATGGGGTCTGGGCGTCTTTCCTTCTAAAGTTAAAGAGCAGCTGCAGTCTATCCAAACTTGAAAGGCAGGTGGGGAACGCAGCAGCCAGAGCAGCTGCTTAGCTCTAAGGACACATTTGACTCAGGAACTGGGCTGGCTGGCTGGAAAACCTGGAGTGGATCTCCCATTTGGTCTGTGCAGGGAAAGCGGGACCAATTGGAGGAGAAGCTGCAAAGGCACTGTCTGTGATTTTTTACAGGCTGGGGTCTGGGCGACGTAGCGCTGGCCAATGGAAGGGAGGGAGGGAAGAGACAAAGAAGAAGGAAAGGAAGGAAGGAAAGAAGGAAGGAAGGAAGAGACAATGGGAGAGAGGGAGTGTGAAGAAAGTGATATAAGTGATTGTGAGCAACAGAGCTTCATAAATTCTGACACTAGTGATGATGAGTTTTTAGGGTTTCCAGAAAACTAGAAAAGAGCTTGAGCCTCTAAGGCTTTCCTCATTTGTTAATGAAAGTGATGATGGTTCTTAACACCACTGTTGAGTTTCGCTGTTAAACATTACCGTATTTTCCTTTATTATAATAACTATTTAGTATACCAGTACTATTTGGTTCAGAATATTTTTTTTCTTGTTTTCCTGCTTTAAAAATAGGGTGTGTCTTATGGTCAGGTGCGTCTTATGGTCCGAAAAATACGGTAACATGAATTCAAATTGTGGCAATTGAAAGATGTGATTATTTCAAATAGTTTGAGTTGTTTTAGCAACTTTACTACTTAATTATTATAATACAAAAGTCACATGGAATTAAGAAAGATAAGCTATAACACATAAAACATGACTTCAAAGTATGTGATTTTATACTGAATGTAAACTGTACAAAAATAAAGACCAACATCAGGAGACTTAATGATTTTTTATCATCAGATTTTCTTTGGTGTTCATGGCAGGTCTCAGGATAATAATGTAGCATTTGGGGATAAAGATGCAGACTAGTAAACCCAGGCTGGAGGCCAGGATGGAGAAGATCTGCACGGCTACCATGTATTTCCCTTTGGAGCTCAAGTAGGTGGGTACAAAGGAGATCCATACACTACAAAAAACCAACATGCTGAAGGTGATCAGTTTGGCTTCATTGAAGCTCCCTGGCAGCTTTCGAGCCAGAAATGCCACCAAGAAGCAAATGGCAGCCAGAAAACCCATGTAGCCAAGGGCAGTGTAGAACATGGCAACTGAGCCTTCATTGCACTGCAACAAGATATGTTCTGGTTGGGAATGAAAGTCAGAATCTGGGAATGGGGGGGAAATTGCCAGCCATATCATACAGATGCCTACTTGAATACCAGAGCAGGATAAGACAATAGAGTTGGCCAGACTCTTCCCCAGCCATTTCCTCATGCTGCTGCCTGGCTTTGTGGCCAGGAAGGCCACCACCACCATTACAGTCTTGGCCAGCACAGAAGATATAGCAACTGAGAAAACAATACTGAAAATGGTTTGTCGAAGAAAACAAGTCATTTTTGTGGGGCGACCAATGAATAGAAGAGAGGTCAAGAAAGAAAGCAGGAGTGAAACCAGGAGGATGTAGGTGAGTTCACAGTTGTTGGCTTTGACTATGGGAGTTTCTCGGTATTTAATGAAGGTTCCCAGAATAAAGGCAGTGGTCAGGGACAAAGCAATGGCAAAGAAAGCCAGGATGAATCCCAACAATTCTTCATAAGATAAGAAGCTTATACTTTTGGGGACACACTGATCTCGCTTCTTATTGGAATGATGCTCATCTGGACACTTGTCACAGTGGGATGCATCTGAAAAAAAATTATTAGCATGAATCTGTTTCTACAGCTGTAGGAGCATGAAAACTACAACAAAAACCAATTGCATAATTTTCAAGCAATAATATAATATTTCTGCCCAAAGATATCCATATGACACAACATTTTTAGAAATAGTGAACATTCTTTTTTTAAAGGCTGAAAATAAATGTGATTATCAGCTCTTAAAGACTTGTCCCCTTGCATGAAACCAAACAAGAAAATTACAACTCAAGAGAAATCAACAACCTTTCATTATTTATTTTAATGTTCACATCATGATAGAAAATTTGGTGATAGTGCCCAATCTTTGAACAGTTTGCGGATGCCTTCAAGAAATTTAATGTTTTTCTGGCTTCTTTATCAAATACCCCCCAAAACCAAGAGAGAATATTGATTGTATCCTTCTTTCTTTCTTTCTTTCTTTCTTTCTTTCTTTCTTTCTTTCTTTCTTTCTTTCTTTCTTTCTTTCTTTCTTTCTTTCTTTCTTTCTTTCTTTTTGGAGCCACCTACTGTACCTTCTTGCACAGAGAATGTTCCTTTCATACACAGAGAACAATCGTAGCAGCAAACTAGTGCTCCTTCTCTCAGAAGCTTGGCATAACCTGGGGAGCAACTTTCTGTACATCTTGAATAAGGCACCGTCTAAACATAAACAGAAAGTTAGTCAGGGCAATTATATGAATTAGAAGGGTTTACTGAAATCAACTGGTTTCCAGAATCTCAGAACCACACTGAGGAAAATTAAGGACTGGTGGCATGGGCTTTAATTAATCTGCTTGCAAGTGGCAAATGAAAGGTGATTCCCTTTCTCTATCAAGCTCTATTGCGGATCACAAAACAGACTCATTGCCTTATTCTTCTTTCCAAAGGAAAGTAGTTCCATTGCAAAAGGTTTTTCTCCTTAGGGCATTGATGAGAATGTTATAATTTATTTTTTTCCATCTTTGCTTTCTCAGGAAACCTCCAAAATTTAACTTTCTGTTCAGTCATTATTTTTCTCTCTTACAATTGACCATTGTATACTTTTATGTAAATGACTTTTTTAGCTGCCTTCATTTCCCACATTACATTCTTAATGACATATTTCTCTTATGCAATTCAGTGGGCTAAGTTCTCCATATTCTGGATTTTCTCCCAAAGGTGCTTTTTCAAAAGGCAACTGGTCTTTGTTTTCCCTTGAAGACATTTTGTTTTTCATCTCAGAAGCTTCTTCAGTTCTGACTGAATGGTGGAGGATGAAAGGATTTATATTCCTTGCAGTCATCTGGTCATTAGCAGTGTTTCTGAGAGTTGTTAAGGCTACTAGGAGGGTCACCTGAATAGTGCAAATGGGTGTGGAACCATGGAACTGCTGAATCTATATCCTGTTTAAAACATAGTCCTTCAGCAATTCCAAATCCTTCCATTCTCCATCATTCAGTCAGAACTAAAGTGGGTTCTTGTATGAGAAGTGAAATGTCTTCAAGGAAAAGCAAACTCCAGGTGTCCTTTGAAAAAGCATCTTTGGCATAACCATGACCTGGATGAGAGAGAATATCCAGGGACATTTTGGATTTTCTCTTACTGAAAATAAGATGATTTGATATACGGTAAATACGGTATACAGTAACAGAGGGATAGAATCAAGATCACGTGAAGTACTAATACCACTTTACAATGCTTTGGTGAGGCCACACCTGGAATACTGCATCCAGTTTTGGTCACCACGATGTAAAAAAGATGTCAAGACTCTAGAAAGAGTACAGAGAAGAGCAACAAAGATGTTCGGGAGACTGGAGGCTAAAACATATAGGGAACGGTTGCTGGAATTGGGTATGTGTAGTTTAATGAAGAGAAGGGTGTGGGGTGACATGATAGCAGTGTTCCAATATCTCAGGGGCTGCCACAAAGAAGAGGGAGCCAAGCTATTCTCCAAAGCACCTGAAAGCAGGACAAGAAGCAATGGATGGAAACTAGTCAAGGAGAGAAGCCACCTAGAACTAAGGAGAAACTTCCTGACAGTTAGAACAACTAACCAGTGGAACAACCTGCCTCCAGAAGTGGTGAATGCTCCAACACTGGAAGTTTTTAAGAAGAGACTGGACAGTCATTTGTCTGAAATGGTATAGGGTTTCCTGCCTTGGCAGGGGGTTGGACTAGATGATCTCCAAGGTCCCTTCCAAATTATTATTATTATTATTATTATTATTATTATTATTATTATTATTATTATTATTATTATTATTATTATTATTATTATTATTATTATTATTATTATTATGGCTTCATATTCCAGTTTAATAATGTAGATTGCAAATCCCATAATATAATTGATGGTACAATACTTTCCAATGTGTGATAGATTACTGAAAAATCTCTAACATAAAATCACATCTTATAAATTAATAAGGCTTATTTGGAAGTAATCACAATTAACTTCAACAAGTATTATTTCTGAGCAGAAAGGGTTATACATATGGAGGTAAATAGAAGAGCAAAAACCAAGCAGCATCAGCTACTTTGTTAAATAATGTTGGCCATTGAATAGCACTCTGATTGATGGAAATCTTGACTTTTGAGGAGGCTTCTCTTTCTACGCTCCCAATTTTTGCCCCTGCATCAGACTTTTCCAAAAATGATGTCCAGTGCATGATATCAAAGTCAACAAGAGGAACTCCATTTTCATCTCTGGAAATATTATGATTTTGGAAGTTTCTCAGGAACCTATGAAGCTGCAGAAAGAGAGAAAAAACATTACAATTTGAGCCTTTATTCAATGTTTTTCTTGCTATTATTCTGGATTGGAAATACTCTGAATAATTCAACCTCGTCAGATCACCACTACAGTCTGAAAGAGATTGATTTAGCATTTCATGGGAAGCTTCTCTCATCATTCCCCAGGGTTTCACAGCTCTTTTTTGATATTTATCTCACATTGTTGAAAATCTGGCATAGACTATACCACCAACAGATGGTTTGTAACTGGCTGACAAATTGTACTCAATGTGTAGTCCTCTAGGGAACTACATCTATATGGAGGGAATAAGCTGTGGGGTACCCAAAGTTCCATTTTAGCCCCAGCACTCTTCAATATCTTCATAAAAGATCTAGATGAGGGAACTGAAAGTGAATTCATCAGATTTGCAGATGATACTAAACTGGCAGGAATAACCATCTCCCCAGAAGGTTTTGCACTTAGGGAAGAAAAACTAACTGTATAGATATAGACTAGGTGAAACGTGGCTTAATGTCAGTCACTGTGAGAGTGATCTTGGATTCCTAGTGGACAATCACTCAAATATGAGGCAACAGTGTGTGGTAGTAGCCAAAAAGCCAATGCAATTCTAAGCTGCATAATGGAGGGATAGAATCAAGATCATGTGAAGTGCTCGTATTGCTTTACAAAGCATTAGAAAGAACACACTTGGAATACTGCATCCAGTTTTGGAAATCATAATTTTAAAAAGATGTTGAAACTCTGGAAAGAGTGCAGAAAAGAGCAGCAAAAATGATTAGGGGGCTGGAGGCTAAAACATAAAAAGAACAGTTGCAGGAATTTGGTATGTCTAGTCCACAGGTTGGCAACCCGTGGGTCTGAAGCCGCATATGGCTCTTTCAGTCTTCTCCTGCGGCTCCCAGTCATTCTATACCATTTGCAGAGAGAGTGACAGAGACACTTATGCTTTCCCCCTCCCTCCCTCCCTCTCCCTTCCTCTCTCTCTCTCTCTCTCTCTGTGTGTGTAAAAAAAAGAGAGTGGCCTCATGATGTTCTCCGACAACCTGACAAAATAATTGGGTGGGGCTCCTCCTTTTGCTGCATCTCCGCAGGAAGCAGGAAGCAGCAGAAAGCAGCATCTCTCTCTCTCTCTCTCTCTCTCTCTCTCTCTCTCTCTCTCTCTCTCTCTCTCTCTCTCTCTCTCACACACACACACACACACACACATACACACACACACACACACAGAGAGAGAGAGAGAGAGATACATATATACAGAGAGAGAGGGGGGGAGAGAGAGAGAAAAAGTGGGGGAATAGGACTGGCAGACCAAGGGCAGTGTCGGGCCTGGCAGGCCTGACACCCGGCAAGGCCGCAGAACTACTCACCGGGCCCCGTAACCAGCTGTTGCCATGCGCATCCAGCCCTCACGTTTCCACAGCTTTCCGGCGGCCTGGGGTTGAGCACCGGAATGTCCCAGCAGCCATCGGGGCCTTCCGGCAGGCCGGGGAAGGGCTGTGGACGCCCGCGGCCTATTGGCGGCCAGGAGAGGTGCGTGGCTGCCAGGACTTCCAAGCAGCCTTCGGCCCGGATGGCTTCCGGCGTCCCGGGGAACAGCGCACCTGCGCAGCATTCCCCTGGAAACCCTCCCCAGCAGACTGTCTGCTCCGAGGCTTTGCCTGCCTGTTTGCTTGCCGAGGAGCTGCAAGACAAGCAACGTCAGAAGACGGCCCGAGCTTTGCGGATCGCGGCAGTTTGAGGACCTGTGGGGGGTGAAGGGGGGGTGTGTGGGCTCGAGGGCGTGAGGGGGGTTGTCTGGGCTGGGGGGTGGCTTACCGGCTACAGTGGTGGTGGGATGGGGATGGGGAGGGCACGTACCTGGAGGGCGGGATCCAAAGGGCGGAGGCCAGGGGTGGTGGTGTTTAAGTAGGGCTGAAGGTTGTTTAGGCTGTTAAGGGCGTGGTGATGGATGTCGGCCTCGGCGGCTATTTAGCAGTGTTGGTTGTGCTGTGCAACCAACGCTGACTTCATTTGTCTTCGGGTGAATGTTTATGAAGCGGAATAAACGTCGCGCAGGAGAACCAGCTCTCGTTCCGGACGCATTCTTTTGCCTCGTCGGACGGGGGGCTGATAGGCAGGAGAAAGCCAGCCCAATAAGAATGTGTGTCAGCTTATCGGAGAACAGCATGAAGCCAGCTTGCCAGAAGATTGGAGATAGCAGAAGATTGGAGAGAGGGAGAGAGAGGGAGGGGAGAGAGAGAGAGGGAGAGAGAGAAAAAGAGGGAGAGGGAGGAAGAGAGAGAGAACTCATGCACAGCAGCCTATATTTTTAATTAAACTCTTCAATCAAGTGTTTTCTTTTCTCTGCAAAACGGGTCCAAGTGGCTCTTTGAGTTTTTAAGGTTGCCGACCCCTGGTCTAGTCTAAGGGAAATAAGGACTAGGGGAAACATGATAGCACTATTCCAATATTTGAGGGGCTCCTACAAAGATGAGGGGGTCAAACTATTTTCCAAAGCACCAATACGCAAGACAAGAAACAATGGTGGAAATTTACCAAGGACAGATACAACCTAGAACTAAGGAGAAATTTCCTAATGGTGAGAGCAATCAACCAATGGAATAGCTTTCCTTCAGAATTAGTGGGTGCTCTATCACTGGAGGCTTCAGAGACTGGACAACCATGTTTCTGAAATGGTATACGGTCTCCTGCTTGAGTAGGGGGTTGGACTAGAAAACCTCTGAGATCCCTTCTAACTCTATTATTCTATTATTCTATGTTTTATTTTCTCTGTTTTTTTGTTTCACCATCACTGCCCCACCTGAGGTAACACCATTTAGAGATATGGGAAAACTTGTAATGGGAGAAGATGGAGAATATAATTTTACCGTCAGTCCTGATCAAGATGAAGTTAGCAGAGCTTAACTTTGGGCTAGGAATGCAATAACAATTGCATACTGATGTTATCTCTTTCAAAGACTAGCTATGGAAGCATATGCATTAGTTCAGGAGATGTGTGGATGAACTTTTTGTGGCCCTCAGAAGATGCTTTGAAAAGACATTGATTTATATCTTTGTTGCTACTTTAGAAATGTTTACCCAGCAAAGTCCAATTACAATCCAGAATGAACCATCAAGCCTAACTCCTAAGCTTGGAAACTAGATCACTTTGTGATCACAAGAAAGGGTTGAGGATTGCTGGAATATTCTGATATTTATTTAATTTAGAAAATCACATTGTCACCATAGAGCTATTTCTGTCACAATGACATCCCAAACTGTTTAACTTTGGAAGATTTTTCTCCATCATCTCCTTCTCAAACTCACTCTCAAATACTACAAACTGGGCAATTGTTCTTTGGAATATTCCATCCCTCTCTACATCTAATTTAATACTGAGGAATTGGAAGGGGAAAATCAGTAGAACCTCAAAGAAGACTTACCTGCCATGGCTGCACAATCTGGGATGATTCATGGTATCCAACTTGCATTCTCCTCTTAATCTGATGGGAGGAAGAGGCAGCACTGAGGACCCATGCCACAGTTTGAATTACTTTGGAAATACTGGAGGAATCCTGAGAGAGGATTCTTGTAATCACATCATGGGGTGGGAATTCCAAGTTCTCTTTTTCTTTGCATTTTTTCCAAACTTTCTTAGAAAACAAAGGACTTGAATTGGAACATTGGAATGCTTCCTTTCCATACAGTGTGACCGTAGATGTATAAGATGTAAAGTCATAATACTGAGTCCTTCCCTTTTTCTGGATGAGGAAGGAAAACAAAGCATGTTTATTGTGGAGATCAACCCAGAGGTCAAAAATACCTACACTTAAAGCTGTCAAAGTTGTTGCAATCCACACTCTTCCCACAATGAATTTCTTACTCTTGTCAAGCACTTGTATTACTGATGCTAGTATCCCTGAGGCCTTAGAATCCAGTTGGCATACTATAATTTTTATTTCACTCTTCATAAGAGAAAGGAACATTTCACATTTTTCTTGCATGACGGTTTCTCCAGCACTTGTCTTCATATTTGCTTCTGGGATGGTTCCTGAGAGGACAATGCAAATCCCATTTTTTAGAGCAAGAGCTTCCAAGCTTCTTTTGAATTTTTCTCCTCTGTCATTGTCCAGAGAAAGGAGGCCGATCCACGTCCATTGGAAATGCAGGAGCAGCTTGACAATTGCAGAGTAGGGAGGTTTTTGGTCTGGGGTCATCCGATATGAAAAAGGAAAATGTTGATTTTGCTCAGCAATCTGGTTGATGGCACCATAGTTGATCTAAGATAAAACAGAAGGTATTGGTAATTGTGTCAGTTTTAATGATAAAAGTCCCATGGTAAATCTAAGGGCCTTTCCCTACTGCTGAGAGAAGTTTCAAACAATAACTGCATAAATTTTACTGGCTCCCTTGATGTTCTGTCCTGTTGTCTTTCATGCTTGCTTTAAAACTAGGGAGCTCTAAATTATCTGTGGGTGGTCCTGATGGACACCTCTGGTCAACCCTTACCCATGCAGTTTTGCCTGGGTGATGGAGTGGATGCAGTGGGACACTTTTACTGTCAACAACTTAGGCTCACATGAGCCCTACATACTCTGTTTTTATCCACATTCTAACTCTGTGGGTCATCCACCCACTCATGGAATATCTTTTTAAACTGACAAGCATGTTAAATTCTTGTAGATTATTGCTGCTTATTTAATTGCTTCATATGTTGGACTTGAAATATTGTTTGTTATATTCCCCCCTAGCAACCTCACTTAAAAAAAACCCGAAGACAAATGGCATTGTGCCACTTGTGCCAAGCTCCAGTTCAAAATAGGAAAGAATATTATGATATACTTTCTTTTGTCTTGTACACAGCAGAAAGTATGTAAAAGCTGCTTTCTGGAGGTGCCTACAAGCTGTCTTGATCCATTCGTTTTTCTTTCATATCTTTCTTTTCCAATTTTTATTTCAGTCTCAAGATTATTTTTTTATTTTTTATTTATTTTAATTCCATTTATATCCCGCCCTTCTCCGAAGACTCAGGGTGGCTTACAAGCTTAGAAAAATGAGGAATTCCTCACTGAAGAGTTGGAAGAAGAACAGAATGAATGGAAGCTAAACTTATTAGGACAACTGTGGGAAACTGGAATAATAGGGAGGTGATCAAAGAAATATAATGGGGCTAGTTCTTCCAAAAAAAAATTGTGATTAAATGGTGTTTCTTAACTCAGATAATACACACAATAATAGAGGGAGAACTCTTTGATGAGTTAAAAGTATTGACATGGATCGTTAGATGGCAAAAGAAAAAAAGCCAGAGTAAGGCTGAAAGAAACTAGGGTTTTATTTACTGGGGGGAATTTTTTTACCATTGATTAGAAGGTTGAAGATGGTCGAATATAGGGTTGTTTTTTTTAGAAAATAAAGTAATATTATAACTGAATAGGTTAGATGTGTAATAAGATTAATAGATTTTTTGTTTAATATGTTGATTTTTTAAAAAAAATAGAATAAATTATATGCAAATAGATAAGATGTATATTTAGAATATTAGATTTTGTTATAAAAAGGGGAAAATTTAGAAGGTGAGATAAGAGAAACTCTAGTTATGTAAAGCTTAGAAACTATAAAATATCAAATGTTAAGTTGAATATTGAGGGGAAATTAAAGCCTGGGCAAAAAGCTACAACAGGACATTGATGTATGTAAAATTGAATGTAAACACAATTAAGATATGTATAACTTCAAAATTATTGATAAATGTACTAAAGATGGTTTTACTTAGTTGAGAACAAGAAGAATTATATTAATTCAATATGAGACAGTACATATTAAGGGATAAAGAGAGGAAATATCTGATGTTGTAAATTGAGATTTGTGCTAAAGATTCATGTATGTTATGGAATCATTGATTACCCAGTCATCGCGTTGCTTTTTAAATGTTTAATTGTAAAATTAAAAAAAATCAATAAAATATTATATAAAAAAAAGAGTTGGAACACCCTGTGTCCTGGAGCTCCATCGCTGGATTGTTGTTGTTAGCTGCGAAGTCGTGTCCGACCCATCGCGACCCTATGGACAACATTCCTCCAGGCCTTCCTGTCCTCTACCATCTTCTGGAGTCCATTTAAGCTCACGCCTACTGCTTCAGTGACTCCATCCAGCCACCTCATTCTCTGTCGTCCCCTTCTTCTCTTGCCCTCGATCTTTCCCAGCATTAGGCTCTTCTCCAGTGAGTCCTTCCTTCTCATTAGGTGGCCAAAGTACTTGAGTTTTAGCTTCAGGATCTGGCCTTCTAAAGAGCAGTCAGGATTGATCTCCTCTAGGACTGACCGGTTTGATCGCCTTGCGGTCCAAGGGACTCGCAGGAGTCTTCTCCAGCACCACAGTTCAAAGGCCTCAATTCTTTGGCGCTCAGCCTTTCTTATGGTCCAACTTTCACTGCCATACGTTGCAACTGGGAAGACCATAGCCTTGACTATACGCACTTTTGTTGACAGGGTGATGTCTCTGCTTTTTAGTGTGCTGTCTAGATTTGCCATGGCTTTCCTCCCCAGGAGCAAGCGTCTTTTAATTTCTTGGCTACAGTCCCCATCTGCAGTGATCTTGGAGCCCAGGAAAATAAAATCTGTCACTACCTCCATTTCTTCCCCATCTATTTGCCAGGAATTGAGAGGGCCAGATGCCATGATCTTGGTTTTCTTAATGTTAAGTTTCAACCCAAGTTTTGCACTCTCCTTCTTCACCTGTAACAAGAGGCTCTTTAGTTCTTCTTCACTTTCTGCCATTAGAGTGGTATCATCTGCATATCTTAGGTTGTTGATATTTCTTCCGGCAATCTTAATTCCAACTTTTGATTCATCTAGCCCTGCCTTTCTCATGATATCGCTGGATATTTTTGAGGAAATATTGGACAGAAATTTATCTGTAGCTGTTCTGTACCAGCCTGCTACCGGTCCTGCAGAAAAAGCAGGGACAACCCCTTTTACAAGAAGGCAAGAGGCTGGAATTACGCCTGTCAAATTTATTGATACAAAAACAAATAGAACAAGACATGAACCAAGAAACAGGAGCTTTTCAAGTGGTTGCCTTCAGCAAACCAACCCTCCCACGCATTCCCCCTTTTATACAGTTCAGGGCATGGCTTCTCTCTGCCTCCTTCCGAGGAGCCCCATTGCCTTCCTCTGTTTACTCCTGATTGACTGCCTCCTGCGTCGGGCGTCCTTGAACAGGGCCAGCTGTGGGTCATCTTCATCCACACTGTCAGGCTCACACAGCTGGGTCTGCGTCGTGACCAGGTGAGAGAGGCCTGGCTGAGGGCTCTCATCAAGCTGTCCAACCCCCTCAGCAAGCTCTTGAACACCCCCCTCCTCCTCCTCCTCTGAGTCATCCAACCCAACTGCCGAACCCACAGGCTGACCCTGAATCACAACATTAGCAGTCTGAGCATTCTTGTCCTGTGTTGGGAATTGGACTTTTTTATTCTATGATTCTGTGTACAAAACCAGCTCTTTTAGATTGGTCACTCTTCAGCTCTTCTAATATTTATTCTCTGATGATCAATTTATTTGGAAAAATATATACAAGTGTTGCCTTCTAGGCAAGCACTTGTATATATTTGTATATCTGAAGAATTTACAACATGGAATTAATTTCATTTGGCTTTATACCTGTGGGATTTTGTAGATGCTCAAGACATTAGAAATATGATCAAAGAGTTCAGAATCTTCAAGGACTGCCAGCAGGTTCTTTTGTCTTCCACATCTGTAGTTTGGGATGTTCTCCTGCCCTGGGGACAGCACGTCCATCATGGCCTCATATGTCAGTCTTGCACTGAAAAAGTTCTGATAGATGTTGTAGCCCAGGGTGATGTTGGGTAAGAGCCTTGAATTATGGTTGATTTCATGAACAGCCAACAAGAAGGGCATAAGGTGGTAGAAGGTGTTCTCACTGCAACATAAAAAATTTCCAATGTTCATCTTCCATTTGGATTTTCTTAAAAGCATGTCCTATTTACTGTAGCTTTATAGCTATATAGCGCAATGCCAAAAGGATAATCAGACACTCATCATTTATTTAAATTATTCAATTTATTTGGGCTTTGCAGGTAATAGATATCATTGAAATATCTATTAGAAGAACAGTCCCATTGACACCACTAGGAACTTCTTTCCAAAGGAAGTATCAGGGAGATATAGTAAGGTTCTTATATATCAGTTAACAACAATCCATAAAATGTAATTAAAATCATGCCCTTACCCCCAGGTACAAGACTAGGTATGATTACAGGACACAACCCCCATCCTAGCACAATGCTTGGGGGGAAGATCTGTGTCTTCCCAGTCCTCCAGAATGCTAATAAGGGATGCTACCAAGTAGACATCTACAGTATATGTTATGATCATATTATAGGATTTATTCCTATTATACCTCCCTGGAAATGACTAACAGCTGGATTCAAGTGCTAGATTAGCAAGTGGTAATACCTATCTGAAGATGGATATCTCTCCATAAGCCTTCTTTAGATCTAGAGATTTGCTGAAGAATACTCATGACTTTAGAATTTATTTCCCTATATTCTACAGTTAAGTAGAATTAATGTGATCCTCTGTGACAAAACATTAACTTATAAAATCTCTCCCCTCCTTGAATTTGCTTTTTAAAAGGTATGCCTTTTATTTAAACCAAACAGACAATGGTAAACACAAAAGTAGCAAAAGTGTTAAAGGATGGAAAGAAAGAGTGGAGAGTGTGGTAGGAATTATAGAGTAAATGTAAGGAAAGGAAAGAAATGGTAGGGAGAAAGTATAAGCGATCTCCCTCTGCTCTAAGGTATTGAGTAACTTTATTGGGAGATACTGCTTAACAATTGTTAATAAATAAATCAAATAAATATGAATAAATTGGTGAGTCTCCACAGTACCAAGGTAATCATTTGAAAGCAGGCAGAACCCCATCCAGTTAAGAGTCATCCTGGGACAGTGTTGGCAATGGCTAGTTTTGTCAGGTGTTGAGGTTGACACTAGTGGAAGAACTTAAAAGGAACTTTGCAAACTCAGGTTTTACAAATTCATCATTTTCCTCAGGAGCCTTTCCTCTAAAGCAAATTTGGAGAAGCAACAATGACTTGCCTTTATTAAGGTGAGGAATAGGAGAAAGGAAATCATTGCTAGAAAGGATATAGGAGCATGTAAAATCAATCACCAGAATCCTGGACATGATGGCAATTACCTTTTCAGTTGGTGGGTTGGAGGCTTGGAGAATGAAAATTGGTACAGTTGAGATACGATTCCAGACATTATTCCAGTAATTAAGTAGTCTCCTGGCTTGTGGTAATGGAACCATTCCTTTTCTTCTATTATCACCTTAAGTGGACATTTCATCAGCATACAGGCACAGGGAATTTGAGACAGAAGATGAAGCAGAAAGAGCTTTTTATGCAGCAACAACATTTCAGATATACTGCAGAAGATCCTTCCTATACTTCTTTATTCAGCAGAGAGTTAAATCTCAGAGTTCACACAAGACCATAAGTACAGTGAAGAAGTTCCAGTTTTGCCCCAGATTTGGTAGAGTTATCTGCATTTTCAGACTGTTATACTATTTGGTCAATTTTACTACAACCTCTGCTCTCATCATAGAAGGAGGCTGTTACAAATCAGATTTTCAGATGCTGTATATCCCATTTGTTGTCAAATTGATTGGTAACTAATTGGTGTGGTGGAAATCCCATAAATCTTGTTCAAAGGAGAATAAATAATCATGAGTTTAATAATTAGAAGGGGAATTGGGAAGGAGCATTGCCACAAAAGTGTGCAGTTGGAGAAAATAATTTTGTTTGGCCCAGGAGAATAATCCTAATCTGAGAGTCAAGAAAGCAACAATTCAGGGAAGTTTGATTGTTTTTTAGTGTATAAACTTATTCTTGGGATTCTAAAGTTTAAAATGTGGAAAAAAAGTTAAATGCTCTTGAACTAGTCAGCAGGCCATTATAATTCCTTCTTATTCTGTCTGGTGCGCGTGAAATCATCTTCCTCAATGAAAGTCAGATACTCCAGAATGGTTAAACCCATGTCAGGATGTATAGAACAACCTATTGGAGGCCCCTGTTAAATGTCTTGTATCTTTCAAAATGTGGAAGACTATCAGTCTTCATGATGACAGATAAGATCTAGTCAACATTCCCTGGTGCATTAATCTGAAAAATGGCCTATTACTGACTTGTTCATAATTCAATGATATTTGAAGTCATACGTTATTTAGTAGGGGACCAAGAGATGGTTCTGTAGGAGTGCAATACTAACAAAGGCTGAAGGTGAAGTGGTAAATAAAATCTGAGAAGCTGAAACCATGGTCAATGCTATACGATGGGCAGATTTGAGTCCTCCTGCTAAATATGTACTCTGAGACCTTTATCCATTGCATCCTCCAAAATCCATTTGATGGAGTATAAGTAAATGATTTACATATATTTCCTGGACAATCAGTTGCTTCAAGGATGAATGTTAATCTGAAGCCAGAATGGGAGAACTCACCGTAGCCAACTGATTGTGGCAAACTGGCTATGGCCAACTCAACATGGGACAATTTAACATTTTAATATAATTATTTAAAATAAATAAAAAATATTTTATTTGTGGTCATTCCTGTTTCATTCTATCCCTCCTTTTTATCATTTTTTAATGATTCTATTCCATCATTTCTTTGATATTGGTGTAATCCTTGTCCTGCAGCCAGTTGGCCATGGTGAGTTGTTCTGCAGCGAATTGTCACAGATCCATCTGAAGCTCTAATTCCAAATGTGTAGATTCCAAAGTATGGACTTTTCTATACTGGCACTCCAAACCTCTTACCTGATTTCCTTCCAAATTCATGGGAGGAGAAATATGTCATTTTTCACACACCTTGACTTTACCCTTGAAGCATATGGGAGGAACACGCAATCCATCTTTTCATCTAGGTGTCTGTCACTTCTGATTGGAGAAGATATAATATCATGGGATCTCAACAGAAACCAACTTGCTGGGTTTGATTTACTTTTTTATTAATTGGAAGTGGGGAAAGATCCACTTCAAGTAATATTTTCCCCATTGTTCCCGTTACATTTTTTTTGAGGTCTCCTTAGAAGGTGGGTGGATTGGGATAAATAATATTTCTGTCACCCCTCATTTCTGTGGGAAATCAGGTGATTTGTGGGACTTGAAGACAGAAAGTAGTAGTAGTAGAGAATTGCCAAAGGAGACCTATCTTTTATTCAGAGCCTGGGTTACAATATTTCACCTCTGGCTTACTTTAAATACAAGGACAACTAAAACACTGTAGAATAATAATATCATAAAGGCAGAATGGCGCAGCACTGAATTCTCCACATCAGATCAATAACACATTTATATACCTTATGGCATTTAAATATGAAACATGTTTTCCCTAGAAATATTTTCCCTTAGTCCAGACATGTCAAGCTCGCAATGTCATATGACATTGCATGACATATCAGACCTTTTTCTCCATTGCCGGCAATGGGGTGGGTGTGATTTCCTGGTGACGCATCCAGTCTGCGGGCCAGCAGTTTGATACCCCTGCCTTAGTCTGTCAAACAAACTTCATGGAATCTAATTAAAGTAGATTAACTACCTATTGACTAGCAAACAGAGAGAAAATGTTAGTGTAGTGAAAGAACATATTAATTCAGTGATGTGATTTGTGCCCAAATCCAAATGACTTCCAACAGTTCTCCCACATTCTGAAACAAGGATCACAGTATTACTTATCTTTCTATTTCAAATGTAATTGACCCCCTCCCCCAGTGGTGGCATTCAAATATGTGAACAACCAGTTCTCTGTGTGGATGCCACTTCTAGAAGTCTATTCTGCACCTGGGCAACAAAAAATTAGCTACCAGTTCTGCTGAAATGGTGTGAACTGGCTGAATCCCACCTCTGCCTTCTCCCCCAAAAACTCCAGAGTCCCTGAACCTTTGAAATTTTGATGTCTGTGGACAATTCTTGGAGTTTGAACACTCATGGAATTGGCTGGGGCCAAACCCATTCTGACTAAATATTTGAGCTGGATGGGATGAAATTGGGTTGAGAAAGTGTTCATATAATATTCTACTATCAAGCCATGTATGATTTTAAAGAGGGACGCGGTGGCTCAGTGGGTTAGGACGCTGAGCTTGTCGATCAGGTCAGCAGCTTGGCGGGTCGAATCCCCAGTGCCGCATAGCAGGGTGAGTGCCTGTTACTTGTCCCAGCTTCTGCCAACCTAGCAGTTTGAAAGCACGTAAAAATGCAAGTAGAAAAATAGGGACCACTACGGTGGGAAGGTAACAGCTTTCCGTGCCCCTTTGGCGTCTAGTCATGCCGGCCACATGACCACAGAGACGTCCTTGGAGAAGCGCTGGCTCTTTGGCTTTGAAATGGAGATGAGCACTGGCCCCTAGATTTGGAAACGACTAGCACACATGTGCGGGAGAACCTTTACCTTTTTATGATTTTAAAGGTCAAAACTTTGAACTTCATTTAGAAGCTAGTAAGGACCAAAGTTAATAGGAAATCAGTGCAGAATCCCTTTGACACACCAACAGCTGAGTAACTGCATTCTAGTCCAATTGAAACTATTGAACGGTCTTTGAAGAAACATCCATGTACAACACATTGAAGTATTCCAGGCAAGGGTGAAAAGGGCTTGGGTTACTCTGGCAAGTTCCTCTTATGCCAGATAGAGTTGTAAAAGATGTACCGTACTAGACAGATCTGGGAAAAAGTAGAAGGAAAGAGAAAAACATGACCAGCATCAAGGTGGCTTGTCTCAATTAGTGTCAAAGTGTGTGTCACTGGGATACATGAAGGTCCACGTTATGGACAGATCATCCTGAAGATGGTCCAGCTATGATGTCAGTAGATGTTGATGCCCACATGACAGTTGATAATCAATCCATATGCACTTATTTTCTATATAGCCCAAAAGAGTGCAGTATTCAAGAAAAAAATCATTCAAAACAATATTGATGTTAGGATATATCATTACCTAGAGATAACAATTCTGGAATATCTGAACTTCATTGAAGAAGATAGTTTCATTCACACAAGACACAATAAGAAGAAATTAAAATTTCTCCACTGGCTAGGGAAAAAGTATTTAATTGTTTTACCACATGACAATCTTATAGAATACATTTTTAGGGTAAAAAGCAGTCAAAATTCCCTGAATTATTCCCTTCTTGATTCTTAAACTTGGACTATGCCCATGAGTCATAGAAAATTATTTTATTCAACTGCAGTTTTCTGATGTAACATTCCCAATTCCCCTTCTAATTATTAAAACCATGATCATTTATTCTATTTTGAAACAAGTTTATGGAATTTTCACCACCACCTTTAGTTTTAAACAATGTGATTAAAAATGGGATGTAAACAACTGAAAAATCTGATCTGTAACTATCTCCAGCAGTGCTGAGAGAAGAAGCAGACTTAGGCAAAGACTGAAATTGCTAGTCTGAAATTTCAGGTTTCTCTTCCATAACTGGGGCAAACTGGAAAGTCTTCACTGAAAAGGAGCTATTTTGAGATCACTGAACTTCAACTTTGTGCCAGAGAAAGAACTTTAGGAAACATCTCCGTCAATATCTGTCAAATGCTATTGCTGAAAAGACATTTTTTTCTGTTTCTGTTTCTGTCCCAATTTCCCTGTGTCACAATGCAGATGAAATGTCCATTGAAGGTGACAATAGAAGAATTTAAGAAGTTTAATTACTACAAGCCAGGAGATTACCTGATTACTGCAGTAACATCTAAAATATTTTCTCGACGTTACCCATATATTTTCTCTAAACCTCCAACCCACAGATTGAGAAGGTAATTATGGGCAGGTATAGGATTCTGATAATTTAATTTACCATCTCCAATGATTTCCATTTTCCCAATTCCTCACCATGAGAAAGGCAGGTCATTATTGCTTCTCCCAATTTGCTTAAGGAAGAAAAGAATCCTTAAGTACATGCTCATTTTTGAAAAGCTGAGCATGCAAAGTTCCTATTAAGCAAAGGTCAGTCTCAACACTGGGCAGTTTTGGCAGCACTCTTCTAAGATAATTCTTGCCTGATGGGGTTCTGCCTGTTCTTAAATGATTACTTTGGTACTGTAGAGGGTCAGCAGATATTTGTTTTTATTTATTCTTAGTAAGTCATAGTTATATAGCTGCCTACTGTCTCTTAATGAAGTAACTCAAAACCTTTCAGCAGAAGGAATCCTCTTGAGCTTGCTCCCCACAATCTCCTCTCCTTCCCTGCATTGCACTCTATCCTTCCTTCCACACTTTCCAACATTACTTTCCAAACAATGCCTTTGACCTATTTTGGAAGGTTTTGTGACTTCTATTTTATTTTTGCTTTTAAAAATAAGGAATACCTTTCAAAAACCTCTATCCAAAAAAGATAAAGACCTCTCATGATAAGCTAATATTTTAGCTATAGAGAATTGCATGAAAGATTTTTGAATAGAGTGCATAAACTCTAAAGCCATCAATATTCTGAAGCAAAACAATCTCTAACAAAGGCCTTTTGAGATGAGGACTATCTCCAGATAGGTGATATCATTTTTCTCAAGAGTGAATCCAGCACTTGAATCCAGCTATTAATCACCTCCTCACTATAAGAAGTAATATAATATTATGACAACATTTGGTTTAGCATTCTTTTTTAACATTTTGAAGGGCTGTGAAAACCTGGCTCTTTCTCCCAAACATTGGGTTAGAAAGGGGAGGGGGGGTTTGTGATGTGGGAATGCCTTATCTGGATTCTGTGGTGAAAAATATGTTTTGAACAATGTTTTTGGATGGTTGTGTGCAACCTACAGTCATTGTATAGATAGCCAATTATTTTGCAGTAAGTCGACAATGTTCTGCCATACTCTGCTCTTCCTCTTGGCTGTCCGTGAGATCAACCAGAGCCCAAGCATGTTACCCAACATCACTCTGGGGTACAACATCTATGATAACTTCTTCAATGCAAGAATAACATATGAGGCCATGATGGACTTGCTGTCTACAGGGCAGGAGAATGTCCCAAACTATATATGTGGAAGACTGGCAGTTCTTGAAGAGATGGATTCTGAACTCTTTGATCATATTTCTACATTTTGTGGCTTAAAAACAATACCTTCAGTTTATGCCTTCTCTATTTACACCACTGAAAAGCTTTCTTCAAAGAAACAAAACAACATATAAATGAACCTGGCTCCAATGGTAGAATATTTATTAAAGTTGGGTAAAGATGGAGAAACATTAAGATACACAAATGCTTGGAGAAACTGAATAGTAGAATGTCTTGTTGCAGCAATGAGTGCTTGTTGATAAATATGCAATTGCTGTATATAACAGTGTGTTTCTGCCCACTTTGAGAAATGAAAGCATACAAATATGTCACATAATATTAAAATGAGTTGGAGGTAGTAGCCACTAAGTATTTTGAAAATATGTATGACAAATTAAGAAGAATGAAAGCCAAGAAGGTATGAGTGGAGAAGTTTACACTAGTTAATGACCAGCACTAAAGAGGTTCAGTTAATGCAAAAATGGGCATGATAAAGGATCAAAATGGCAGGGACATAACAGAGGCAGAAGAGATTAAGAAGAGGTGGAAAAATTACACAGAAGAACTATACAAGAATGAGCTTAACGTCCCTGATAATCACAATGAGTTGGTCACTGACCTCGAGCCAGACATCCTAGAATGTGAAGTGAAGTGGGCCTTAGAAAAGCTGAGCAACAACAAAGCTAGTGGAGATGACAGTATTCCAGCTGAGCTATTCAAAATCTTAAAAGACGATGCAGTAAAAGTGCTACACTCAATTTGCCAGCAAATTTGGAAAACTCAACAGTGGCCACAGGATTGGAAAAGATCAGTTTACATTGCAATTCCAAAGAAAGGCAGTGCCAAAGAATGTTCAAACTATTGCACCATTGCACTCATTTCACATGCTAGTAAAGTTATGCTTAAAATTCTACAAGCTAGACTCCAGCAGTATGTGGATCGAGAACTACCAGAAGTACAGGCAGGATTTGGAAGAGGCAAAGGAACTAGAGATCAAATTGCTAACATACGCTGGATCATGGAGAAAGCTAGAGAGTTCCAGAAAAACATCTACTTCTGCTTCATTGACTATGCTAAAGCCTTTGATTGTGTGGATCATAACAAACTGTGGCAAGTCCTTAAAGAGATGGGCGTACCAGACCATCTTATTTGTCTCTTGATAAATCTATATGCGGACCAAGAAGCAATAGTGAGAACTGGACACGGAACCACTGATTGGTTCAAAATTGGGAAAGGAGTCCGGCAAGGCTGTATACTGTCGCCTTGCCTATTTAACTTATATGCAGAGCACATCATGAGAAAGGCAGGGCTAGATGAATCAAAAGTTGGAATTAAGATTGCCAGAAGAAACATCAACAACCTAAGATATGCAGATGATACCACTCTAATGGCAGAAAGTGAAGAGGAACTAAAGAGCCTCTTGTTGCGAGTGAAGAAGGAGAGTGCAAAACTTGGGTTGAAACTAAACATTAAGAAAACCAAGATCATGGCATCTGTCCCTCTCAATTCTTGGCAAATAGATGGGGAAGAAATGGAGGTAGTGACAGATTTTATTTTCCTGGGCTCCAAGATCACTGCAGATGGGGACTGTAGCCAAGAAATTAAAAGACGCTTGTTCCTCGGGAGGAAAGCAATGGCAAATCTAGACAGCACACTAAAAAGCAGAGACATCACCCTGTCAACAAAAGTGCGTATCGTCAAGGCTATGGTCTTCCCAGTTGAAATGTATGGCAGTGAAAGTTGGACCATAAGAAAGGCTGAGCACCAAAGAATTGAAGTCTTTAAACTATGGTGCTGGAGAAGACTCCTGCGAGTCCCTTGGACTGCAAGGCGATCAAACCAGTCAGTCCTAGAGGAGATCAACCCTGACTGCTCTTTAGAAGGCCAGATCCTGAAGCTAAAACTCAAATACTTTGGCCACCTAATGAGAAGGAAGGACTCACTGGAGAAGAGCCTAATGCTGGGAAAGATTGAGGGCAATAGAAGAAGGGGACGACAGAGAATGAGGTGGCTGGATGGAGTCACTGAAGCAGTAGGCGTGAGCTTAAATGGACTCCAGAAGATGGTAGAGGACAGGAAGGCCTGGAGGAACGTTGTCCATAGGGTCGCGATGGGTCGGACATGACTTCGCAACTAACAACAACAAAGAGGTTCAGAGTCCTAGAATGAAAAACATAAAAGGGTCTGTAGATATCTTCCAGCCCAACGCCCTGCCCAGAGTAGGAATCTTCAAACCACTCCAGACAAAAGGCTCTCCAGCTTCTCCTTCAAAACCTCCAGTGTTGGAAGTCCAGATGGCAGCCTAGTTCAGCACTTAATAACTATCAAAGCTATTAAATTCAACATTTTTTAAAACTTTGGCTCTGAGGAACAAACTGCAAAAGAAAGATATGAAGAAAAGTGAATAGGTCAAGCAAGACCATCCAATAGCTGAAGTAAACTGTACCTTTAATATGCTTCCTCTACTCCACAAGACAGCATCATAAATATTTATCTCCTATTATGAACTGGAGCTTTCTACCATGCCAATTCTCTTGGGTTCTTTAGAATGAGATTGTTAAACTATGCTTATTCATTGTATGAGCCATTTTACAATGTGACTCCATCTGCCTGACTGGATCACTGCTGAAATGACCCATTTAGATACCAGTTCAGTCAACAGTCAATTAGGCTCTGCAGTGAAATCTGCTCTTCCTGTACCAAAGCCTCCACATAATTACTAACATTGAATATGATAAGAAGCATAATAAATGCTTCTTTACATGGAGGCAGGTCAGCAAAGTCAGCCTGTATCATTTGGAAAGAGTATTTCCTTCTATGCCTTTGGGAGAGATTTATCTTTCCTTTAAGTGGGCTGAACAAATTTCACAATTTTCAAATATCTCCTGTACTTCTGTATGAATTCCTTTCCCAAACCAATTTTGCATGAACCTCTGAGCTTGTGCTTTTGCCTCTTCCTGGGCTTGGTTATGGAGCATCTTAACATGTCTTTTACAGCCATTCTTTGAATAATAACAACAACAAACAAGCACCTGCCACATGCAATCCCCCCCAAAATGGAGCACCACTTGGACACAAATTTGCTATCAGTCAATTGCAAAAGGGGGCCTTTATTAGGAACAGCTTCCACTCTGTGACCATATCTGTAATTCCATCAATTCAAACATCCCTATCCCTATCTGAGCTTGTGCTTCTGCCTCTTCATGGGCTTGGCTATGGAGCATCTTATTCTTAAGAGATCTTTTACAGCCATTCTTGGAATAATAATAATAATAATAATAATAATAATAATAATAATAATAATAATAATAATAATAATAATAATAATAATAATAATCAGACAAGTACCTGCCACATAATACCCCAGATTTAACAATTAGAAATAAAACGACTGTGGCAAAAATAATAGGTGCTTGGGTGCAATCCCAAAAAACCTGGAGCACCACTTGGACACAAATTTGCAATCAGTCAAAAGCGTCCTTTATTAGGAACAGCTTCCATTCTATGATGATATATGTAATATCATCAATTCAAACATCCACATCTGCCTATCCCAGATTCTTGGTAAGGACTCAATAGGTAGACAAAAATGCCAAATCCAGCCTGAAAATCTGGCTGACTGTGCAATAATCAATAACAATAATCCCTCTCAGATTCTGTTTGAGTCTTTATAAATATCTGCTGATTTCATCTCTTCCTAGCTTAGGGCTTCATGCAAAGTTACTGGTTCTGCTACCTGTGTTGAAACAGGAGACCAAATGCTATAATGTTCTTCTATAATTTTTTCTTTTGTTTTGTGGTAACAAGGCATAGCCTGCTTTGTTAACAGTTAAAATCTGTTAACACTCAAAATTTGCATTAGAACTTGATTCCTCTTTTAACTCCTCCCTTAACTTAGTTCTTGTCAGGGTGAAAGAAAAACTCTCCTAATGCTTTGTCATGGGAGTCAGGATTTTTAAGGGTAGCTTTGGAAATTGTTATGCTTGGTTTCAGCAAAAGTTGCATATCATAGGTTGAAAGGCATGATGCAGAGATGGGTAGGAGATGCCCATAGTTCAGAAGAGCTTGTACTTCACGAGCGGTATGCACAGTGACATCATGGTGCAACAGAATGTCCTTTGTATGGTCAGTAATTAAATTGTTACTGACAATACATGTAAGCAAGTTGGAAAAGCCTGTGGAACAGAAATCAAAATTAGGACAGTCTAGAATCCTGAGTTAGCATAATGAATGAAATTGAACAGTATGTGAATAAAAAGACATACATTGCAATTGTATTTGGGAGGGCTTTACTTTTCCATTGCTTTCTGAATATCCAGAGACAGATAGTGTAGAAGGCAGAGGTAATGGCATTACCAAGACAAGATCAAATAAAAGTAAAAGTGACTTCTTTAAATAGCATTCCTAATCTGTTCTACATTAGACAAAAAAACAAAGACAAATAAAAGACACATGAACACCAAAAAAAAACCTTATATATTTTAAGGGAAAGTTTTAGGTATATATAGCTAAAGATTTCCTCTGTCAATCTTGACCAACCCAAGGACTGGTGCTTATCTTTGATTCACAAACTAAAAACTGGCTTTGTCTGAAGATGTTTTCATGGTCATGTGGCCAGCATGACTATACACGGAAGGTGCACAGGACATTGTTACTTTCCCACTGAAGTGGTTCATATTTATCTACTTGCATTTACATGCTTTCAAATTGCTAGGATGGCAGCACACACACAGAAACACACAGAGACACACAAACACACTATATGTATATGGAAATTGAAATGGAGATGGAGATGGATTAAAAAAGGAATCCGTTTTAATACTTCTCATAAGGACACCTTCACTTCACTATCACATCCGGTGTCTACATGACTTTTTTTTCAAATCATTCAGAGTTGTACATATTTTTATTTTGATTGAAAACAGTCTAAAATAATAATTTGTCTGATTAGCGTAGATTCCGGCTTATAAGACTACTTTTTAACCCATGAAAATCTTCCCAAAAGTCAGGGGACGTCTTATACGCCGGGTGCTGAAACTTTAGGGACAGGGCTGGCTGGAAAACCTGGAACGGATCTTCCATTTAGTCTGCGCAGGGAAAGCGGGACCAATTGGAGTAGAAGCTGCAGTCTGTGATTTTTTACAAGCTGGGGTCTGGGCTTTTTTTCCTTTTAAAGTTGAAGAGCAGCTGTAGGCAGGTGGGGAATGCAAGAGCAATTTGAAAGGCAGGTGGGGAATGCGTAGCAGAGCAGCAGCTTAGCTCTAAGGACACATTTGACTTAGGAACTGGGCGGGCTGGCTGGAAAACCTGGAGCGGATCTCCCATTTGGTCTTTTTTTTAATCCCATTTATATCCCACCCTTCTCCGAAGACTCAGGGCGGCTTACAATTTAAAGCACAAATCAATGTGCTTAGCAATAGCCTTCATTCTATGTATATGCCTGCCTATTAGAGCTTTCACCCCCCCCCCCACAAGCAGCATTATTACAAAGTCAGCTTATTGCTCCCAACAATCTGAGTCCTCATTTTACCTACCTCGGAATGATGGAAGGCTGACTCAACCTTGAGCCTGATGGGATGTGAACCTGCACTAATTGCAGGCAGCTGGTGTTACTTAAGGCTCTGCGCAGGGAAAGCTTTAGAGTGAATTAGGACAAGTGAAAAAGTGAATTAGGAAAATAGGAAAAGGGTTGCTGGAATTGGGTACGTGTAGTTTAACGAAGAGAAGGGTGAGGGATGACACGATAGCAGTGATCCAATATCTCAGGGGCTGCCACAAAGAAGAGGGAGCCAAGCTATTCTCTAAAGCACCTGAAAGCAGGACAAGAAGCAATGGATGGAAACTAGTCAAGGAGAGAAGCAACCTAGAACTAAGGAGAAACTTCCTGACAGTTAGAACAATTAACCAGTGGAACAACCTGCCTCCAGAAGTGATGAATGCTCCAACACTGGAAGTTTTTAAGAAGAGACTGGACAGCCATTTGTCTGAATGGGTTTCCTGCCTGAGCAGGGGGTTGGACTAGATGACCTCCAAGGTCCCTTCCAAATTATTTTATTATTATTATTATTATTATTATTATTATTATTATTATTATTATTATTATTATTATTATTATTATTATTAAGTTTAATCCACTTGCACTGTTTTATGTTTACATGTTTGATGACAAACAGCCTTATGTTTATAAGTGACAGTTTTCCTACTAAGTACCTGCATGTCATAAGCATTTGAATTAAAATTACCATATTAAAATCAAATCTGATGTTTTTTAATTTTTATTTGGTGTGCGTTGGAAGAGGGGTAGTCTTATACGGCGAGTATAGCCCAAACCCTATAATTTAACAGGAAATGTAGGGGGTCGTCTTATACGCCCAGTCGTCTTATATGCCGGAAAATATGGTAATTTATTCCAAAGTATGGAGAAAAAAAGTTGCCCCAGTGTTCATGTTGATATTTTATCTATTCTTCATATATACAATGTTATCTGTCTCTCTGTTTCTCTCTCTCTCTCAATCTCTCTCATCTATCTATCTATCTATCTATCTATCTATCTATCTATCTATCTATCTATCTATCTATCTATCATCTGTCTATCATCTTACATTATCCAGCCAGAAGAGATCAATCAAATATATATTTGAAATTAACTATTTTTTAAAGTCAGAATATCATCCCAGAAAATAAAATATAACACCAACCTATATAGCAACAAAAACACACATCATCATTAGCCATAGTCTTTAATTTAATCTAAACCTATGTCAGAACATCTTTGGTAACATCTCTGGCCTGGTTTCAGAAATTCTATTAATGTCATTGATTATGTTTATGATTTACCGTATTTTTTGGACCATAAGACGCACTTCCCCCCCAAAAAGTGTGTGTGGGAAAATGAGGGTGTGTCTTATACTCCGAAGGTGTGGTAACCCAGGATGCCTTTGACTCAGGAACTGGGCGGGCTGGCTGGAAAAGCTGGAGCGGATCTCCCATTTGGTCTGCGTAGGCAAAGCGGGACCAATTGGAGGAGAAGCTGCAGCTGGAGGCAGAGTGTGTGATTTTTTACAGGCTGGGGTCTGGGCGACGTAGCGCTGGCCAATGGAAGGGAGAGAGGGAAGAGACAAAGAAGAAGGAAAGAAAGGAAGGAAGGAAGGAAGGAAGGAAGGAAGGAAGGAAGGAAGGAAGGAAGGAAGGAAGAGACAATGGGAGAGAGGGAGTGTGAAGAAAGTGATATAAGTGATTGTGAGCAACAGAGCTTCATAAATTCTGACACTAGTGATGATGAGTTTTTAGGGTTTCCAGAAAACTAGAAAAGAGCTTGAGCCTCTAAGGCTTTCCTCATTTGTTAATGAAAGTGATGATGGTTCTTAACACCACTGTTGAGTTTCGCTGTTAAACATTACCGTATTTTCCTTTATTATAATAACTATTTAGTATACCAGTACTATTTGGTTCAGAATATTTTTTTTCTTGTTTTCCTGCTCTAAAAATAGGGTGTGTCTTATGGTCAGGTGCGTCTTATGGTCCGAAAAATACGGTAACATGAATTCAAATTGTGGCAATTGAAAGATGTGATTATTTCAAATAGTTTGAGTTGTTTTAGCAACTTTACTACTTAATTATTATAATACAAAAGTCACATGGAATGAAGAAAGATAAGCTATAACACATAAAACATGACTTCAAAGTATGTGATTTTATACTGAATGTAAAGTGTAGAAAAATAAAGACCAACATCAGGAGACCTAATGATTTTTTATCATCAGATTTTCTTTGGTGTTCATGGCAGGTCTCAGCATAATAATGTAGCATTTGGGGATAAAGATGCAGACTAGTAAACCCAGGCTGGAGGCCAGGATGGAGAAGATCTGCACGGCTACCATGTATTTCCCTTTGGAGCTCAAGTAGGTGGGTACAAAGGAGATCCATACACTACAAAAAACCAACATGCTGAAGGTGATCAGTTTGGCTTCATTGAAGCTCCCTGGCAGCTTTCGAGCCAGAAATGCCACCAAGAAGCAAATGGCAGCCAGAAAACCCATGTAGCCAAGGGCAGTGTAGAACATGGCAACTGAGCCTTCATTGCACTGCAACAAGATATGTTCTGGTTGGGAATGAAAGTCAGAATCTGGGAATGGGGGGGAAATTGCCAGCCATATCATACAGATGCTTACTTGAATACCAGAGCAGGATAAGACAATAGAGTTGGCCAGAGTCTTCCCCAGCCATTTCCTCATGCTGCTGCCTGGCTTTGTGGCCAGGAAGGCCACCACCACCATTACAGTCTTGGCCAGCACAGAAGATATAGCAACTGAGAAAACAATACTGAAAATGGTTTGTCGAAGAAAGCAAGTCATTTTTGTGGGGCGACCAATGAATAGAAGAGACGTCAAGAAAGAAAGCAGGAGTGAAACCAGGAGGATGTAGGTGAGTTCACAGTTGTTGGCTTTGACTATGGGAGTTTCTCGGTATTTAATGAAGGTTCCCAGAATAAAGGCAGTGGTCAGGGACAAAGAAATGGCAAAGAAAGCCAGGATGAATCCCAACAATTCTTCATAAGATAAGAAGCTTATACTTTTGGGGACACACTGATCTCGCTTCTTATTGGAATGATGGTCATCTGGACACTTGTCACAGTGGGTTGCTTCTGAAAAAAATTGTCAGCATGAATTTGTTTCTATAGCTGTAGGAGCATGAAAACAAAAATCAATTACTTCATTTTCAAGGAATAATGTAATATTTCTGCCCAGAGATATCCACATGACACAACATTTGTTAAAATAGTCAACATTTTTCTTTAAAGGCTAAAGATAAATGTGATTATCAGCTCTCAAAGACTTGTCCTCTTGCCTGAAACCAAACAAGAAAATTACAACTCAAGAGAAATCAACATTTCATTATTTATTTTAATGTTCACATCATCATACAAAATTTGGTGATAGTGTCCAATTTTTGAAAAGTTTGTGGATGCCTTCAAGAAAGTTAATGTTTTTCTTGCTTCTTTATCAAATACTCCAAAAAAGCAAGAGAGAATATTGATTGTATCCTGATTTCTTTATTTCTTTTTTCTTTCTTTTTGGAGCCACCTACTGTACCTTCTTGCACAGAGAATGTTCCTTTCATACACAGAGAACAGTCGTAGCAGCAAACTAGTGCTCCTTCTCTCAGAAGCTTGGCATAACCTGGGGAGCAACTTTCTGTACATCTTGAATAAGGCACCGTCTAAACATAAACAGAAAGATTAGTCAGGGCAATATATAAATTAGAAGAGTTTACTGAAATCAACTGGTTTCCAGAATCTCAGAAGCACACTGAGCAAAATCAGTCAAGGACTGGTGGCATAGGCTTTAATTACTTTGCTTGCAAGTGGCAAATGAAAGGTGATTCCCTTTCTCTATCAATCTCTATTGCAAATCCCAAAACAGACTCATTGCCTTATTCTTCTTTCCAAAGGAAAGTAGTTCCATTGCAAAAGGTTTTTCTCCTTAGGGCATTGATGAGAATGTTATACCTTGTTTTTTCCCATCTTTGCTTTCTCAGGAAACCTACAAAATTTAGCTTTCTGTTCAGTCATTAATTTCTCTCTTACAATTGATCATTGTATACTTTTATGTAAATGACTTTTTTAGCTGCCTTCATTTCCGTCACCATATTCTTAATGACATCTTTCTCTTATGCAATTCAGTGGGCTAAGTTCTTCATATTCTGGATTTTCTCCCAAAGGTGCTTTTTCAAAAAAGCAACTGGTCTTTGTTTCCCCTTGAAGACATTTTATTTTTCATCTCAGAAGCTTTTTCAGTTCTGTCTGAATGGTGGAGGATGAAAGGAGTAATATTCCTTGCAGTCATCTGATCAACAGTCTTTCTGAAAGTTGTTAAGGCTACTAAGAGGGTCACCTGAATAGTGCAAATGGGTGTGGAACCATGGAACTGCTGAATCTATATCCTGTTTAAAACATAGTCCTTCAGCAGTTCCAAATCCTTCCATTCTCCATCATTCAGTCAGAACTGAAGAGGGTTCTTGTATGAGAAGCGAAATGTCTTCAAGGAAAAGCAAACTCCAGGTGTCTTTTGAAAAAGCATCTTTGGCATAACCATGACCTGGATGAGAGAGAATATCCAGGGACATTTTGGATTTTCTCTTACTGAAAATAAGATGATTTGATATATGGTAAATTATGGCTTCATATTCCAATTTAATAATGTAGTTGGCAAATCCCATAATACAACTGATGGTAGAGCAGCTTCCAATGTGTAATAGATTACTGAAAAGCCTCTAAAAGAAAATGATATCTAATAAATTAATGAGGCTTATTTGGAAGTCATCACAATTGACTTCAATAAGTATTATTTTTGAGCAGAAAGGTTTGCACACATGGAGGTAAATAGAAGAGCAAAAACCAAACAGCATCAGCTACTTTGTTAAATAATGTTGGCCATTGAATGCCACTCTGATTGATGGAAATCTTGACTTCCGAGGAGGCTTTTCTTTCTACACTCCCAATTTTCACCCCTGCATCAGACTTTTCCCAAAATGATGTCCAGTGCATGATATCAAAGTCACCAAGAGGAACTCCATTTTCATCAAAATAAATCCCATCTCTGGAAATATTGTGATGTTGGAAGTTTCTCAGGAACCTATGAAGCTGCAGAAAGAGAGAAAAAACATTACAATTTGAGCCTTTATTCAATGTTTTTCTTGCTATTATTCTGGATTGGAAGTACTCTGAATAATTCAACCGTGTCAGATCACCACTACAGTCTAAAAGAGATTGATTTAGCATTTCATGGGAAGCTTCTCTCATCATTCTCCAGGGCTCCACAGCTCTTTTTCAGATATTTATCTCACATTCTTGAAAATGTGAGATAGATACCACCACCACCAGATGGTTTATAACTGACTGACAAATCCTACTCAATGTGTAGTCCTCTAGGGAACTACATCCATATGGAAGGAATAAGCTGTGGGGTACCCCAAGGTTTCTTTTAGGCCCAGCACTTCTCAATATCTTCATAAAAGATCTAGACAAGGGAATTGAAAGGGAACTCATCAAATTTGTAGATGATACTAAACTAGCAGGAATAGCCATCTCCCCAGAAGACAGGCCCAAGATCCAAAAAGATCTTGACAGACTTGAACACTGAGCCCTATCTAACAAAATGAAGTTTAACATAGATACAGTAAAAGTAAGGTTTTGGACTTAGGCAAGAAAAACTAACTGTATAGATATAGACTAGGTAAAATTTGGCTTAATGTCAGTAACTGTGAGAGGGATCTTGGAGTCCTAGTGGACAATTACTCAAATATGAGGCAACTGTGTGTGGTAGTAGCCAAAAAGCCAATGCAATTCTAAGCTGCATCAATGGAGGGATAGAATCAAGATCATGTGAAGTTCTAGTATTGGTTTAGAAAATCTTAGAAATAACACAGTTGGAATACTGCACCCAGTTTTGGTCATCATAATTTAAAATTTGTTGAAGCTTTGGGAAGAGTGCAGAAAAGAGCAGCAAAAATGATTAGCGGGTTAGAGGCTAAAACATACAAAGAATATTTACAAAAATTTGATATGTTTAGTCTAAGAAAAATAAGGACTAGGAGAAACATGATAGCACTATTCCAATTTTTGAGGGGCTCCTACAAAGATGAGGGGGTCAAACTATTTTCCAAAGCACCAATAGGTAAGAGAAGAAACAGTGGTGGAAATTAACTAAGGAGAGACACAACCTAGTACTAAGGAGAAATTTCCTAATAGTGAGAGCAATCAACCAATGGAATAGCTTTCCTTCAGAATTAGTGGGTGCTCTATCACTGGAGGCTTCAGAGACTGGACAACCATATTTCTGAAATGGTATACGGTCTCCTGCTTGAGTAGGGGGTTGGACTAGAAAATCCCTGAGATCCCTTCCAACTCTATTATTCTATGTAATAATAATAATAATAATAATAATAATAATAATAATAATAATAATAACAATAATAATAATAATAATAATAATAATAATAATAATAATAATAATAATAATAATAATAATAATAATAATAATAATAATAAAGTTGGAAGAGTCATCTAGTCCAACCCCCTAGTCAGGCAGGAAAGCCTATACCATTTCGGACAAATGGCTGTCCAGTCTCTGTTGGAGCATTCACCACTTCTGGAGGCAGGTTGTTCCACTGGTTAATTGTTCTAACTGTCAGGAAGTTTCTCCTTAGTTATAGGTTGCTTCTATCTTTGATTAATTTCCAATCCATTGCTTCTTGTCCTGCGTTCAGGTGCTTTGAAGAATAGATTGACCCCCTCTTCTTTGTGGCAGCCCCTGAGATATTGGAACACGGCTATCATGTCCCCCCTCATCCTTCTCTAGACATACCCAATTCCTGCAGCCAATCCTTATATCCAGTCCCCTGATCATCTTTTTTGCTCTTCTCTGTACTCTTTCTAGAGTCTCAACATCTTTTTTACATCGTGGTGACCAAAACTGGATGCAGTGTTTCAAATGTGGCCTTACCAAGGCATTGTAAAGTGGTATTAATATTTCACATGATCTAGATTCTATCCCTCTGTTAATGCAGCCTAGAACTGTGTTGGCTTTTTTGGCAGATGCAGCACACCGCTGGCTTATATTTAAGTGATTATCCACTAGGACTCCGAGATCCCTCTCGCAGTTACTACTATTAAGCAAGATACCCCCTATATTATACCTGTACATTTGGTTTTTCTTGCCTAAATGTAGAATCTTACTTTTTTCACCATTGAATTTCATTTTGTTAGATAGCGCCCAGTGTTCAAGTCTGTTCAGATACTCCTGTATCTTAAGCCTGTCTTCTGGAATTTTGGCTATTCCTGCCAGCTTGGTGTCATCTGCAAATTTGATGAGTTCCCCATCTATCCCCTTGTCTAAATCGTTGATGAAGATGTTGAAGAGCACTGGGCCCAGAACAGAGCCCTGGGGCACCCCACTACACACTTCCCTCCATGTAGTTGCAGTTCCATTGAGGACCACACACTGAGTATGGCCAGTCAGCTGGCTATGAATCCATCTGGTGGTGATGCTGTCTAACCCACATTTTTCTATCTTATCAAGTAGTAGGTTGTGATCTACTTTATCAAATGCCTTACTGAACTCCAAGTAAATTATATCCACACCATTTCTCTGATCCACTAATTTTGTCACTTGGTCAAAGAATGCCATAAGATTTGTCTGGCATGATCTCTTTTTGACAAACCCATGTTGGCTTTTAGTAATGACTTTGTTTGCCTCTAGGTGCTCGCTGATTCGTTGTTTGATTATCTTTTCCAGAATCTTCCCAGGTAATAAGGATGGGCTGATAGGTCTGTAATTTCCTGGATCCATTTTTTTTCCTTTTTTGAAGATGGGAACTACATCAGCTCTTTTCCAGTCCTCTGGTAGTTCCCCAGTGCTTCAGGATCTTTGAAAAATATAGTTCAGTGGTTCTGAGATCACATCTGCCAGTTCCTTGAGAACCTTGGGGTGTAATCCATCTTTTCCTGGTGATTTGAACTTGTCTAGGCTGGACACGTGCTCACTTACCATTTTCTTGCCTATGTTAACTTTTGTTTCTATTCTGTTTTTTACGGCACTATTTTTGATAGGTTGCTCTGTTTTTTCCCTTTGTGTAAAGACAGATGAAAAAAATGAGTTAAATATTTCTGCTTTCTCCCTGTTGCTTGTCACCTTCTTGCCACTTTCCCCCACTAAGGGACCAATCATTTCCTTAATATTTTTCTTGTTTGTTATGTTCTATATTTTGTTGTTTCACCAACACAGCCCCACCTAAGGTAAGATCATTTGGAGATATGGGAAAACTGGTAATGGGAGAAGATGGAAAATACAATTTTATTATCAGTCCCGATCAAGATGAAGTTAGCAGAGCGTAATTTGGGGCTAGAAATTCAATAAAAATTGCATACTGATGTTATCTCTTTCAAAGACTAGCTATGGAAGCATATGCATTAGTTCAGGAGAAGTGTGGATGAAATTTTTGTGGCCCTCAGAAGATGCTTTGAAAAGACATTGATTTATATCTTGTTGCTATGTTAGAAATTTTTAGCCAGCAAAGTCCAATTACAATCCAGAACAAACAATCAAGCCTAACTTCTTAGCTTGGAAACTAGATCACTTTGTGATCACAAGAAAAGGTTGAGGATTGTTGGATTATTCTGATATTTGTTTAATTCTGTAAATCACATTGTCACCATAGAGCTACAGTATTTCTGTCACAAAAGCATCCCAAACCAGCACAGGTTGTTTAACTTTGGAAGATTTTTCTCCATCATCTCCTTCTCAAACTCACTCTCAAATACTACAAACTGGGCAATTGTTCTTTGGAATATTCCATCCCTCTCTACATCTAATTTAATACTGAGGAATTGGAAGGGGGAAATCAGTAGAACCTCGAAGAAGAAGACTTACCTGCCATGGCTGCACAATCTGGGATGATTCATGGTATCCAACTTGCATTCTCCGCTTACTCAGTTGGGAGGAAGAGGCAGCACTGAGGACCCATGCCACAGTTTGAATTACTTTGGAAATACTGGAGGAATCCTGAGAGAGGATTCTTGCAATCACATCATGGGGTGGGAATTCCCAGTTCTCTTTTTCTTTGCATTTTTCCCAAACTTTCTTAGATAACAAAGGAGTTGAATTGGAACATTGGAATGCTTCCTTTCCATATACTGTAACCATAGATGTATAAGATTTGAAGTCATAATACTGAGTCCTTCCCTTTGTCTGGATGAGGAAGGAAAGCAAAGCATATTTATTGTGGAGATCAACTGAGAGGTCAAAAAAACCTACACTTAAAGCTGTCAAAGTTGTTGTAATCAACACTCTTCCCACAGTGAAATTCTTACTCTTGTCAAGCACTTGTATTACTGATGCTAGTATCCCTGAGGCCTTAGAATCCAGCTGGCATACTATAATTTTTATTTGACTCTTGATAAGAGAAAGGAACATTTTCCATTTTTCTTGCATGAGGGTATCTTTAACACTTGTCTTCATATTTGCTTCTGGGATGGTTCCTGAGAGGACAATGCAAATCCCATTTTTTAGAGCAAGAGCTTCCAAGCTTCTTTTGAATTTTTCTCCTCTGTCATTGTCCAGAGAAAGGAGGCCGATCCACGTCCATTGGAAATGCAGGAGCAGCTTGACAATTGCAGAGTAGGGAGGTTTTTGGTCTGGGGTCATCCGATATGAAAAAGGAAAATGTTGATTTTGCTCAGCAATCTGGTTGATGGCACCATAGTTGATCTAAGATAAAACAGAAGGTATTGGTAATTGTGTCAGTTTTAATGATAAAAGTCACATGGTAAATCTAAGGGCCTTTCACTACTGCTGAGAGAAGTATCAAACAATAACTGCATAAATTTTACTGGCTCCCTTGATGTTCTGTCCTGTTATCTTGTATGCTCCCTTTGAAACTAAGGAGTTCTGAATTAAATGTGGGTGGTGTTCATGGGTGATCCTGATGGATCCTGGTCAACCCTTACCCATGCAGTTTTGCCTGGGTGATAGAGTGAATGCAATGCGGCAGTTTTGCTGTCCATAACTTAGGCTCACATGAGCCTTACATACTCTGTTTTTACCCACATTGTAACTCTGTGGGTCACCCACCTATTCATGGAATATCTTTTTAAACTGCCAAACATGTTAAATTCTTGTAGATTATTGCTGCTTAATTAATTCCTTCATATATTGGACTTGAAACATTGTTTGTTATATTCCCCCCTAGCAATTGGTTAATATTGGTATATTATTTCATTGTCTTCATTATATACAGTAATTGTTTTCAAATATTTCTATATGAACTCTTTAATTGGTTGAATTTCTTTCAGACATTTGTAATGCAGATGTATGTTTAATTGATGTTGTTGTTAACTGCAAAGTCGTGTCCAACCCATCGCGACCCTATGGACAACGTTCATCCAGGCCTTCCTGTCCTCTATCATCTTCTGGAGTCCATTTAAGCTCACACCTACTGCTTCAGTGACTCCATCCAGCCACCTCATTCTTTGTCATCCCTTTCTTCTATTGCCCTCAATCTCTCCCAGGATTAGGCTCTTCTCCAGTGAGTCCTTCCTTCTCATTAGGTGGCCAAAGTATTTGAGTTTTAGCTTCAGGATCTGGCCTTCTAAAGAGCAGTCAGGGTTGATCTCCTCTAGGACTGACCGGTTTGATCGCCTTGCAGTCCAAGGGACTCGCAGGAGTCTTCTCCAGCACCATAGTTCAAAGGCCTCAATTCTTTGGCGCTCAGCCTTTTTTATGGTCCACCTTTCACTGCCATACATTGCAACTGGGAAGACCATAGCCTTGACTATGTGCACTTTTGTTGACAGGGTGATGTCTCTGCTTTTTTAGTGTGCTATCTAGATTTGCCATGGCTTTCCTCCCCAGGAGCAAGCATTTAATAACCTCACTTTAAAAAAAGCCCCAAGACAACTGGCACTGTGCCAAGATCCAGTTCAAAATAAGAAAGAATATTATGACATACTTTCTTTTTGCCTTGCACACTGGAGAAAGTATGTAAAAGCTGCTTTCTGGAGGTGCCCTCAAGCTGTCTTGACCCATTCGTTTTTCTTTCCTATCTTTCTTTTCCAATTTTTACTTCAGTCTCAAGATTATAAAAATGAGGAATTCCTCACTTATTAAGGGTTGGAACATCCTGTCTCCTGGAGCTCCATTGCTGGATATTTTTGAGGAAATATTGGACAGAAATTTATCTGTAGTGGTCTGACCATTCTTGGCCCGTGTTGGGAATTGGACTTCTTTTATTCTATGATTCTATGTACAAAACCAGCTATTTTGTATTGGTCACTTTTCAGCTCTTCTAATATTTATTCTCTGACTCTCAATTTATTTGGAAAAATATATACAAGTGCTGTCTTCTAGGCAAGCACTTGTATATATTTGTATATCTGAAGAATTTACAACATGGAATTAATTTCCTTTGGCTTTATACCTGTGGGATTTTGTAGATGCTCAAGACATTAGAAATATGATCAAAGAGTTCAGAATCTTCAAGGACTGCCAGCAGGTTCTTTTGTCTTCCACATCTGTAGTTTGGGATGTTCTCCTGCCCTGTGGACAGCACGTCCATCATGGCCTCATATGTCAGTCTTGCACTGAAAAAGTTCTGATAGATGTTGTAGCCCAGAGTGATGTTGGGTAAGAGCCTTGAATTCTGGTTGATTTCATGAATGGCCAACAAGAAGGGCATAAGGTAGTAGAAGGTGTTCTCACTGCAACATAAGAAATTTCTAAAAGTCATCATAAAAGCATGTCATATTTACTGTAGCTTTATAGCTATATAAGGTAAAGGTAAAGTTTCCCCCACACATGCGTGCTAATCGTTTCCGACTCTAGGGGCCGGTGCTCATCTCCGTTTCAAAGCCGAAGAGCCAGCGCTTGTCTGAGGACGTCTCCGTGGTCATGTGGCCGGCATGACTAGACGCCAAAGGCACACGGAACGCTGTTACCTTCCCACCATAGTGGTCCCTATTTTTCTACTTGCATTTTTACATGCTTTCGAACTGCTAGGTTGGCAGAAGCTGGGACAAGTAACAGGTGCTCACTCTGTTACGCAGCACTCGGGATTTGACCCGCCAAACTGCCGACCTTCTGATCGACAAGCTCAGCATCCTAACCCACTGAGCCACCGCGTCCCTTCTATAGCTATATAGTGCAATGCGAAAAATATAAGCACACACTCATTATTTATTTAAATTATTCAATTTACTTGGCTTTGCAGGTGATAGAGATCTTTGAAATTTCTATTAGAAGAACAGTCCCATTGACACCACTAGGAGCTTCGTGCCAAAAGAAATATCAGGGAGGGATCCTGCATGCAGCATAGCAGTTGAGGGGTTCAGGACTCCATGCCCTTTAGGTGAGTTTCTTCCTGGTAAAGGTAAAGGTAAAGGTTCCCCCGCACATGCGTGCTAGTCGTTTCTGATTCTAGGGGCCAGTGCTCATCTCTGTTTGAAAGCCGAAGAGCCAGCGCTTGTCCAAGGACGTCTCCATGGTCATATGGCCGGCATGACCAGACAGCAAAGGCGCACGGAACGCTGTTACCTTCCCACCATAGTGGTCCCTATTTTTCTACTTGCATTTTTACGTGCTTTTGAACTGCTAGGTTGGCAGAGGCTGGGATGAGTAACAGGCACTCACTCTGTCACGCAGCACTTGGGATTCAACCTGCCAACCTGCCGACCTTCTGATCAACAAGCTCAGCGTCCTAACCCACTGAGCCACTGCATCCTTTCCTGTTAGGGGACCTTTAATGGGCCAGAAGCTGCCCCGGAGACGTGGCAATGAAGGAAGGAAGCCCCGGGGATCTCGGAGAGATGGCAGTCGACCCAATTGGTCCAGGAGAAGCCTTCCAGAAACCAACAGGAGTCCTGATCCCTCAATGAGCACTCATTGAAAAGCTGACTGACTTGAAATTTTCCCCCCTCCCTCTGCAACTGGATTCAAGAGAAGCAGAGAGAAAAAGAAGGAAAAAGATTCCCAATAAAAATGAGTGGGCAAATGCCTCTAATAAAGATACTGTACTTGACTTACTTTTTACATCTACAGTAACATCTATAAGAATATGGAAAGATTCTTTGACCTAGCAGAACATATTGATTAAGAAAGGCAATGGGCAAAAGAAAAAGGCTAAAGTGAAAATTAAGAAAATAGATGATGAGGCACATCAGAGAGAATATTTTAAAAAGAAACACTTATTTGAAAATGGTTAAAGAAATAGAAAAATTCTGGATATGAATTTGACTTTAAGAGGTAGGAGCCCCTCAAGTAACATAGTGCTTTCTTTTTCTTTTTCCTTCTTATTTTATTGTTGGATATGAGTAATATAAAAAAGTTGGAATGGCCTATATAAAGGAAATGTTTTAGATATCTAAAGGTGATTGACTTTAAGAAAATTATAAATGGATTAAAAAATGTTTGGACCAAGAGTTAAAAGACTAGAGGATTAGTTTTATTAAAGGGAATATTTTAAGATTAAATACATTTTCAATTATGGTAAAAAAAGAATGAAATTGTTTTGGAAATAAAAATGTGTTAGCTTATAGGAAATAGGGATTTTAAGTAGTATGCTATCTTTTTATTTTATTCCTTTTCTTATTCTCATTCTTCTTTTTTCTCTTTTTAGTCTTATTTATTCCTCAAGAAAGGTAAACCTATTGGGTTGGTTTACATGAGAAAAAATAGAGTTAAATATTTAAATGTAATTAACTCTGAAAAAAATCTTAACCTGCAAAAATCTTTAGAATGCTGTGGGAAAAACAAATGTAAACAAGAATTGTAAACAGGATATATGATGAGACAACCAGACTGACTAGATAGAAAAGAAATACTATATTGCTGTGATTATTATTTTTAGAAATATTAGAAAACTTTTATACTTAATTATCATTTATTAAAACAATAAGAATTGTATTAACTTAAAGTCATGCCGGCCACATGACCACAGAGACGTCCTCGGACAAGCGCTGGCTCTTCGGCTTTGAAACGGAGATGAGCACCGGCCCCTAGAGTCAGAAACGACTAGCACGCATGTGCGGGGGAATCTTTACCTTTACTTTTAAGGTTGGTAAAAGAGAATACCATGGGGAAAAGAGGAAATCATGTAAAGGTATCATGTGGATTATGGATTTAAAAAATAATAAAACATACTTTAAAAAAGAAATATCAGGGAGATATAGTAAGCTTCTTATGTCAGGATCAAAAGAATCCTACCAAAATTATCAGAATTGATTCTGCCAATAATCATCTCCAAATTATGACTTGCGGCGGGGGGATGAAGAAAATTATTCTTATAGTTTAGTAACCAGGGAAGGAAAACAATCACAATAGTAAGAAAACTTTGTACTTTCTTTTACTCAAACGTTTCACTCAAGTTTCTTAATATTGTAACTGTTTCAATCTGTTTAGAATAATCATTTATATTCATTTTATTTACTTACCTATTTCCAGAGATACTATATTAGTTCACAACAATCCATAAAACGTATTTAAAATCATGCCCTTACCCCCAGGCTCCAGACTAGGTATGCTTACAGCTCACAAACCCCATCCTAACACAATGCTTGGGGGAAGATCTGTGTCTTCCCTGTCCTCCACAATGCTAATAAGGGATGCTACCAAGTATGCATGCATTTGTTGTGATCATATTATAGGATTTCTTCCTATTATACCCCCTGGAGATAACTAACAGCTGGAATCAAGTGTTAGATTATCAAGTGGTATTACCTATCTGAAGATGGATATCTCTTCATAAGCCTTCTTTAGATCTAGAGATTTGCTGCAGAATAGTCATGACTTTAGAATTATTTCCCTACATTCTATAGTTAACTACAATTAATGTGATCCTCTGTGACTAAACATTAACTTATAAAGTCTCTCCCCTCGTTCAATTTGGTTTTTAAAGGTATGCCTTTTATTTAAACCAAAAGGAACTGGATAACCACAAAAGTAGCAAAAGTGTTAAAGGGTGGAAAGAAAGAGTGGAGAGGGTGGTAGGAATTATAGAGTAAATGTAAGGGAAGGGAAGAAATAGTAGGGAGAAAGTATAAGCGATCTCCCTCTGCTCTAATGTATTCAATCACTTTATTGGGAGATAATGCTTAACTATTATTAATAAATAAATCAAATAAATATGAATAAATTGCTGACTCTCCACAGTACCAAGATCAGGACTTTTTTGTCACAGAATGCCCATAACAAAGTTCCGGCACCTTTTTTGGATGGAATCTTGTAGGGTAGGCAGGGTGGGTTGTATGACATGTGTGAGTTCCGGCATCTTTTTCTTTTACAAAGAAAGCACTGACCAAGGTAATCATTTTGAAACCAGGCAGAACCCCACCCAATTAAGAGTCATCCTGGGACAGTGTTGGCAATGCCCAGTGTTGCCTGAAGTTGAGGTTGACACTAGTGGAAGAACTTAAAAGGAACTTTGCAAACTCAGGTTTTACAAATTCATCATGTTCCCTAGGAGCCTTTCCTAAAGCAAATTGGGAGAATAATGACAGTAATAATGACAGTAATAGTAACAGCGTTCCGTGCACCTTTGGTGTCTACTCATGCCGGCCACATGACCACGGAGACGTCCTCGGACAAGCGCTGGCTCTTCGGCTTTGAAACGGAGATGAGCACCAGCCCCTAGAGTTGGAAATGACTAGCACGCATGTGCAGGGGAACTTTTACCTTTACCTTTTAATAATGACTTGCCTTTCTCAAGGTGAGGAATAGGGGAAAGGAAATCATTGCTAGAAAAGACATTGGAGCAAGTAAAATCAATCACCAGAATCTTGGACATGATGGCAATTACCTTTTGAGTTGGTGGGTTGGAGGCTTGGAGAATGAAAATTGGTACAGTCGAGATACGATTCCAGACATTATTCCAGTAATTAAGTAGTCTCCTGGCTTGTGGTAATGGAACCATTCCTTTTCTTCTATTATCACCTTAAGTGGACATTTCATCAGCATACAGCAACACGGAATTTGAGACAGAAGATGAAGCAGAAAGAGCTGTTTATGCAGCAACAGCAACATTTGACACATACTGCAGAAGATCCTTCCTATAGTTCTTTATTCAGCACAGAGTTAAAACTCAGAGTTCACAAAAGAACATAAATACAGTGAAGAAGTTCCAGTTTGGTCCCAGATTTGGAAAAGTTATCTGCAATTTCAGACTGCTACAATATTTGCTCGATTTTACTCCAACCTCTCCTGTCATCACCGAAGGAGGCTGTTACTAATCAAATATTCAGGTGCTGTACATCCCATTTGTTGTCACATTGATTGGTAAGTAATTAGGGTGGTGGAAATCCCATAAACCTTGTTCAAAGGAGAATAAATAATCATGATTTGAATCATTAGGAGGGGAATTGGGAACGAACGTTGCCACAAAAATGTACAGTTGGAGAAAAGAAGTTTGTTTGGCTCAGGAGAATAATCCTAATCTGAGAGTCAAGAAAGCAACAATTTCATTTCGTTTCATTTTATTTAATTTATATGCCGCTGTTCTCCCTGAGGACTCAGGGCGGCTCACAACAATAAAAATTAAAAAACATAGAGTAAAAAATTTAAAAGAGAATTAAACAATAAATACAAAATTACAAAACAATTTAACCCAGTAAAACCCTAATTAACCCCCGGGGCTCCAGGGCAAGTCGTGGGATTGCCCATTCCCACGACATTAGGGAATGGCAGCAGGTGCAGGAACAGAGGGCCGTATCGATCTCAGGGAAGGCCTCTCCGCTACTTGCAAGCGGTGAGGCGTTCCGACCCTCTTGTTCTGCCCCGAGGTCCCGGGAGTGAGGATGTGCAGCCTCCTGAGCTCCGGCTGGTGTACTTGAATGCCAGGTCTGTCGTCAATAAAGCTCCTCTGGTCCGTGACTTGGTCGAGTGTGAGCAGGCGGACCTGGCTTGCATCACGGAGACTTGGTTGGGCCCAGAGGGCGGTATTCCTCTGGCTGATCTTTGCCCACCAGGTTTCCAGGTGCTACACCGGCCTCGGGCTCAGGGTAGGGGTGGGGGAGTGGCTGTTGTTATGAGGGAGACCTTAGGTCCGCGGGAGGCCACCATTCCACAGATAGTTGGATGTGAGTCTCTCTTTTTGAGATGCGGCCCTGGTGCGCAGTTGGGCTTGCTGCTGGTGTACCTTTCGCCTAGTCACGCAGCAGCAGCCCTGCCTGAGCTCCTCGATGTCCTCTCTGGGTTGGTGGTTGAGTTCCCGAAACTTATAGTTTTGGGGGACCTCAATCTACCGTCTCTGGGAGGATCATCTGAGTTGCCTCGGGAGTTCATGGCTTCCATGACGGCCATGGACCTGACGCAAGTAATTTCAGGACCGACTCATGAGGGAGGCCACACCCTTGACCTAGTTTTCTTATCTGGTCGGTGGTTTGATGATCTTGGTGGGGGCTCTCCAATTATTATGCCCCTGTCATGGACCGATCATCATCTCCTGCGGCTGGTCTTCCGTTTTGCTACCTCCCGCCATGGGTGTGTGGAACCAGTTAGATGGTACCGCCCCAGACGCTTAATGGATCCCGAGAGGTTCCAGGCAGCGCTGGGGTCCCCACCTGCCTCCTCCACTCACAGCTCGGCAGATGCCTTAGTGGAAGCTTGGGAAAGGGCAGCCACTGAGGCTCTTGACCGAGTTGTACCCTTGCGGCCCCTGACCCGATGCAGATCCCGTCGAGCTCCATGGTTCTCCGCGGAGCTCCGGGAGATGAAGCGTCAGAGACGGGGCCTAGAGAGCGGTTGGAGGTCCAGCCGATCCGAATCCGACCGATTGCGACTAAGAACCTACATTAGGTCTTATCTCGCTGCAATAAGGGTGGCGAGGTCTAATCACTTCGCTACCCTTATCGCGTCCGCAGATAATCACCCGGCCGCTCTGTTTAGGGTGACTCGCTCCCTTCTTAATCAGGAGGTGAGGGAGGAACCCTTGCAGCGTCATGCCGAGGAGTTTAACAATTATCTGTCGGACAAAATCGCTCGGATTCAGACCGGTCTGGACTCTGACTGGGCAGAGTCTGGCGATCAGGACACGGGCGGTCTTGTCGATATCACCTGGGAGGAGTTTGATTCTGTGACTCCGGAGGAAGTGGACAGGATTATGGGGAGGCTGAGCTCCACCACATGTTTATTGGACCCGTGCCCTTCCTGGCTGGTTTATGCCGCCCGGGAGAGGACACGCAGCTGGTTCCAAGCAGTTATATCAGCTTCTTTGAGTGAAGGTAGCTTCCCTGCCGTCTTGAAAGAGGCGGTGGTGAGGCCCCTCCTCAAGAAGCCTGCCTTGGATCCAGCTGTATTGAACAACTTTCGTCCGGTCTCCAACCTTTGCTTTCTTGCGAAGGTTGTTGAGAGTGTGGTGGTGCATCAGCTCCCTCTGGTCCTGGATGAAGCGGATTATCTAGACCCGTACCAATCGGGTTTCAGGCCCGGGCACAGCACGGAGACCGCATTGGTCGCGCTGGTGAATGATCTCTGGAGGGCTCGGGACAGGGGTCATTCCTCTGTTCTAGTCCTATTAGACCTCTCAGCGGCTTTCGATACCATCGACCATGGTATCCTGCTGCGGCGTCTCAGGGGATTGGGAGTGGGAGGCACGGTTTTACAGTGGTTCTCCTCCTATCTCCAGGGACGCTCGCAGTCGGTGTTCACAGGAGGGCAGAGGTCGACCGCGAGGTCTCTCGTTTGTGGAGTTCCTCAGGGGTCGGTCCTCTCGCCTCTCCTGTTCAACATCTATATGAAACCGCTGGGTGAGATCATTCGTGGCTTTGGAGTTGGGTATCATCAGTATGCTGATGATACCCAGCTTTTTCTTTCGACCCCAAACCACCCCAGTGATGCCCTCAACGTGATGTCCCGTTGCCTGGAGGCGGTTCGGGTCTGGATGGGGAGGAACAGACTTCAACTCAACCCCAACAAGACCGAGTGGCTTTGCATACCTTCATCCCGGGTCTATTCGGATATTCCATCTCTTTCTATGGGGGGTGAATTATTACCCCCCGTAGCTAGGGCTTGCAACTTGGGAGTCCTCCTAGATTCACGGCTCACCTTGGAAGATCACATGGTGGCTGTGACTAGGGGGGCTTTCGCCCAGGTTCGCCTGGTGCGCCAGTTGCGGCCCTATCTAAGCCGGGATGATTTATGCACGGTCACTCACGCGCTCGTGACCTCTCGTCTAGACTACTGCAACGCTCTCTACATGGGGCTTCCCTTGAGGACCACCCGGAGGCTCCAACTGGTACAGAATGCAGCCGCGAGAGTTGTGTTGGGAGTCTCCCGATACTCCCATGTCACACCTCTGCTCCGTGAGCTGCATTGGTTACCAGTTGTCTTCCGGGTGAGATTCAAGGTGTTAGTAATGGTGTTTAAAGCCCTACATGGCAGGGGTCTGGAGTACCTTAGGGAACACCTGCTGCCGGCGTCTACTTCCCTCCGCCCTGTGCGTTCCCACAGAGAGGGCCTCCTCAGGGTGCCACCGGTCAGAGAATGCCGACTGGTGGCCCCCAGGGGGAGATCCTTCTCTGTGGGCGCCCCGGAGCTATGGAACCAGTTACCGGTTGAGCTCCGGACGGCGCCCGATCTTCGCTCCTTTCGCCGCGATCTGAAAACATACTTGTTCGAGCAAGCCGGCCTGGCCTGAGGGGGGATTGGTGGGGTTTTTTACTATTTTTATTGGTTTTTTTTTTACCATGTATTAACTGTATTTTTAATCGGGCATGTATTTAATTATCTTTTATTTTTTGTAAATTTCTGTGTTTTATTCTTGCCCTGTACACCACCCTGAGTCCTTCGGGAGAAGGGCGGTATAGAAATATTAATAAATTAAAATTAAAAATTAATTAAATTAAAAATCGTAGTCAGTCCAGGTTCGCCTGTTGGAACAACCATGTCTTCAGGTTACGGTGGAAGGACCGAAGGTCAGGGGCCATCTGCAGCTCCGGAGGCAACTCATTCCAGAGGGTCGGCGTGCCTACAGAGAAGGCTCTCCCCCTGGGGGTAGCCAGCCGGCATTGCCTGGGTGACAGAACCCTGAGGAGCCCGACTCTGTGGGAGTGAACCAGGCGATGGGAGGTTGACATTGGCAGCAGGTGGTCTCGCAAGTACCCTGGGCCTAAGCCATGCAGGGCTTTAAAGGTTATTACCAGCACCTTGAATCACACTCAGAGGGTAACTGGAAGCCAATGCAGCTCGCGCAGGAGTGGTGTAACATGGGAGTACCGAGATACTTCCATAAGCAGCCACGCAGCCGCATTTTGCACCAGTTGAAGCCTCCGGGTGCTGTTCAGGGGCAGCCCCATGTAAAGAGCATTGCAGTAATCCAGGTGAGAAGTGACGAGGGCATGGGTAACCATGCATAGGGCATCTCGGTCCAAAAATGGGCGCAACTGGCGCACTAGGTGAATGTGTGCAAATGCCCCCCTGGTCACGGCCATTAGATGATCTTCCGAATTAAGCTGTGAATCCAGGAGGACACCCAAGTTAGGAGCCCTTTCTGAGGGGGGCAATACCTCCCCCCATCAAAAGAGATGGAACTTGTTGGACAATACGAGATGCCAGTATCCATAGCCACTCAGTCTTGGAGGGGTTAAGCCTGAGCCTGTTCCTTCCCATCCAGACCCGCACCACCTCCAGGCACTGGGACATCACGTCAAGGGCATCACTGGGATGGCTCGGGGTGGAGATGAACAACTGGGTATCATCTGCATATTGGTGATACCTCACCCCAAAGCCATGGATGATCTCACCCAGCAGCTTCATATAGATGTTAAACAGGAGGGGGGAGAGAACCAACCCCTGAGGCACCCCACAAGTGAGGGCCCTCGGGGTAGATCTCTGTCCCCCTGCCAATACAAACTGCGAGCAGCCCAAGAGGTAGGAGGAGAACCACCGTAAAACAGTGCCTCCCACTCCCAACCCCTCGAGCCGTCGCAGCAGGATACCATGGTCGATGGTATCAAAAGCTGCTCAGAGGTCAAGTAGGACCAGGACAGAGGAACAGCCCCTGTCCCGGGCCCACCAGAGATCATCCACCAGTGCAACCAATGACATTTCTGTGCTGTAGCCGGGTCTGAAACCAGACTGGTACGGGTCCAGATAGTCTGCTTCATCCAGGAATTGCGGGAGCTGATGCACCACAACACTCTCAACAACCTTCACTACAAAGCGAAGGTTGGAGACAGGACGGTAGTTATTCAATGAGGCCGGGTCCAGAGCAGGCTTCTTGAGTAGGTGCCTCACCACCGCCTCTTTTAAGACGGAGGGGAAGACACCCTCCATCAAAGAAGCATTAACAACTGCCTGGAGCCAGCCCCCCTGTCACCTCCCAGTTGGCCGAAACCAGCCAGGAGGGACATGGGTCCAGTAAACAAGTTTTAGTGCTCAGTCTACTCATGATCCTGTCCACATCATCCAGAGTCACAGGGTCAAACTCACCACAAAAGATATGGTAAAGACCTGCCCTCTCCACTCCGCTGGATTCCGCCCAGTCGGAGTCCAAGCCAGTCCGGATCTGAGCGATTTTGTCCTGCAGATACTGTACAAATTCCTCAGCCCTACCCTGCAAGGGGTCATCCCTCGGTCCCTGATTAAACAGGGAGTGGGTCACTCTAAACAGGGCGGCTGGGCGGTTATCTGTGGATGCAATGAGAATGGAAAAGTAAACACGCTTTGCCGCTTCCATTGCCACTAGGTAAGACTTAAGATAAGTTCTTAGTTGTGTTCGATCAGATTCAGATCCGCTGGACCTCCAACAGCTCTCTAGGCATCTTTTCCGGCGCTTCATCTCCCAGAGCTCCTTGGTAAACTAGGGGGCCACTCGGGGTCTGCGCCAGGTCAGAGGCCACAAAGGCACAACTTGATCCAAGACCCCAGCAGCCGCCCTCTCCCAGGCTTCTACTAGGGCCTCAGCAGAGTCGTGGGCAAGGGAAGCAGGAAATGTCCCAAGCTCCGTCTGGAAACTTTCAGGGTCCATTAGGTGCCTGGGGCGGAACCACCTGATCGGTTCCACCTCCCCGTGGTGGGGTGGCATACTGAAAGTCTAGCCAGAGAAGAAAATGATCAGACCATGACAGGGGTTGGATGATTAAATCCCCCCTATCATTAATCCACTGCCCAGAGATAAAAACCAGGTCGAGTGTGTGCCCTCCATTATGGGTCGGGTCCTGAATTATTTGAGTCAGGTCCATGGCCATCATGGAAGCCATGAACTCCCGGGCCAACTCAGATGCCTCACCCACGGAAGGCAGATTGAAATCCCCCAGAACTATAAGCCTGGGGAACTCAATCGCCAACCCAGACAAGACGTCGAGAAGCTTAGGCAGGACCGATGACATGCATCTGGGAGACAGGTACATAATCAATAGGCCCAACTGAACTCCAGGACCCCACTTCAAAAGGAGAGACTCTCACCTGCCTATCTGAGGGACAGTGGCCATTTGTGGACAAAGACTCTCCCTAATAATAACCACCAACCCCCCGTCCCTGCCCTGGACCCGTGGCTGGTGAAGCACCTGGAAACCTGGTGGGCATAATTCTGAGAGAGGGACAACCCCCACTTGGCCCAACCAGGTTTCTGTGATGCAAGCCAGGTCCGCGTTGTCCTCCTCAATAAGATCCTGTATGAGGGGAGCCTTGTTCACAACGGACCTGGTGTTGATATAGACCAACCTGAGCCCAGGTTCCTGTAATCCTATGCCCCTGGGGGAGCAAGAAAAGCCACGAGGGTGGGAACAGGCCACCGCTTGAAGACAGTGGTGGCCCGTTCCCCAATTATGATAAAGCCCTCTGCTCCCACACTCTCTGCCTCTCCCAATCATTGTCAGTATAGAAAGACCCTCCTCACTCGGAGCTGCATCCATTCCCAAACCCCTACTCCCCCCCATGACCATCCAATGGTCTGGATTGTTGTCCGGGTGGAACTCCCCCAAGTTCATTCTGGATCCCTTGGACCTCCACTCTCCCGGATCCCCTTAAAATATTGTTTAAAAATCTTAGTAAAAATCCCCTCAGGTTCCTCTTTATGGTTTATGCAGCCCGGGATGGGACACAAGGCTGGCTCCAGGCAGTGATAACTGCTTCTTTGAGGGAGGGTAGTTTTCCCGCCGCCTTGAAGGAGGCGGTGGTGAGACCCCTCCTCAAGAAGCCTGCCCTGGACCCAGCTGTATTAAATAACTTTCATCCGGTCTCCAACCTTCGCTTTCTTGCGAAGGTTGTTGAGAGCGTGGTGGCGCATCAACTCCCTTTGTTCCTGGAGGAAGCTGATTATCTAGACCAGTACCAATCGGGTTTCAGGCCCGGGTGCAGCACGGAGACAGCATTGGTTGCACTGGTGAATGATCTCTGGCGGGCTCGGGACAGGGGTTGTTCCTCTGTCCTAGTCCTATTAGACCTCTCAGCGGCTTTCGATACCATCAACCATGGTATCCTGCTGCGGCGCCTCAGGGGGTTGGGAGTGGGAGGCACAGTCCTTCAGTGGTTCTCCTCCTACCTTCTGGGGCATTCGCAGTCGGTGTTGGCAGGAGGGCAGAAGTCGACCTTGAGGCCCCTTGTTTGTGGAGTTCCTCAGGGATCAGTCCTCTCGCCTCTCCTGTTCAACATCTACATGAAGCCGCTGGGTGAGATCATTCATGGTTTTGGGGTTGGGTATCATCAATATGCTGATGATACCCAGCTTTTTCTTTCAACCCCAAACCACCCCAATGATGCCCTCGACATGATGTCCCGTTGCCTGGAGGCGGTCCGGGTCTGGATGGGGAGGAACAGGCTTCAGCTCAACCCTGACAAGACTGAGTGGCTGTGCGTGTTGGCATCTCAGGAAATGCAGAATATTCCATCTCTTAATATGGGGGGTGAGCTATTACCCCCTGTAGATCGGGCTCACAACTTGGGGGTCCTTCTAGATTCACAGCTCTCCTTAGAAGATCATATAGGAGCTGTGACTAGGGGAGCCTTCGCCCAGGTTCACCTGGTGCTCCAGTTGCAGCCCTATCTAGACCTGGATGCCTTGCGTACAGTCACTCATGCGCTCGTGACCTCTCGTTTGGACTACTGCAATGCTCTCTACATGGGGCTGCCCTTGAGGACCACTCGGAGGCTTCAACTGGTACAGAATGCAGCCGCGCGAGTGGTGTTGGGGGTCTCCCGATACTCCCATGTTACACCTCTGCTCCGCGAGCTGCATTGGCTGCCGGTTGCCTTCTGGGTGAGATTCAAGGTGCTGGTAATGACCTATAAAGCCCTACATGGCATGGGTCCGGATTACCTACGGCAGCACCTGCTGCCAGCATCAACCTCCCTCCGTCCAGTGCGCTCCCACAGAGTGGGCCTCCTCAGGGTGCCTCTGATCAGAGAATGTCGATTGGTGGCCCCCAGGGGGAGGGCATTCTCTGTGGGTGCGTCAGACCTATGGAACCGCTTGCCGGTTGAGCTCCGGATGGCCCCCGACCTTCGCTCCTTCCGTCGCTATTTAAAAACTTATTTATTTGAACAATCTGGCCTGGTTTGATGGGTTTGGGGTTGGATCTAATTTTAACATAGTTTTAATCATTGTATTATATTGGGCATGATTATTTAATTCTTTTAACTTCTTTTAACTTTTGTATTTATATTCTGATATTTATTGCCCTGTACACCGCCCTGAGTCCTTTGGGAGAAGGAAGGGCGGTATAAAAATTTAATAAAACTAAACTAAAAAACTAAACTCTTTGTGGCATGCCATCTCTCGGGGTCCCACAACCCGTCATTGAGGAAGATCTTCCATAAAACAGATGGACGCTCCTGTGAGAGGTGGGAATCTCGCAGCGAGTAAAGTTCTGCTGCAGTGTAATCTGGCATACAAAAGGGAAATGGTCACATCACACAATGAAGGGTGCCAACAGATGGAATCAACAAAACGTTAAGTCAGCCTGTGGCAGATCCCAAAGCCAAAATCGTGGTAATGAATAATGGTGGCGACAGCGGAAGCCATAATAAAAGTGGCCAGGGGGCAGCCCAATGACAATAACGGTGGCCCATCATGGCAAACCCAAAACAATGGGTTCAGCAACAATGGCAAGAACAGCTGCAGCCTCCACGGCAGCAAAAAAAGGGGGGGAGGAGACAAGCACAACAGTAGGCACCATGGCAACAGCAACAGCAAGCACCATGGCAACAGCAACAGCAGGCACCATAGCCGCAGCAATAGTGCCACCAGGTCCACTGTGTCCGTAGAGCCAAGCTTGCTGAGGGGGGGAGCCATGATATCAAAAGCCCATTTCCCTGACCCCCCCCACCACAGCCCAGGTCCCATAGCAAAACGTACAAGCAGCGATTGGCTCCGGTTCCAGTTCAATTTGACTCAACTCCATTCGACTGCCTCAGCAAAAGAACAGTTGAGTCGGTCGGCCCCACCCAGGCACCAGCGTCTTCTCACCGGTGTGTGTGTTTGGATGGCCGGCTTCTCCTCTTCCATCCTCTGCCATTTCCAGGCATATCCCAATGGGGGAGAGTGCTAACGCTCCACCAATAGTTCAGCTGACTGGATGGGGAACAAACGATGGTAAAAAGTCCCATGGCCACCCAACAAAGCCGAAATCCGTTCCTCCCTAGGAACTCTGAAACAGCAGACAGCCATGATGGTCATGCACAGTTAGAGGCGAAGTTTGATTGCTTTTTAGTCTATAAACTTATTCTTGGGATTCTAAAGATTAAAATGTGGAAAAACAGTTAAACACTCTTGAATTAGTCAGTAGGCCATTATAATTGCTTCTTATGCTGTCTGGTGTGGATGAAATCATCCTCAAAGAAAGTCAGATACTCCAGAATGGTGTGAGTCGTCCCTGAGAATTTTCCTCACTCTTCCAAGGCAGCGAGCCCTGGTGATGTCATCCAGTGGTGTCAGGGGACAGCCCACAATGTCTTGTGCTGTGCTTACCACCCTCTGTAATACTTTCCTATCCACGGCTGTCAGGCCAGCATACCAAACCTCAATACAGTGCGAGAGGATGCTCTCTATAGTAGACCGGTAAAAGAAAGTCATTAGCTGTTGTTCTACCCTGTTCTTCCACAAGACCGTGAGGAAATTGAGTCTCTGTTGGGCCTTTCTGGACACCTGGGTTGTATTAACTTTCCAGGTAAGATCTTCACAGAGGTAGACTCCCAGAAATTTAAAGGAGGAAACTCTCCACACAGCCCCCCCGATGTAAAGTGGGGCAGGTTCCTCATTTTTACTCCAGTAGTCTAGCACCATCTCTTTCATCTTGCCAATGTTCAGGTGCAAGTCGTTCTCTGAACACCATATGGATAGTTTTTGTACCTCCCCCCTGTATGCTGTTTCATCTCCACCTGTAATAAGACCCACTATGGTGGTATCATCTGCGAACCTAATTATCACAGTATATGGGTGGGACGATATACAATCATATGTGTACAATGAGTACAGGTAGGGGCTAAGCACACAGCCTGTGGAGAGCTGGTGCAAAGCTTCAGGGGGGGTGGATAAAACAGACCCGACCCTCACTGTTTGTAGCCAGTCGCTGAGAAAGTCTTTAATCCAATCGCAGATTGAGGGGGGGAAATTCAAGTCAGTCAACTTTTCAGTGAAATTTCTTAGCAAAATGGTGTTGAAAGCCAAGCTGTAATCAATGAAAAGCATCCTGACATAGCTTCCAGGTTTCTCTAGATGGCTTGCTACAGAGTGTAGAGCAGTAGCTATGGCATTGTCTGTCGACCTGTTCCCCCTGTAGGCAAACTGATGTTTGTTGAAGTCTGGTGGGAGGCATGTCCTAAGAACCAGTCTTTTGAAGCATTTCATCACTACAGACATTAATGCAACAGTTCTGTAGTCATTCAGGCATTCAACTGCTGTTTTCTTTGGGACTGGGACAATGGTAGCTGCTTTTAAGCATGGTGGTACACATGCCGTTTGCAAGGAGGTGTCAAAGATCCTTGTCAGGACCCCTGATAATTGGTCAGCACAGTTCTTAATCACTATCCCCAGCACCCCATCTGGGCCTGCAGCTTTGCTGGAATCCACAGCCTTCACTACGGCTCTCACTTGGTGTTCATATAGGGTGAGTGGCTGAGAATCAGAAGGCCGGCCAGAAGAGGCTACATGGTCTGGTCTTTTCACCTCATAGTGAGCGAAGAAGATATTCAGCTCCTCTGCCAACGTGGCATCGGTATTAACCGTGTTCCTCGTATTACCCTTGTGGTTGTTTAGGTGCTGCAGTCCCTGCCACACTTGCTTCAGATTGTTGTCTGCTAGGTGGTTCTCTACCTTGTGTTTATATTGTTGTTTCACCATCCTAATGCCTCTTCTGAGATTTGCCCTGGCCTCTCTGTATGTGTCCCTGTCCCCTGCCTTAAAGGCAGAATTCCGGGCTCTCAGGAGTGTTCGTATCTCTGCAGTCATCCTGGGTTTGCAACTCCTGTAAACTCTAATGCACTTTTCTGTTGTCACACTGTCAGTGCACATTTTGATATAAGAGAGTATGGCATCCGTTTATACGTTCAGATCTTGATCTTCGAATACACTACAGCCAGTGGTTTCAAAGCAATCCTGCAACTGACTGAGAGCACCCGCTGGCCAGGTTTTAACCCTCTTCGTGACTGTCTGAGTTCTTTTCCTAAGAGGGACAGACTTTGGGCACAACAGGAGTGAAAGATGGTCAGATGTACCCAGGTGGGGGAGGGGGAATGCTCTGTATGCCTGTTTCAGATTAGAGAACACGCAGTCTAGAGCAGGGATGTCAAACTCAATTTCATTGAGGGCCGCATCAGCATTGCGGTTGCACTCAAGGGGCCGGGTGGCAATGGCCAGGGTGGGTGTGGCCTACTTGGTAGGCGTGGCTAGAGTGTGTATGGCCTACTGGGTGGGCATGGCCAGCTCTACATCATTCGCATCAAGGGTGCCTATGGGGGCCTGGGCAGGAGTGGGACAGATCTGAGGGTCTCTGGCAGAAGGAGGGTCTCTGGGCCAGGGCCAAGGCAGTGGGGGCCGTTCCCTCACTGTTTCCAGGATGGCTTCGCGGGCCGCATGAAACCACTTCGCGGGCCGGATCCGGCCCCCGGGCCTTGTGTTTGACATGTCTGGTCTAGAGTGTTCTTCCCTGTGGTGGAAAATTACACATACTGTAAAAACTTGGTGAGAACTGTCTTTAGACAAGCTTGATTGAAAACCCCAGCCATGACAAGAGCACCCTCTGGGTGAGTTTGCTGCTGCCTAGAGATGATGTCATATAGCTTGGATTGCCATGCTGATATTGGCATCAGGTGGAATGTAAACAGCTATAATAATTATCACAGTAATTTCTCTAGTCAGATAAAATGGCCTACATGTGACAGTCATCAGTTCCACATCTGAGGAGCAATACGTGTAAACTAATCTGCTGTTGGCACACCAGTCACAATGTATATACACACAGCGCCCTCCTCCTTTGCTCTTACCAGAGCCTCCATTTCTGTCAGAGCGGTGAATGACTCGGCTTGTCAGTTCCACTGCTGCATTTGGTACATCTGAATGTAGCCAGGTCTCCGTGAAAACCATCACACAACATTCATGGAGTAGCCTACTTGCTGCTATTTGCAGCTGTAATTCATCAATTTTATGGACGAGGCATCTGGCATTACTCAAGAAAATACTTGACAGCAATGGTCTATGAAGCTGTTTCCTGAGCCAAGCCAGCATCGTGGCTCTGCAGCCACATTTTTGTTTTTGCTCCTTTCTTTTTTGCTTACATCAGCTCCTCCCTGGCCCGATGACAATCCACGGAGATCCTGGAGGCCTCGCTATGCAGTTCGGTATCTTATGGGACTGCTGAAAATCACTGGTAATTCTAGATTGCCTTGCAACCCCTTTGTTTAGCAGCTCTCTGTGTGTAGGCTGATTTAGCCTCTCGCACTATACTGTGCACACTCATCCATACACACATTATTCCAATCACCACACACCAGTACCGGGAGCTCTGTCCCTCATTTGTATCCTTTATAAAATGATTTTAAATGATTTTAAACATATCTGGGAAAAAGTAGAAGGAAAGAGAAGAACATGACCAACATCAAGGAGGCCGGACTCAATTAGTGTCAAAGTGTGTATCACTGAGATACATGAAGGTCCAAGTTATGGACAGATCATCCTGAAGATGGTCCAGCTATGATGTCAGTAGATGTTGATGCCCACATGACAGTTGATAATCAATCCATATGCACTTATTCTCTATATAGGCCAACATAGGGTTTGGTGAAATTCACATTTTGACAATTTGACATAAAGTTTGGCATTCAATAGTTTCTTTAACACTTCTCTCACCAGTCTTACGTGATGAGATATTCGTACTGTATATCAGAATGTCATCAAGATACACTAGAATGCCTTTGTATAAATGTTCATGTAGGACCTCATTAATGAACTGCATAAATACGGCTGGGGCCCCCTGCAGTCCAAATGGCATGACTTTGAATTGGTAGCTTCCCAAGGGGCAGTTGAAGGCCATTTTCCACTCATCCCCCTCCTTTATTCTTACCCAGTAATATGCTTCTCTCAGGTCTAACTTGGTGAAGACGCTCCCCTTCACCAGGTGGGTTAGAAAGTCTTTCAGGAGGGGGAGAGGGTATTTATTTTCCACACTCAACACATTCAGGCCTTTATAATCAATGCAGAGATGACAAGAGCCATCTTTTTTTCTATTTGAACAACACAGGGGCTCCCACAGTAGACTTGGCCCGTACGATGAATCCCCTCGCTAGGTTTGTATCCGCATTCTGCTTTATCTCCTCCATTTCAAGGGGGGACATAGCACACATTCTTCATCTGGGGAGTTTGGCCCCTGGTAACAGTTCGATGGAACAATCATTGGGACGGTGAGGAAGCAAGGTATCGCATTCTTTTTCACTAAACACCTCCGCTAGATCCTGGTACTCACTGGGGATGAACGGCTTGCCAGGTGGCTGTAAGGCAGCCATGTGCGCTTGCTCTTTGGGTGTGCTAAAATCTCCTGTAAGATCTGTTGAATCAATGGGGGGATCGGGCCCTATGGGTAATCTCACAGATCTCATTCCTTTTCCCCACCAGATAAGCAGCTTCCATTTGTCTAGCCAGGCTAGTCCTAGGATCACAGTCTCAGACATATTTGGAGCTACCAGGAAGCGAATAAACTCCCAGTGCTCGCCTGCGTAAGGGCTCCGTTAATTGCGAGACTAGAGTCCCTCGCATTAGGGAGTCACTGGCTTGCTCAAACCTCACAGCTTTGGAGAATGGCTTAGTCCGTATGCCCAGTCTTAAGGGACATGACAGGCTAATGATGCATCGGGAGCAGCCAGTATCGACTAGCACTTTCAGGTCTACTTGTTCCCCTGACTTAGGAATTATGAGTTTAGCAGGCAATAAAAAGGGTAGGATGCGTTGACTCACCATCGGGTCGTTCTCCCCTTCGTTGTCACTGTCAAAAGAGGGTAGAACTGGGGTGGACCCAGTCTGAGTTCCGGCATCCTCCCGTGTGGGGGATGTCACCTGGACAATAGGTTCCTGTGTCATCTGCTTGGATTTCTCTCCCTTTAGCCACTGTGCAGGTCTCTTCCTCACTGCTGGTCCTCGTCTGTTCTGCTGTTGGGGGAAGGGGACCAGGTATTTTGCTGCTCAATGTCCCTGCTGTCTGCATCGGAAAAACTTAATTGCCGGCTTTACAGGTGGCTTAGGTCTTTCAGCCATCACCGTAGTTGGAGATCTTGGTGAGGGTGATTGCCATTCAGGTTGTTCTGACCTTGGCTCAGGTTCGGATAGGAGAGGCTTCTTATAGCGGGTGAGATGAACATTTAATTTCACCGCTGCCTGGTACCATTCATGCAGTTGGTCAGGTACAGCTCGGTAGATACATGCCAGAGAAAGGTAGTCACCTAACCCTTCTCTAAAAAGATGAATTATGGATTGCTCAAGCCATCTCTCTATACAACCGGCCAGCTTTTGAAACTCCTGCATGTACTCCAGGGCAGGCTGGCCAGCTTGCTTTATCTTATGGATTTGCTCTTCCACTCTGAGGGTGACGGATGGGTCCTCAAATCTTTCCCTTAGCCCCATGAGGAAAAGGTGGGAGTCCTCCAATTCAGGGACCTGCTCATTATATAAATTGTTCAACCATTCGGAAGCTTCCCCTTCTAGGCTGGACGCAATCATGTTGACCATAGCATCTGGTTCTGATTAGAGATGGGCCCAGCTATTCAAATAAGAGCGTACATGATTGAGGAAGAAAATCAGTTTCTCTGGCTCTCCATCAAATGTTGCTCTGAAAGGTGGGTTTATCATTGGTTTCTGGGGTCTCCATTGCTGCTGGCCCCACCCTGGTTGTTGGTTAAATGGTTGCTGGGGCCCCCACTGCTGTTGTTGTGTCTCCAGTTGCTGCTGGTCCCACTTTGGTTGCTGTATGTTCAGGGGTTGAATGCTTAGATCCTGCTGCTGCCACCCTTGCTGTTGTCCTCCCACCAGCTCCTGATCTCCAGGCTTCTGCACCACCCCCAGCTGTTGTAATGCTTCTATTAGCTGGGGCAAGCTCAGAGGTTGTTGGCCTTTCACTTGTGGGGGCTTCCCAACCTCCCATTTTGCAGAGGCCCCAGGATGGGGTCCTCTGTCTCTATGGGTCTGGAGGGCTTGGCAGGGGACTCCTGGGTCTGGCAGGCAGATTTTCAGTGGTTGACAATATGACATCTCCTCCCCATTCTGCTTCTGAGGCCTCTTACCGCACAGTCTGGCCTCCATTTTCTCTACTAGAGTGGTTCCAGCTTGACGACAAGATAAGCTCAATTATCTGCTGATGTTTGGAGATCGGCCCATATTCATCTTCCCACAGAAATCTATTTATTATTTCCTCTTGAGAAGTTTTGCCAGTAATTGGGCCTTCCTTTTCCATCTTGAGGATGCTTCCCTGAATCTTTGCCAGCTTATCTCTCTTACCAGAGACAGTGGCGGGGGTTTAGGACATGGCATGATGTCAAGGTTCCAATGAAGGAGACAAATCAAGCAAATTGCTGGCATAATTATTTATTTAAAAAGTCTTAGTAATGAAACAAAACATTGGCACTCATGGAGGGATGCCAGAATCTGAAATCTCCTCCCCCCAAACCCATCATAACACACACACACCCTGCCCTTATCTACATGTCATAAATCACATTATTCAATTAGTTTCACATATGAAGTCTCTCCTCCCATTCTGTACACGGGCTTATCTTCTCAAAATAGCTGTTAGAAAATTCCCTCCCTACAAGATTCAAAGTGAAGCAGTTTAAATGAAAGGCTGTCTCTTACATTGTAAGTGCAAAACCACGTCAATTTCCTCTGACAGTCTTGACCGACCCAAGGACTGGTGCTTATCTTTGATTCACAAAGGAAAATCAGGCTTTGTCTGAAGATGCTTTAATGGTCATGTGGCCGGCATGATTATACACCAAAGGTGCACAAGCCCTTGTTACTTTCCCACTGAAGAGGTACCTATTTATTTACTTGCATTTACATGCTTTCAAATTGCTAGGATAGCAGCACCACACACACACACACACACACACACACACACACAGACAAACACAATATGTGAAATATATGAAAATGGATATGGATATGGACATGGATAAAAACAGGAATCCGTTTTAATACTTCTCATAAGCACAACTTCATTGTCACATCCGGTGTCTACATGACTTTTTTTTTTCAAATCATTCAGAATTGTATATATTTTTCTTTTGATTGAAGACAGTCTAAAATAATAATTTGTCTCATTATTCAAAAGTATGGAGAAAAAATAAAAATTGCCCCAGTGTTCATGTTGATATTTTATCTATTCTTCATATATAGAATGTTATCTGTCTCTGTTTCTTTCTCTCTCTCTCTCTCTCTCTCTCTCTCTCTCTATCTATCTATCTATCATATGTCAATTATCTTACATTATCCAGCCAGAAGAGATCAATCAAATATATATTTGAAATTAAGTATTTTTAAAGTCAGAATATCATCTCAGAAAATAAAATATAACACCAACCTATATAGAAACAAAAACACACATCATCATTAGCCATAGTCTTTAATATAATCTAAACCTATGTCAGAACATCTCTGGTAACATCTCTGGCCTAGTTTCAGAAATTTTATTAATGTCATTAATGATGTTTATGATTTAACATGAATTCAAATTGTGGCAATTGAAAGATGTGATTATTTCAAATGATTTCAGTTGTTTTAGCAACTTTACTACTCAATTATTATAATACAAAATTCACAAAGAATGAAGAAAGATAAGCTATAACACATAAAACATGACTTCAAAGTATGTGATTTTATACTGAATGTAAACTGTATAAAAATAAAGACCAACATCAGGAGACCTAATGATTTTTTATCATCAGATTTTCTTTGGTGTTCATGGCAGGTCTCAGGATAATAATGTAGCATTTGGGGATAAAGATGCAGACTAGTAAACCCAGACTGGAGGCCAGGATGGAGAAGATCTGCACGGCTACCATGTATTTCCCTTTGGAGCTCAAGTAGGTGGGTACAAAGGAGATCCATACACTACAAAAAACCAACATGCTGAAGGTGATCAGTTTGGCTTCATTGAAGCTCCCTGGCAGCTTTCGAGCCAGAAATGCCACCAAGAAGCAAATGGCAGCCAGAAAACCCATGTAGCCAAGGGCAGTGTAGAACATGGCAACTGAGCCTTCATTGCATTGCAACAAGATATGTTCTGGTTGGGAATGAAAGTCAGAATCTGGGAATGGGGGGGAAATTGCCAGCCATATCATACAGATGCCTACTTGAATACCAGAGCAGGATAAGACAATAGAGTTGGCCAGACTCTTCCCCAGCCATTTCCTCATGCTGCTGCCTGGCTTTGTGGCCAGGAAGGCCACCACCACCATTACCGTCTTGGCCAGCACAGAAGATACAGCAACTGAGAAAACAATACTGAAAATGGTTTGTCGAAGAAAACAAGTCATTTTTGTGGGGCGACCAATGAATAGAAGAGAGGTCAAGAAAGAAATCAGGAGTGAAACCAGGAGGATGTAGGTGAGTTCACAGTTGTTGGCTTTGACTATGGGAGTTTCTCGGTATTTAATGAAGGTTCCCAGAATAAAGGCAGTGGTCAGGGACAAAGCAATGGCAAAGAAAGCCAGGATGAATCCCAATAATTCTTCATAGGATAAGAAGCTTATACATTTGGGGACACACTGATCTCGCTTCTTATTGGAATGATGGTCATCTGGACACTTGTCACAGTGGGATGCATCTGAAAAAAAATTCTTAGCATGAATCTGTTTCTGCAGCTGTAGGAGCATGAAAACTACAACAAAAAATCAATTACATCATTTTCAAGGAATAATATAATATTTCTGCCCAGAGATATCCATATGACACAACATTTTTTAAAATAGTCAACATTCTTTTTTTAAAGGCTGAAGATAAATGTGATTATCAGTTCTCTTGTCCTCTTGCATGAAACCAAACAAGAAAATTACAACTGAAGAAAAATCAAGTGCCCAATCTTTGAACAGTTTGTGGATGCCTTCAAAAAATTTAATGTTTTTCTGGCTTCTTTATCAAATACGCCCCAAAACCAAGAGAGAATATTGATTGTATCGTGCTTTCTTTCTTTCTTTCTTTCTTTCTTCCTTCCTTTCTTTCTTTCTTTCTTTCTTTCTTTCTTTCTTTCTTTCTTTCTTTCTTTCTTTCTTTCTTTCTTTCTTTCTTTTTGGAGCCACCTACTGTACCTTCTTGCACAGAGAATGTTCCTTTCATACACAGAGAACAGTCGTAGCAGCAAACTGGTGCTTCCTGTCTCACAAGCTTGGCATAACCTGGGGAGCAGCTTTCTGTACATCTTGAATAAGGCACCGTCTAAACATAAACAGAAAGATTAGTCAGGGCAATTATATGAATTAGAAGGGTTTACTGAAATCAACTGGTTTCCAGAATCTCAGAACCACACTGAGGAAAATTAAGGACTGGTGGCATGGGCTTTAATTAATCTGCTTGCAAGTGGCAAATGAAAGGTGATTCCCTTTCTCTATCAAGCTCTATTGCGGATCCCAAAACAGACTCATTGCCTTATTCTTCTTTCCAAAGGAAAGTAGTTCCATTGCAAAAGGTTTTTCTCCTTAGGGCATTTATGAGATTGTTATAAATTATTTTTTTCCATCTTTGCTTTCTCAGGAAACCTCCAAAATTTAACTTTCTGTTCAGTCACTATTTTTCTCTCTTACAATTGACCATTGTATACTTTTATGTAAATGACTTTTTAGCTGCCTTCATTTCCCTCTTTACATTCTTAATGACATCTTTCTCTTATGCAATTCAGTGGGCTAAGTTCTCCATATTCTGGATTTTTTTCCCAAAGGTGCTTTTTCAAAAGGCAACTGGTCTTTTTTTTCCCTTGAAGACATTTTGCTTTTCATCTCAGAAGCTTCTTCAGTTCTGACTGAATGTTGGAGGATGAAAGGATTTATATTCCTTGCAGTCATCTGGTAATTAGCAGTCTTTCTGAGAGTTGTTAAGGCTACTAGGAGGGTCACCTGAATAGTGCAAATGGGTGTGGAACCATGGAACTGCTGAATCTATATCCTGTTTAAAACATAGTCCTTCAGCAGTTCCAAATCCTTCCATTCTCCATCATTCAGTCAGAACTGAAGAGGGTTCTTGTATGAAAAGTGAAATGTCTTCAAGGAAAAACAAAATCCAGGTACCTTTTGAAAAAGCACTTTTGGCACAACAATGACCTGGATGACCGAAAATCTCCATAGACATTTTGGATTTTCTCTTACTGAAAATAAGATGATTTGATATACGGTAAATACGGTATACAGTAACAGACGGATAGAATCAAGATCACGTGAAGTACTTATACCACTTTACAATGCTTTGGTGAGGCCACACCTGGAATACTGCATCCAGTTTTGGTCACCACGACGTAAAAAAGATGTCAAGACTCTAGAAAGAGTACCGAGAAGAGCAACAAAGATGTTCGGGAGACTGGAGGCTAAAACATATAGGGAATGGTTGCTGGAATTGGGTATGTGTAGTTTAATGAAGAGAAGGGTGAGGGGTGACATGATAGCAGTGTTCCAATATCTCAGGGGCTGCCACAAAGAAGAGGGAGCCAAGCTATTCTCCAAAGCACCTGAAAGCAGGACAAGAAGCAATGGATGGAAACTAGTCAAGGAGAGAAGCCACCTAGAACTAAGGAGAAACTTCCTGACAGTTAGAACAACTAACCAGTGGAACAACCTGCCTCCAGAAGTGGTGAATGCTCCAACACTGGAAGTTTTTAAGAAGAGACTGGACAGCCATTTGTCTGAAATGGTATAGGGCAGGGGTCTTCAAACGTGGCCCTTTTATGACTTGTGGTCTTCAACTCCTAGAATTCCTCAGCCAGCATGCCTGGCTGAGGAATTCTGGGAGTTGAAGTCCACAAGTCATAAAAGGGCCAAGTTTGAAGACCCCTGGTATAGGGTTTCCTGCCTTGGCAGGGGGTTGGACTAGATGATCTCCAAGGTCCCTTCCAACTTCTTCTTCTTCTTCTTCTTTTTCTTCTTCTTCTTCTTCTTCTTCTTCTTCTTCTTCTTCTTCTTCTTCTTCTTCTTCTTCTTCTTCTTCTTCTTCTTTTTCTTCTTCTTCTTCTTCTTCTTCTTATTATTATTATTATTATTATTATTATTATTATTATTATTATTATTATTATTATTATTATTATTATTATTATTATTATTATTATTATTATTATTATTATTATTATAAATTATGGCTTCATATTCCAGTTTAATAATGTAGATTGCAAATCCCATAATATAATTGATGGTACAGTAGTTCCCAATGTGTGATAGATTACTGAAAAATCTCTAAAATAAAATCACATCTTATAAATTAATGAGGGTTATTTGGAAGTAATCACAATTAACTTCAACAAGTATTATTTCTGAGCAGAAAGGGTTATACATATGGAGGTAAATAGAAGAGCAAAAACCAAGCAGCATCAGCTACTTTGTTAAATAATGTTGGCCATTGAATGGCACTCTGATTGATGGAAATCTTGACTTCCGAGGAGGCTTCTCTTTCTACACTCCCAATTTTCACCCCTGCATCAGACTTTTCCCAAAATGATGTCCAGTGCATGATATCAAAGTCACCAAGAGGAACTCCATTTTCATCAAAATAAATCTCATCTCTGGAAATGTTGTGATGTTGGAAGTTTCTCAGGAACCTATGAAGCTGCAGAAAGAGAGAAAAAACATTACAATTTGAGCCTTTATTCAATGTTTTTCTTGCTATTATTCTGGATTGGAAATACTCTGAATAATTCAACCTCGTCAGATCACCACTACAGTCTAAAAGAGATTGATTTAGCATTTCATGGGAAGCTTCTCTCATCATTCCCCAGGGTTTCACAGCTCTTTTTTGATATTTATCTCACATTGTTGAAAATCTGGCATAGACTATACCACCAACAGATGGTTTGTAACTGGCTGACAAATTGTACTCAATGTGTAGTCCTCTAGGGATCTACATCTATATGGAGGGAATAAGCTGTGGGGTACCCAAAGTTCCATTTTAGGTCCAGCACTCTTCAATGCTGGGCAGGGGCAGGGGCCTTCAACATAAATGTAATTTAATTATCAAAAATTTTTATTGGGTTAGGGAGAAGGGTGGGACGGGGTGGGGTTTGTTTGGCTATGGGGGGTGGTCAATCAACCATGGCTCAGGCCAGGCTTGGGTCTGGTCGCGCGGGGGGAGAACAGGGTGTGGTTGTCTCCGGGGCTCTGGAGCGGGTCGTGGGACTGTCGATTCCCACAACGTTGGGGAATGGCAGCAGGTGCATAAACAGAGGGCCGTATCGTTACCGGGGGGGCGTCTCCGCTATTTGCAAGCGGTGAGGCGCTCCGACCCTCTGTTTTCTCCCCGAGGTTCCAGCAGCAAGGATGTGCAGCCTCCTGAGCTCCGGTTGGTGTACCTGAATGCCAGGTCCGTGGTTAACAAAGCTCCCCTTGTTAGGGATTTAGCTGACGGTGAGCATGCGGACCTGGCTTGCATCACGGAGACTTGGTTGGGCCCGGAGGGTGGGGTCCCTTTGGTTGACCTCTGCCCACCAGGTTTCCGGGTGCTACACCAGCCATGAGCTCAAGGTAGGGGTGGGGGTGTGGCGGTAGCTATCAGGGAGACCTTATGTCCGCGGGAGACCACCGTTCCTCAGATAGTCGGGTGTGAGTCTCTCTTCTTGAGATTTGGTCTGGGGGCGCAGTTGGGCTTGCTGCTGGTGTACTTTTCGCCTAGTCGCGCAGCGGCAGCCCTGCCCGAGCTGCTTGATATCCTCTCGGGGTTGGTGATTGAGTTCCCCAAACTTATAGTTTTGGGTGACTTCAATCTACCATCCCTGGGAGGCTCATCTGAGCTAGCTCGGGAGTTCATGGCTTCCATGACGGCCATGGACCTGACGCAAGTAATTTCTGAACCAACTCATGAGGGAGGCCACACCATTGACCTGGTTTTTTTATCTGGACGGTGGTTTGATGATCTTGGTGGGGGCTCTCCATTTATTATGCCCCTGTCATGGACCGATCATCACCTCCTGCGGCTGGTCTTCCGTTTTGCCACCCCCCGCCATGGGGGTACGGAGCCAATTAGATGGTACCGCCCCAGATGCTTAATGGATCCTGATAGATTCCAGGCGGCGCTGGGGTCCCCACCTGCCTCCGTTGCTCACAACTCGGCGGATACCCTAGTGGAAGCCTGGGAAAGGGCGGCCACTGAGGCACTTGACCGAGTTGTACCCTTGCGGCCCCTGACCCGGTGCAGATCCCAACGAGCTCCATGGTTCTCCTCGGAGCTCCGGGAGATGAAACGTCGGAAACGGGGCCTAGAGAGCTGTTGGAGGTCCATCCGATCCGAATCTGACCCGTTGCGACTAAGAACCTTTATTAGGTCTTATCTCGCAGCGATGAGGACAGTGAGGTGTAATTACTTCTCTGCCCTCATCGCATCTGCAGAAAATCGCCCGGCTGCCCTGTTTAGGGTGACCCGCTCCCTCCTTAATCAGGAGGTGAGGGAGGAACCCTTGCAGGGTCGTGCCGAGGAGTTTGGACAACATCTGCTGGATAAAATCACTCGGATTCGGACCGGTCTGAACTCCAACTGGGCAGAGTCTGACGAGCAGGACACGGGCGGTCTTGTCGATGTTATCTGGGAGGAGTTTGATTCTGTAACCCCTGAGGAAGTGGACAGGATTATGGGGAGGCTGAGCTCCACCACATGTTTATTGGACCCGTGCCCTTCTTGGCTGGTTTATGCAGCCCGGGAGAGGACAGGAGGCTGGTTCCAGGCAGTTATATCTGCTTCCTTGAGTGAGGGTAATTTCCCCGCCGTCTTGAAGGAGGCGGTGGTGAGACCTCTCCTCAAGAAGCCTGTTCTGGACCCAGCTGTTTTGAACAACTTTCGTCCGGTCTGCAACCTTCGCTTTCTTGCGAAGGTTGTTGAGAGTGTGGTGACGCATCAGCTTCCCCTGGTCCAGGATGAAGCGGATTATCTAGACCCGTTCCAATCGGGTTTCAGGCCCGGGTACAGCACGGAGACGGCATTGGTCACTCTGGTGAATGATCTCTGGAGGGCTCGGGACAGAGGATATTCCTCTGTCCTTGTCCTATTAGACCTCTCGGCGGCTTTCAATACCATTGACCATGGTATCCTGCTGCGGCGTCTCAGGGGATTGGGAGTGGGAGGCACAGTTTTTCAGTGGTTCTCCTCCTATCTCCTGGGATGCTCGCAGTCAGTGTTGGCAGGAGGACAGAGGTCGACCCCTAGGACCCTCACTTGTGGAGTTCCTCAGGGGTTGGTCCTCTCCCCTCTCCTGTTCAACATCTACATGAAACCGCTGGGTGAGATCATTCGTGGTTTTGGAGTTGGGTATCATCAATATGCCGATGATACCCAACTTTTTATTTCAACCCCAAACCACCCCAGTGATGCCCTCGATGTGATGTCCCGTTGCCTGGAGGCGGTTCGGGCCTGGATGGGGAGGAACAGACTTCAACTTAACCCTGACAAGACTGAGTGGCTGTGCATTTCGGCATCCCGGGACATTCAAAATATTCCATCTCTTCTTATGGGGGGGTGAGTCCTAACCCCCCGTGGATAGGGCTCGCAACTTGGGAGTCCTCCTAGATTCACGACTTACTCTGGAAGATCATATAGTGGCCGTGACTAGGGGGGCTTTCGCCCAGGTTCGCCTGGTGCGCCAGTTGCGGCCCTATCTGGACCGGGATGCCCTGCGTACGGTCACTCATGCGCTCGTGACCTCTCACCTGGACTACTGCAATGCTCTCTACATGGGGCTTCCCTTGAAGACCACTCGGAGGCTCCAACTGGTACAGAATGCGGCCGCGAGAGTTGTCTTGGGAGTTTCCCGGTACTCCCATGTTACACCTTTGCTCCGCGAGCTACATTGGTTACCAGTTGTCTTCCGGGTGAGGTTCAAGGTTTTGGTTATGATCTTTAAGTCCTTACATGGCATGGGTCCGGGATACCTCGAGGACCACCTGCTGCCGGCGTCAACTCCCCTCCGCCCTGTGCGTTCCCACAGAGAGGGCATCCTCGGGTGCCTCGGGTCAGGGAATGTTGACTGGTGGCCCCCAGGGGGAGGGCCTTCTCTGTGGGTGCTCCGGCATTATGGAATCAACTGCCGGTTGAGCTCCGGATGGCATCGGACCTTCGCTCCTTCCGGCGCGGGCGGAAGACCCACTTATTTGAACTAGCTGGTCTGGCCTGATGGGGAATATTAGGTTTTTTTAATGGTTTTTTATTATTTTATTGTCATTGTATTTTAATTGGGCATTGGTTTAATTTCTTTTTAATTTTTGTACTGTTATTTATATATGCCCTGTTAACCGCCCTGAGTCCTTCAGGAGAAGGGCGGTATAGAAATTGAATAAACCTAATTGAATAAACCTAATATCTTCATAAAAGATCTAGATGAGGGAACTGAAAGTGAATTTATCAGATTTGCAGATGATACTAAATTGGCAGGAATAACCATCTCCCCAGAAGGTTTTGCACTTAGGGAAGAAAAACTAATTGTATAGAGATAGACTAGGTGAAACGTGGCTTAATGTCAGTAACTGTGAGAGTGATCTTGGAGTCCTAGTGGACAACCACTCAAATATGAGGCAACAGTGTTTGGTACTAGCCAAAAAGCCAATGCAATTCTAAGCTGCATTAATGGAGGGATAGAATCAAGATCATGTGAAGTGCTCGTATTGTTTTACAAAGCATTAGAAAGAACACACTTTGAATACTGCATCCAGTTTTGGAAATCATAATTTTAAAAAGATGTTGAAACTCTGGAAAGAGTGCAGAAAAGAGCAGCAAAAATGATTAGGGGGCTGGAGGCTAAAACATAAAAAGAACAGTTGCAGGAATTTGGTATGTCTAGTCCACAGGTTGGCAACCCATGGGTCTGAAGCCGCATATGCCTCTTTCAGTCTTCTCCTGTGGCTCCCAGTCATCCTCCACTATTTGCAGAGAGAGTGACAGAGACACTTATGCTTTCCCCCCACCCTCCCTCTCTCTCCCTCTCTCCCTCTCTCTCTCTGTGTGTGTGTGTGTAAAAAAAGAGAGTGGCCACACACACACACACACACACACACACACACACACACACACATATATATATATATATATATATATATATCAAGGTAATCTAAATAGTTAACATTTGAAACATATCTTCCCTTGCAGAAAAAAGCTAACAGAGCGAGAGGGACCTTGTGGCTTAGAGGCAAATAACACTGCCTTGTATGCAATCAGCCCAGGTTCGAATCTCAGAAGGGTATAGCTGACTGAGGACGACTAAGGAGTCAGAAATGCATCTCAGTTTCCCTTTAATTCTTTGTTAGTAATTTACACAAATATATGAATTGTCCGGTGTGACTACTGCCTGTTTGATAGCCTTCAAGATAGGCTGAAAACAGGAAATAAAGATTTGCCCCATGTTTGGGTCCTAGCAAGGTAATCTAAATAGTTAACATTTGAAACATATCTTCCCTTGCAGAAAAAAGCTAACAGAGCGAGAGGGACCTTGTGGCTTAGAGGCAAATAACACTGCCTTGTATGCAATCAGCCCAGGTTCGAATCTCAGAAGGGTATAGCTGACTGAGGACGACTAAGGAGTCAGAAATGCATCTCAGTTTCCCTTTAATTCTTTGTTAGTAATTTACACAAATATATGAATTGTCCGGTGTGACTACTGCCTGTTTGATAGCCTTCAAGATAGGCTGAAAACAGGAAATAAAGATTTGCCCCATGTTTGGGGCCTAGCAAGGTAATCTAAATAGTTAACATTTGAAACATATCTTCCCTTGCAGAAAAAAGCTAACAGAGCGAGAGGGACCTTGTGGCTTAGAGGCAAATAACACTGCCTTGTATGCAATCAGCCCAGGTTCGAATCTCAGAAGGGTATAGCTGACTGAGGACGACTAAGGAGTCAGAAATGCATCTCAGTTTCCCTTTAATTCTTTGTTAGTAATTTACACAAATATATGAATTGTCCGGTGTGACTACTGCCTGTTTGATAGCCTTCAAGATAGGCTGAAAACAGGAAATAAAGATTTGCCCCATGTTTGGGGCCTAGCAAGGTAATCTAAATAGTTAACATTTGAAACATATCTTCCCTTGCAGAAAAAAGCTAACAGAGCGAGAGGGACCTTGTGGCTTAGAGGCAAATAACACTGCCTTGTATGCAATCAGCCCAGGTTCGAATCTCAGAAGGGTATAGCTGACTGAGGACGACTAAGGAGTCAGAAATGCATCTCAGTTTCCCTTTAATTCTTTGTTAGTAATTTACACAAATATATGAATTGTCCGGTGTGACTACTGCCTGTTTGATAGCCTTCAAGATAGGCTGAAAACAGGAAATAAAGATTTGCCCCATGTTTGGGGCCTAGCAAGGTAATCTAAATAGTTAAGAAAGTATTACACAGACAGACAGAGAGAGAGAGGGAGGGAGGGAGGGAGGGAGGGAGGGAGGGAGGGAGAGAGAAAGAGAATGTGGGGGAAGAGGACTGGCAAACCAAGAGCCGGAGAAAGCCAGCCCAATCAGAATGTGTGTCAGCTTATCGGAGAACAGTGTGAAGCCAGCTTGCCAGAAGATTGGAGAGAGCAGAAGATTACAGAGAGGGAGAGAGAGGGAGGGGAGAGAGAGAGAGAGGGAGGGAGAGAGAGAGAACTCATGCACAGCAGCCTATATTTTTAATTAAACTCTTCAATCAAGTGTTTTCTTTTCTCTGCAAAACGGGTCCAAGTGGCTCTTTGAGTTTTTAAGGTTGCCGGCCCCTGGTCTAGTCTAAGGGAAATAAAGACTAGGGGAAACATGATAGCACTATTCCAATATTTGAGGGGCTCCTACAAAGATGAGGAGGTCAAACTATTTTCCAAAGCACCAATACGCAAGACAAGAAACAATGGTGGAAATTTACCAAGGACAGATACAACCTAGAACTAAGGAGAAATTTCCTAATGGTGAGAGCAATCAACCAATGGAATAGCTTTCCTTCAGAATTAGTGGGTGCTCTATCACTGGAGGCTTCAGAGACTGGACAACCATGTTTCTGAAATGGTATACGGTCTCCTGCTTGAGTAGGGGGTTGGACTAGAAAACCTCTGAGATCCCTTCTAACTCTATTATTCTATGTTTTATGTTCTCTGTTTTTTTGTTTCACCATCAATGTCCCACCTGAGGTAACACCATTTAGAGATATGGGAAAACTTGTAATGGGAGAAGATGGAGAATATAATTTTACCGTCAGTCCTGATCAAGATGAAGTTAGCAGAGCTTAACTTTGGGCTAGGAATGCAATAACAATTGCATACTGATGTTATCTCTTTCAAAGACTATCTATGGAAGCATATGCATTAGTTCAGGAGATGTGCGGATGAACTTTTTGTGGCCCTCAGAAGATGTTTTGAAAAGACATTGATTTATATCTTTGTTGCTACTTTAGAAATGTTTACCCAGCAAAGTCCAATTACAATCCAGAATGAACAATCAAGCCTAACTCCTAAGCTTGGAAACTAGATCACTTTGTGATCACAAGAAAGGGTTGAGGATTGCTGGAATATTCTGATATTTATTTAATTTAGAAAATCACATTGTCGCCATAGAGCTATTTCTGTCACAATGACATCCCAAACTGTTTAACTTTGGAAGATTTTTCTCCATCATCTCCTTCTCAAACTCACTCTCAAATACTACAAACTGGGCAATTGTTCTTTGGAATATTCCATCCCTCTCTACATCTAATTTAATACTGAGGAATTGGAAGGGGAAAATCAGTAGAACCTCAAAGAAGAAGACTTACCTGCCATGGCTGCACAATCTGGGATGATTCATGGTATCCAAATTGCGTTCTCCTCTTACTCAGTTGGGAGGAAGAGGCAGCACTGAGGGCCCATGCCACAGTTTGAATTACTTTGTAAATACTGGAGGGATCCTGAGAGAGGATTCTTGCAATCACATCATGGGGTGGGAATTCCCAGTTCTCTTTTTCTTTGCATTTTTTCCAAACTTTCTTAGAAAACGAAGGACTTGAATTGGAACATTGGAATGCCTCCTTTCCATATACTGTGACCATAGATGTATAAGATGTAAAGTCATAATACTGAGTCCTTCCCTTTTTCTGGATGAGGAAGGAAAACAAAGCATGTTTATTTTGGAGATCAACCCAGAGGTCAAAAATACCTACACTTAAAGCTGTCAAAGTTGTTGCAATCCACACTCTTCCAACAATGAATTTCTTACTCTTGTCCAGCACTTGTATTACTGATGCTAGTATCCCTGAGGCCTTAAAATCCATTTGGCATACTATAATTTTTATTTCACTCTTCATAAGAGAAAGGAAAATTTCCCGTTTTTCTTGCATGAGGGTATCTTTAGCACTTGACTTCATATTTGCTTCTGGGATGGTTCCTGAGAGGACAATGCAAATCCCATTTTTTAGAGCAAGAGCTTCCAAGCTTCTTTTGAATTTTTCTCCTCTGTCATTGTCCAGAGAAAGGAGACCGATCCACGTCCATTGGAAATGCAGGAGCAACTTGACAATTGCAGAGTAGGGAGGTTTTTGGTCTGGGGTCATCCGATATGAAAAAGGAAAATGTTGATTTTGCTCAGCAATCTGGTTGATGACACTATAGTTGATCTAAGATGAAACAGAAGGTATTGATAATTTGTGTCAGTTTTAATAAGTCACATGGTAAATCTAAGGGCCTTTCCCTACTGCTGAGAGAAGTTTCAAACAATAACTGCATGAATTTTACTGGCTCCCTTGATGTTCTGTCCTTTTGTCTTTCATGCTTGCTTTAAAACTCGGGAGCTCTAAATTATCTGTGGGTGGTCCTGATGGAGCACACACCTCTGGTCAACCCTTTCCCATGCAGTTTTCCCTGGGTGATGGAGTGGATTCAGTGGGACACTTTTACTGTCAACAACTTAGGCTCACATGAGCCCTACATACTCTGTTTTTATCCACATTCTAACTCTGTGGGTCACCCACCCAGTCATGGAATATCTTTTTAAACTGACAAGTATGTTAAAGTCTTGTAGATTATTGCTGCTTATTTAATTGCTTCATATGTTGGACTTGAAATATTGTTTGTTATATTCCCCCCTAGCAATTGTTTAATATTGGTATATTATTTCATTGTCTTCATTCATACAATTGTTTTCAAATATTTCTGTATGAACTCTTTAATTGGTTGAATTAATTTCAGACATTTGGAATGTAGAAGTCTGTTTAATAACCTCACTTAAAAAAAAACCCAAGACAAGTGGCATTGTGCCACTTGTGCCAAGCTCCAGTTAAATATAGGAAAGAATATGATGATATACTTTATTTTGTCTTGTACACTGCAGAAAGTATGTAAAAGCTGCTTTCTGGAGGTGCCTACAAGCTGTCTTGATCAATTCGTTTTTCTTTCATATCTTTCTTTCTCAATTTTTATTTCAGTCTCAAGATCAGAAAAATGAGGAATTCCTCCATTGCTGGATATTTTTGAGGAAATATTGGACAGAAATTTATCTGTAGCAGTCTGAGCATTCTTGTCCTGTGTTGGGAATTGGACTTTTTTATTCTATGATTCTGTGTACAAAACCAGCTCTTTTAAATTGGTCACTCTTCAGCTCCTCTAATATTTATTCTCTGACGCTCAACTTATTTGGAAAAATATATAGAAGTGTTGCCTTCTAGGCAAGCACTTGTATATATTTGTATATCTGAAGAATTTACAACATGGAATTAATTTCATTTGGCTTTATACCTGTGGGATTTTGTAGATGCTCAAGACATTAGAAATATGATCAAAGAGTTCAGAATCTTCAAGGACTGCCAGCAGGTTCTTTTGTGTTCCACATCTGTAGTTTGGGATGTTCTCCTGCCCTGGGGACAGCACGTCCATCATGGCCTCATATGTCAGTCTTGCACTGAAAAAGTTCTGATAGATGTTGTAGCCCAGGGTGATGTTGGGTAAGAGCCTTGAATTCTGGTTGATTTCATGAATGGCCAACAAGAAGGGCAGAAGGTAGTAGAAGTTGTTCTCACTACAACATAAGAAATTTCCAATGTTCATCTTCCATTTGGATTTTCATAAAAGCATGTCCTATTTACTGTAGCTTTATAGCTATATAAAGGTAAAGGTTCCCCCGCACATGCGGTGGCTCAGTGGGTTAGGACGCTGAGCTTGTCGATCGGAAGGTCGGCAGTTTGGCGGGTCGAATCCCGAGTGCCGCGTAACAGAGTGAGCGCCTGTTACTCGTCCCAGCTTCTGCCAACCTAGCAGTTCGAAAGCACGTAAAAATGCAAGTAGAAAAATAGGGACCACTACGGTGGGAAGGTAACAGCGTTCCGTGCGCCTTTGGCGTCTAGTCATGCCAGCCACATGACCACGGAGATGTCCTCGGACAAGCGCTGGCTCTTCGGCTTTGAAACGGAGATGAGCACCGGCCCCTAGAGTCGGAAACGACTAGCACACATGTGCGGGGGAAACTTTACCTTTACCTTTATAGCTATATAGCGCAATGCCAAAAGGATAATCAGACACTCATCATTTATTTAAATTATTCAATTTATTTGGGCTTTGCAGGTGATAGATATCTTGAAATTACTATTAGGAGAACAATCCCATTGACACCACTAGGAACTTCTTTACAAAGGAAGTATCAGGGAGATATAGTAAGGTTCTTATATATCAGTTAACAACAATCCATAAAATGTAATTAAAATCATGCCCTTATCCCCAGGTACCAGACTAGGTATGATTACAGCTCACAACCCCCATCCTAGCACAATGCTTGGGGGGAAGATCTGTGTCTTCCCACTCCTCCAGAATGCTAATAAGGGATGCTACCAAGTAGACATCTATATGTTATGATCATATTATAGGATTTATTCCTATTATACCTCCCTGGAAATGACTAACAGCTGGATTCAAGTGCTAGATTAGCAAGTGGTAATACCTATCTGAAGATGGATATCTCTCCATAAGCCTTCTTTAGATCTAGAGATTTGCTGAAGAATACTCATGACTTTAGAATTATTTCCCTATATTCTACAGTTAACTACAATTAATGTGATCCTCTGTGACAAAACATTAACTTATAAAATCTCTCCCTTCCTTGAATTTGCTTTTTAAAAGGTATGCCTTTTATTTAAACCAAACGGACAATGGTAAACACAAAAGTAGCAAAAGTGTTAAAGGGTGGAAAGAAAGAGTGGAGAGTGTGGTAGGAATTATAGAGTAAACGTAAGGAAAGGAAAGAGATGGTAGGGAGAAAGTATAAGCGATCTCCCTCTGCTCTAAGGTATTCAGTAACTTTATTGGGAGATACTCCTTAACAATTGTTAATAAATAAATCAAATAAATATGAATAAATTGCTGACTCTCCACAGTACCAAAGTAATCATTTGAAAGCAGGCAGTGTTGGCAATGCCTAGTTTTGTCCGGTGTTGAGGTTGACACTAGTGGAAGAACTTAAAAGGAACTTTGCAAACTCAGGTTTTACAAATTCATCATTTTTCCTAGGAGCCTTTCCTCTAAAGCAGATTGGGAGAAGTAATAATGACTTGCCTTTCTCAAGGTGAGGAATAGGGGAAAGGAAATCATTGCTAGAAAAGACATTGGAGCAGGTAAAATCAACCACCAGAATCCTGGACATGATGGCAGTTACCTTTTCAGTTGGTGGGTTGGAGGCTTGGAGAATGAAAATTGGTACAGTCGAGATACGATTCCAGACATTATTCCAGTAATTAAGTAGTCTCCTGGCTTGTGGTAATGGAACCATTCCTTTTCTTCTATTATCACCTTAAGTGGACATTTCATCAGCATAGAGCAACACGGAATTTGAGACAGAAGATGAAGCAGAAAGAGCTGTTTATGCAGCAACAGCAACATTTGACACATACTGCAGAAGATCCTTCCTATAGTTCTTTATTCAGCACAGAGTTAAAACTCAGAGTTCACAAAAGAACATAAATACAGTGAAGAAGTTCCAGTTTGGCCCCATATCTGCATTTTTAGACTGTTATACTATTTGGTCAATTTTACTACAAACTCTGCTCTCATCATAGAAGGAGTCTGTTACAAATCAGATTTTCAGATGCTGTATATCCCATTTGTTGTCACATTGATTGGTAACTAATTGGGGTGGTGGAAATCCCATAAACTTTGTTCAAAGGGGAATAAATAATTATGATTTTAATAATTAGAAGGGGAATTGGGAAGGAGCATTGCCACAAAAGTGTGCAGTTGGAGAAAATAATTTTGTTTGGCCCAGGAGAATAATCCTAATCTGAGAGTCAAGAAAGCAACAATTCAGGGAAGTTTGATTGTTTTTTAGTGTATAAACTTATTCTTGGGATTCTAAAGTTTAAAATGTGGAAAAAAAAGTTAAATGCTCTTGAACTAGTCAGCAGGCCATTATAATTCCTTCTTATTATGTCTGGTGCGCGTGAAATCATCTTCCTCAATGAAAGTCAGATACTCCAGAATGGTTAAGCCCATGTCAGGATGTATAGAACAACCTATTGGAGGCCCCTGTTAAATGTCTTGTATCTTTCAAAATGTGGAAGACTATAAGTCTTCATGATGACAGATAAGATCTAGTCAACATTCCCTGGTGCATTAATCTGAAAAATGGCCTATTACTGACTTGTTCATAATTCAATGATATTTGAAGTCATACGTTATCTAGTAGGGGACCAAGAGATGGTTCTGTAGGAGTGCAATACTAACAAAGGCTGAAGTTGAAGGGGTAAACAAAATCTGAGATGCTGAAACCATGGTCAATGCTATACGATGGGCAGATTTGAGTCCTCCTGCTAAATATGTACTCTGAGACCTTTATCCATTGCAGCCTCCAAAACCCATTTGATGGAGTATAAGTAAATGAATTACATATATTTCCTGGACAATCAGTTGCTTCAAGGATGAATGTTAATCTGAAGCCAGAATGGGAGAACTCACCATAGCCAACTGATTGTGGCAAACTGGCTATGGCCAACTCAACATGGGACAATTTAACATTTTAATATAATTATTTAAAATAAATAAAAAATATTTTATTTGTTGTCATTCCTGTTTCATTCTATCCCTCCTTTTTATCATTTTTTAATGATTCTATTCCATCATTTCTTTGATATTGGTGTAATCCTTGTCCTGCAGCCAGTTGGCCATGGTGAGTTGTTCTGCAGTGAATTGTCACAGATCCATCTGAAGCTCTAATTCCAAATGTGTAGATTCCAAAGTATGGACTTTTCTATACTGGCACTCCAAACCTCTTACCTGATTTCCTTCCAAATTCATGGGAGGAGAAATATGTCATTTTTCACACACCTTGACTTTACCCTTGAAGCATATGGGAGGAACACGCAATCCATCTTTTCATCTAGGTGTCTGTCACTTCTGATTGGAGAAGATATAATATCATGGGATCTCAACAGAAACCAACTTGCTGGGTTTGATTTACTTTTTTATTAATTGGAAGTGGGGAAAGATCCACTTCAAGTAATATTTTCCCCATTGTTCCCGTTACATTTTTTTTGAGGTCTCCTTAGAAAGTGGGTGGATTGGGATAAATAATATTTCTGTCACCCCTCATTTCTGTGGGAAATCAGGTGATTTGTGGGACTTGAAGACAGAAAGTAGTAGTAGTAGAGAATTGCCAAAGGAGACCTATCTTTTATTCAGAGCCTGGGTTACAATATTTCACCTCTGGCTTACTTTAAATACAAGGACAACTAAAACACTGTACATAGAATAATAATATCATAAAGACAGAATGGCGCAGCACTGAATTCTCCACATCAGATCAATAACACATTTATATACCTTATGGCATTTAAATATGAAACATGTTTTCCCTAGAAATATTTTCCCTTAGTCCAGACATGTCAAGCTCGCAATGTCACATGACATTGCATGACATATCAGACCTTTTTCTCCATTGCCGGCAATGGGGTGGGTGCGATTTCCTGGTGATGCATCCAGTCTGCGGGCCAGCAGTTTGATACCCCTGCCTTAGTCTGTCAAACAAACTTCAGGGAATCTAATTAAAGTAGATTAACTACCTATTGACTAGCAAACAGAGAGAAAATGTTAGTGTAGTGAAAGAACATATTAATTCAGTGATGTGATTTGTGCCCAAATCCAAATGACTTCCAACAGTTCTCCCACATTCTGAAACAAGGATCACAGTATTACTTATCTTTCTATTTCAAATGTAATTGACCCCCTCCCACAGTGGTGGCATTCAAATATGTGAACAACCAGTTCTCTGTGTGGATGCCACTTCTAGAAGTCTATTCTGCACCTGGGCAACAAAAAATTAGCTACCAGTTCTGCTGAAATGGTGTGAACTGGCTGAATCCCACCTCTGCCTTCTCCCCCAAAAACTCCAGTGTCCCTGAACCTTTGAAATTTTGAGGTCTGTGGACAATTCTTGGCGTTTGAACACTCATGGAATTGGCTGGGGCCAAACCCATTCTGACTAAATATTTGAGCTGGATGGGATGAAATTGGGTTGAGAAAGTGTTCATATAATATTCTACTATCAAGCCATGTATGATTTTAAAGAGGGACGCGGTGGCTCAGTGAGTTAGGACGCTGAGCTTGTCGATCAGGTCAGCAGCTTGGCGGGTCTAATCCCCAGTGCCGCATAGCAGGGTGAGTGCCTGTTACTTGTCCCAGCTTCTGCCAACCTAGCAGTTTGAAAGCACGTAAAAATGCAAGTAGAAAAATAGGGACCACTACGGTGGGAAGGTAACAGCTTTCCGTGCACCTTTGGCGTCTAGTCATGCCAGCCACATGACCACAGAGACGTCCTTGGAGAAGCACTGGCTCTTCAGCTTTGAAACGGAGATGAGCACCGGCCCCTAGATTTGGAAACGACTAGCACACATATGCAGGAGAACCTTTACCTTTTTATGATTTTAAAGGTCAAAACTTTGAACTTCATTTAGAAGCTAGTAAGGACCAAAGTTAATAGGAAATCAGTGCAGAATCCCTTTGACACACCAACAGCTGAGTAACTGCATTCTAGTCCAATTGAAACTATTGAACGGTCTTTGAAGAAACATCCATGTACAACACATTGAAGTATTCCAGGCAAGGGTGAAAAGGGCTTGGGTTACTCTGGCAAGTTCCTCTTATGCCAGATAGAGTTGTTAAAGATGTACTGTACTAGACAGATCTGGGAAAAAGTAGAAGGAAAGAGAAAAACATGACCAGCATCAAGGTGGCTTGTCTCAATTAGTGTCAAAGTGTGTGTCACTGGGATACATGAAGGTCCACGTTATGGACAGATCATCCTGAAGATGGTCCAGCTATGATGTCAGTAGATGTTGATGCCCACATGACAGTTGATAATCAATCCATATGCACTTATTTTCTATATAGCCCGAAAGAGTGCAGTATTCAAGAAAAAAATCATTCAAAACAATATTGATGTTAGGATATAGCATTACTTAGAGATAACAATTCTAGAATATCTGAACTTCATTGAAGAAGATAGTTTCATTCACACAAGACACAATAAGAAGAAATTAAAATTTCTCCACTGGCTAGGGAAAAAGTATTTAATTGTTTTACCACGTGACAATCTTATAGAATACATTTTTAGGGTAAAAAGCAGTCAAAATTCCCTGAATTATTCCCTTCTTGATTCTTAAACTTGGACTATGCCCATGAGTCATAGAAAATTATTTTCTTCAACTGCAGTGTTCTGATGTAACATTCCCAATTCCCCTTCTAATTATTAAAACCATGATCATTTATTCTATTTTGAAACAAGTTTATGGAATTTTCACCACCACCTTTAGTTTTAAACAATGTGATTAAAAATGGGATGTAAACAACTGAAAAATCTGATCTGTAACTATCTCCAGCAGTGCTGAGAGAAGAAGCAGACTTAGGCAAAGACTGAAATTGCTAGTCTGAAATTTCAGGTTTCTCTTCCATAACTGGGGCAAACTGGAAAGTCTTCACTGAAAGGGAGCCATTTTGAGATCACTGAACTTCAACTTTGTGCCAGAGAAAGAACTTTAGGAAACATCTCCATCAATATCTGTCAAATGCTATTGCTGAAAAGACATTTTTTTCTGTTTCTGTTTCTGTCCCAATTTCCCTGTGTCACAATGCAGATGAAATGTCCATTGAAGGTGACAATAGAAGAATTTAAGAAGTTTAATTACTACAAGCCAGGAGATTACCTGATTACTGCAGTAACATCTAAAATATTTTCTCGATGTTACCCATATATTTTCTCTAAACCTCCAACCCACAGATTGAGAAGGTAATTATGGGCAGGTATAGGATTCTGATGATTTAATTTACCATCTCCAATGATTTCCATTTTCCCAATTCCTCACCATGAGAAAGGCAGGTCATTATTGCTTCTCCCAATTTGCTTAAGGAAGAAAAGAATCCTTAAGTACATGCTCATTTTTGAAAAGCTGAGCATGCAAAGTTCCTATTAAGCAAAGGTCAGTCTCAACACTGGGCAGTTTTGGCAGCACACTTCTAAGATAATTCTTGCCTGATGGGGTTCTGCCTGTTCTTAAATGATTACTTTGGTACTGTAGAGGGTCAGCAGATATTTGTTTTTATTTATTCTTAGTAAGTCATAGTTATATAGCTGCCTACTGTCTCTTAATGAAGTAACTCAAAACCTTTCAGCAGAAGGAATCCTCTTGAGCTTGCTCCCCACAATCTCCTCTCCTCTATCCTTCCTTCCACACTTTCCAACATTACTTTCCAACCAATGCCTTTGACCTATTTTGGAAGGTTTTGTGACTTCTATTTTATTTTTGCTTTTAAAAATAAGGAATACCTTTCAAAAACCTCTATCCAAAAAAGATAAAGACCTCTCATGATAAGCTAATATTTTAGCTATAGAGAATTGCATTAAAGATTTTTGAATAGAGTGCATAAACTCTAAAGCCATCAATATTCTGAAGCAAAACAATCTCTAACAAAGGCCTTTTGAGATGAGGACTATCTCCAGATAGGTGATATCATTTTTCTCAAGAGTGAATCCAGCACTTGAACCCACCTATTAATCACCTCCTCACTATAAGAAGTAATATAATATTATGACAACATTTGGTTTTAGCATTCTTTTTTAACATTTTGAAGGGCTGTGAAAACCTGGCTCTTTCTCCCAAACATTGGGTTAGAAAGGGGAGGGGGGTTTGTGATGTGGGAATGCCTTATCTGGATTCTGTGGTGAAAAATATGTTTTGAACAATGTTTTTGGATGGTTGTGTGCAACCTACAGTCATTGTATAGATACCCAATAATTTTGCGGTAAGTCGA